>NC_045724.1:522526-822526 GCF_009834535.1 Camelus ferus | reverse complement strand
GGTGGACGCCTGGGATGCGGCGAGCGCGCGGGGCTGGGGAGGGGTGCATGAGGCGCTGCGCCCCAGGGACTCCGGGCCCGCTGCTCCGGCCGTCGGGGACCCCAAGAGCGGGCGTGTGCCCAGGTTGCTGGAACAGGAGTGGACCGGCCGGCGCTCGCAGCTCGTTGACCCTCCCCGGACCGGACCTCTAGTGGGAGCCGGTCCACTCGTGGTGGAAGCTCAGGGATTGTAGCCCGAAACCCAGCTGTTCTCTGCCGTCCCCGCCCCTGAACGTCACTCTGCATCAGAGTTCTGTCCCCGGGCTCTGGGCTTATCTCCCGACCCTCCTGCGCCCCGTGTCTTTGAGAGCCTCAGAACCGGTTAAAAACGCAGAAACCGGCGGTAGCTTTCAGGCCCCGTACCCCACCGCCTGGAGCCGCCCAGCTCTGGTTCTGGACGGCTGAGACCCATCCGTTCCTGCGGGTTCTGCCACCTTCCCTCCCTCCTTCCTGCCCACGTGTAGAGCGTTCTAATCTACCGCCTAGCGTCCTCTCCTTTCCAACCAGTTCTGTCCAGTGATGCCGTTTTTATCAAAAGCTACTTTTTCCGTGTTTTATGTGCAAAGACCCCCTGCTGCATTATGGGGTGTAAGAAAATGAGTTTGGAACTGAAGCTGATTTGGGTTTAAGTTCACACTTGTTGATCTGCACAGAGGGCCTGGGACGGGGTTCTTGCTGACATCATTGGGTCGCAGTTCACTCACTCCCTCCCTGGCCACTTCCCCTCAGTCTGTCTTGCAGAGGTGGGAGCGCCCAGCCCAGACCTCCGACCCTGTCTCCTCTGTTCACACTCACTCCCAGGGAGACACATGCTGCCTGCAGATGCTGGGCTCCTGCGCTCTGGCCTCTGGCCCAGACCCGTCCCCTCCCAGGCTTTTCTCCCTGCCGTGTACCTGAGACCTCTGTTTGGGTGTCATCTCGAATTTAACACACCAGAACGTTAAGTCCCCGTAGCCCTGCTCGTCTGTGGTCTTACCTGTCTCAGTAAAGGGCACCTCCCGTGGCCCAGGCCAGGGACTGTTCAGGTAACTTAACCCTTCTGTTTTCCCCACATCTCCCATCTAAATCCATCTGCAAGCACCCCCAGCCCCGCTTCCTTATCGAGAGACGCAGCCCAGCACTTCTCCTGCCCGCTAGCACCGCGGTCTGGCCCCAGCCCCTCCCGGCCCCTTTCTGCTCTCTCTCTGACCCTGCAGCCTGCTCCCCGACAAGCCACAGAGCCTCCTTCTGAGGGCCTCGGTCAGCGCCCACCCTAGGTCCTGTCTCAGGCAGGGACTAACACGGGCAGTGTGGGTCCTCCAAGGCCATCTGTGGCCTGGCCCAGCCTCTGGGGCCTCATCTTCAGCACCCCAGGCACCCTGAGTCTGCCATCCCTGCTGCAGCCAAGCCGTCATGACCTCAGGGCCTTTGTGCTGTCCTTCCCTCTGCCTGGATGCTCTTCTCCATGGTGGCAGCCCCTCATGCCCTCTAGTTCTTTGCTCTGATGTCGCCTCATGGAAAAGGTGGTTCTCTGTGCCCCCTAGGCTGCAGGCCCTGCCTTCTTGCTCCGAGAACAGGTCTGTGTCTGGCGCACTTGGGGTGCATGTGTTCATGTAGTTATTTGCGGAATCGGTGCATGAGTGGAGCAGTTCCCACACACATCAGAGGAGGGTGGAGACTCTCTCTCAGCCCCGTCCTGCCCCAGGCTTCTCTCTGCCTGGAGTTCTGCCAGGCTCAGCCCCTCCTTGATGCCACTGCCATGTCTTCCCCATCACATCAGCTCAGGCGCCTTTCTCTGTCCTGCTGGTCTCCTTCTCTGCAGTCCTGTGCCAGGGACACTGATGTCACTAAGCTCACTCAGGCCATGGGAGACCCTGATTCCAAGCCATCCTGAGCACGTTCCAACGTTTGTCCAGGTCACCCCGTTGTCCTCCGGAGGCGCACTCAGCATGTGGGGATCCGTGCGGGGCAGAGCCCCCCAGTGCCCAGAGGTAGAACAGTGTGTGTCCATGTGGGACCACGGCCTGCGCGGCACCTTCTGTGCTGAGTACGTCAGCGCCCCCAGCACTGTCTCTGCCCTCTCTCTGGTTTAGTGTTAGGATGTTTGGTTCTTACTCATTGGATTGTCGATGTCTGTCCCAAGTTTGCAGCACGTGACAATGAACTTTATAGTTTCTGGGTGAACAGCTGGATGATTTAAAGGGGATGGATGACTTAACATATGTGCTCGGGGAAGAATTTCAAGCAGAGTAGAGGGTAGAAAATGAAAAGTTAAAAATTCCATGTTCTAGAACTAAGAGGTAACCAGTATTACGTCTTTTATGAATCTCTGTGTGTCACTGTTTCTTAACATGTGCATTTAGATATTAGAAGCATAGATTTGTCAAAAAATCTGTCATCATGGGATGAAGCCGTAGCAATCGCTGACCAGCTCAGATGCCTGGAAGTTCTTAATTTCAGGTATGAGCTCGCAGTGGCCTGATTGTCACCTCAGATAAAAATCCTGGTCTCTCCTGCTCCCTCATGGCATCTCTGTAGGGATGAGGTGGGGCGTGGGGGCGGGAGGAGGGGAGCGGCTTAGTTGAAGGTAAGTTTAACTTATTCTTTGTTACGGTTTTTCAAGTGGTCCCACAAGGTGATTAATAGGGAGTGTGCTTTACTTTTGATCAGGGAGGTGGGGAGGTTGACATATTGAACTGGAAGGTCTTCCTGGTTCTTATAAGCCTGACCTTAAAAGATGGACCACGCGGGGACCTGGGGAGGAGAGCTGCTCCATCCTGCAGCTTCTGGCAGGTACCTGGTTTAGGGGTGAGAGTCTCACCAGCGGCTGCTGAATTTGGCTCTGGTGAGGATTTTCATGGAGCTCTGGGTTTCACTGAGGTCATAGTGTTCCCAGCCTTCTCGAACATCTGGTTAGCTTTGATCTCAGACCCTCACTTTGCAGGGGCTGCGCCAGGTTTCCCCTTCTGCACCTGAGCCACCTCTGACACATACCGGGGAGTTGGCAACAGCTCAGGCACATCCAGGGAGCAGGTGGGCGGGCCTGAAGGAGCCCCGCGTCCAAACAGCCAAGTGTGCTTGGGCCCGTGGTGCCGCCTCCTGCGGGGCTAAGGGCTCGGGTGCTTCAGTGGCGTCTTCTTTCAAAATGACTGTCAAGCTGCGAGCGCCTTCTGAGGTTAGGACTTGGGAGAGCACCTCCAGGGCAGTGGTTTATCTCGTCTGTCCTGATGGCAGAAGGGCGGACCCTGCTCAGAAGCCAAATTCCAGCCCCCGGTCCAGCACAGCAGTCAGACTGCTGAGGGCAGGGCTTCCCATCACAGCGTCCCGCCCGTGGCTCATCAGGCCTGGTGACCTGGCAGGGGATGCTGGAGCTGCCCCAACCCCGTGCACTCACGCCAGGCGTCAGAAAGTTGTATATTGTTAATGTCAAAAATTAAGTAGTCTTCAGGGGAGGGTCAGCTCAGGGGCAGAGCACGTGCTCAGCATGCATGAGGGCCTGGGTTCAGTCCCCAGGCCCTCCATTCAATCAGTTGATGAGTCAGTCAGTCTAATGACCTCGGCCCCCAAAACAAACAAGAAGTTAGATAGTCCTGACTAACTTTGTTTTTGATTTAATTGCATTTGAAAGTTGAGACAAACCAAGCTCTGCATAGTAAACTGCAGACTCTCGGTGACTGTGTGAGTTGGGCCCCCCTACGGCAATGAGCACTTTGTGTCTCTTCTTCCACACAGTGAAAATAAACTGACATTTCCCTCTGGCTCACCAACTCCATCCAGAACGTTCTCTGCACTGAAGGAGTTGGTCCTGAACCGGACGGGGATAACCTGGGCTCAGGTAACCGTATTTCTTTGCTTTATTAGCCAGTAATGGGCGGTTTCAGGTTCTTGGTTTACCAGGGGATTGAAGCACAGTGGTGACTTTGTTTTAACCACCTCATTATCCAGATAACAGGGCTCTGCAGTCTGCTTTCCAGGAAGGAGGCAGCAAGTCCTGGTGGTTGTGGGTGGAGCCTGGGGCTCCTCGGGCAGTTCTATGTCTTCCAAGCCTCTCGTTCCACCATGTCTACAGCAGACGTGTGCCAGAAGCTTCTGGCCGCCCCGCTCCCCGCCAGGGTCCCTAGGGTGAGGCCGAGCCCAGGCTGGGCCCTGCCGCCTGCTCTCGCTCGCAGTCCACCCGGGAAGGCACCACTTGTGGTTGGTGTTCAGCCCGGTCCCAAGTGGATGTGAGTGCCCCTGCCTGGCAGCCTCCAGGCCTCGGAGCCGGAATTGCCGTGTTCTGTCGGGGTAACTGACCTCACACCCCAGGACATCCCAGTTTCCAGCCAAGTGCAGACAGGTCTGTCCCAGCAGTCATCCATCTGGGACTTGCTGCTGCGGCTGCCTGATTTCCTTACGGCTCCTTCCTCAAGAGCTCCTCCCTCCCCGGACAGGAGGAGCCCCTGGAAACTCGGGCAGTGGAGATGCCAGTTATGGTCAAGTGAGAACATTGGACTCGTTGAGAAATCTTGTCCTGTTAGTAATATTCTCCATAAAACCAGACTGGCACTGAGGATTGAGGAGGGGGTTTAGCATCAATTTCCTTCCTTTGGTTCAACAGACTACATCCAATAATAAGAAGCTGCTACGCCACCACCTCCAGTGCCACTTTGTCCAAGTCGGGATTCACCTGAGCGTGGGCTGATTCCTGCCTCGGGGCGTTCTGAGTGCACAGGGTACATGCTCCCGTGTCACTAAAGCCCAGCCCTGGAAGTTGTTCATTCTGTCACCTGTCCACCAGCACCACTGGCCCCGAGGTTCTGCAACAAAACGGCCAGAGGGACTTCATTTCTA
Source organism: Camelus ferus (assembly GCF_009834535.1). NCBI lineage: Eukaryota > Metazoa > Chordata > Mammalia > Artiodactyla > Camelidae > Camelus > Camelus ferus. The sequence continues at coordinate 817,679 of NC_045724.1, read as the reverse complement.
AAACAGAGACTGAACTGAGCTCGCATGGAGAGTCTAGAAATACACACACAGAGAAAAGAGCAGTGAGGCCGCTTCACCCTGACTTGTTTTCCCCCCAGGTGCTCCGCTGTGCCTCTGGGTGGCCAGTCCTGGAGAAACTGTACCTTGAGTCCAACAGTATTGTCATTTCAGAAAGGTAACCAGGGTTTATGTCGATGCATCTGTCACCCTTCAGTCCTTCTGAATAAATAAATGGTCTCATCATACCTCAGTAAATTTTAGAAGGATTTGCAAATAAGAATTAGAAAAATACTCATTACGTTTTTCCTTCGCAAATCAGAACGTCAACTCAAACTTCACTAAGAGGTACTAATTAAGGAAACCCCATCAGAGCGAAAGCCTTGAATTAAATGTTTTTGAGGACATGAATCTTATCAGTTTTACATAAATATGTTTAACTTCTATTTCTAAATGGAAGTTCTGTAGGAAATGCTACAAGGATTAAATGATGGAGTTTAAATTAGCGTTGTCTCCGTATCCGCAGTTAACCACATAGCCAGCCGCAGATGGAAAAATATTTTGGGGGAAAATTCCAGAAAGTTCCAAAAGTAAAACTTGAATTTGTGGTGCACTGGCACCACTCACGGAGCATTTACGTTGCATCGGGTATTGTCAGTGCTCTGGAGATGACCTAAAGTCATCCACACACAGGGGATGTGTGGAGGTTGAATGCAAATACCGTGTCATTTTATGTTAAGGGACTGGAGTATCCTCAGAATTTGGTGTCCGCAAGGGTCCAGGAACCAATCCCCCATGGATACTGAGGGACGACTTTATATATAAAAAGCCTGTTTGGTAAATTAAATATGTTGTTGCCTCATCTTCCTCTTTGATTGGTATCATTAAATTACTAAGTAAAATAAATGTGGACAAATTTACATGTTCTCAAAGGATTCAAAATAATTAAATTTTACTGTTCAGAGTGATTTTATGTACTATACAGGCAAATGCAGGTTTTTAAAAATTTTAATTTTGAGGTAATTTTAGATTCTCATGCAGTTATGAGAAGTGATACCCAGAGATCACGTGTACCTGTTACCATGTGCCCCGCTGGTAACATCCTGCAGAGGTGTGGTCCAGTGTCACGGCCCGGACCTGAGACTGGTCCATTCGAGTACGGAACACGCCCTTCACCACCAGCACCCTGTCCGCTGCCCTTTTAGAGGCGAATCACACACCTGCCTCCCACCCCCAGCCCCTCCTTAACACGAAGTGGCAGGTATTTTAAGGCTGTATCTTTGACCACAGTAAAGAGATTAAATTTATGTTGAAAAATGTTGTTTTCCATACAGGCCCGTGGGTGTTCTGCAGACCGTCAAGTTACTAGACCTTTCCTCTAATCAATTAATTGATGAAAACCAGCTGTTTCTAATAGCACATCTGCCCAGGTAATCTAAGATGCCTGTTCCCGTAGTGTTTAGTAACATTTTAGTGAGTGGATCATATGCTGTATGTACTTCCTGAGTGGAAATATGATGGTGGTGGAATTCCCAACCTGAGTCATTCCATTGGGGAGGTTTTTAGTTGAATTCATTTGGATAATTGACTTGTGAACTGTGTCTCTGTACTGGATAACTGAAAAATTTGGCCCTGGGGCTAAAATTAAGTCTGCCTTCGTTAAGCTTTGGGAAGCGAGACTGTGTCTCTTTCCTCCCTGAGACCCATTTAGCACCTGGCGCAGCAGGAGACACAGGAACTGTTTGATGATCACGGAATCATCAGGAAGTGGCAGAGTCCATGCCCCATGCGGGACTTCCTGGTTTCTAAGCATTTCACATGGGACGAAAGCCTGGGGTGTAGGAAGAAACTTGCCAAGCCAGTCTGAATGATAGATAGCCCATAGTGTTTTACCTTGTTCTGTGTAATCAGATTTGACCTTTTAAATTTCAGATTAGAGCAGCTCATCCTTTCTGACATTGGGATTTCTTCCATACATTTTCCGGATGCTGGAATTGGTACATGAGATGATTAAGTAACCCCGACCTGCCCCGTGCTTGAGCTTGCTTCCCCGTCCACTGTGTGACTGAGTCCTCCTTTTTCTAGGGTGCAAGACGTCCATGTTCCCGTCCTTGCAGTACCTCGTTCTAAATGACAATCAGATGTCACACGTAAGGGCTCCTTCAGAATGACCAGACCTGGTTGTCCACTCTCATGGGGGTTTGTAAGCTCCTTCTATTCAAGAGTATTTTAAATTGAAAGAGAGATGCTTCCTCAGGGTGAAACTCCTCATACAAACCCCAGAATATTAGCTCGCATGTATGCAGCCCGTCGGTCGCTTTCACGGCTCCCCGGAGCGCTGGCTGCAGGAGACGTCCTGGGCTCCCGGGCAGCATGGGCCTGGGCGTTGCTGTCGCTGGTCCAGATAATCTGGAAAAACAGCCTGAAACGTGTTTCTTTCCGTGTGTCCTCTCTGGCCGGGTGGCAGTGGTCAGTTATCAGGGAGCTGGACAAGTTGTCGAGCCTGCACGCCCTGTCATGCACCAGGAACCCCCTGACCGAGGGCGGCAGAGACCCGCAGACCACCCGCCAGCTCATCATCGCCAGGGTCGGTCAGCTCCGAACCCTCAACAAGTGCGCGGTGAGTGGGACGGGCGGGCCCGCAGGAGGGGGAGGCAGGCTGCGTGGGGCCCAGGGAGTCGTAGAGCTGGCCTGTCCTTGTCGCCATAGTTCTTTGTGGCTCCTCGAACGGCTGCCCCGCTCCCTCGGACTGCAGGGCGCACCGTCCCTCTGGACTGCTGTGTGAGGCGGGGCAGGGTACTGGTTCCTCCTCGGTGGCCGGCCTTGGCCGAGACCTGCGCCCGGGGCAGGGACCTGTGTGAAGGCGGGTGCACCCCTAAACCCATCTTCTCTTTTGAATAAACTCCTGTATTCTGTTAGTTAGAAAGGATGTCGCCCTGTCTCTCTGGTGTGGCTCCCCTCCGCGTGGCGGGGCCGGGGTGGGGACAGTGTCACAGCCCCGCTTCCTGCGCGCAGGTTGAGCCAGAGGAGAGGCACGGGGCAGAGCTCCACTACTGGAAAGCATTCGGGACTGAGTGGAAGGCGGCTGGCGGCCACCAGGACCCAGACCGGCACCTGCCGAGCGCGGACTTCCTGGCCCCTCACCCCAGATACCAGCTCCTCTGCCACAGTGAGTCCTCGTCACCGTCGCCAGGGCCCTGGCCGCGCGGCTTCCTCAGGCGCCCCAGCGGGTCCCCGCGTTGTCGCTTCTCTGGGGGGTGGGGGGTGTTTCTCGCTCGTCTCAGTGGGCGAGAGACCCCTTCCTGGGCTCCGCAGCCCGTTGGGAGCGGGGACTTAATGAGGCAGTGGCCTTGAGGAAAGATGATCAGCAGCCTCCCCGGCGGGGGAGCTGGGAGCCCCGGGGCGCCTGACAGGGAGAGCCTGGCACCCAGAGGTGGGGGGAAGCGGCTCTGAGCAGGCCTGCCGCGTCCCAGGAAGTGGGGACCACTGGTCAGGAGGGGCAGGGGTTCTCCCGCGACCCCCACCCTGGGGGGTTTGGACATGAAGAGCACTGAAGGTGTAACCGAGGCTCTGATGTTTCTTTGTGCCCCCCAGGTAATTTTACTGTTCCTGAAAGTCAAGTGCTGTCCTGGCGCCCGTGTGCCCAGTGCCCGCGCCTCCTCTCTGTCCCTGGTGGACTCGCCATTTTGTTTTGACTTCATTATATTCCGAATTTCCCTTGTATGTGATTTTCTTTTTTATTTATCTCCTAATGTGAGAGGCTCCCATGTAAACGCGTCTGGCTGGAGCGTTATCTTTGAGAAAGAAAAGCTGCCTGTGGGAAGCGCTTTCCAGTGGGGCCCTGAGGCTCCTGGTCTCAGTCACTGCAGGTGACTTCTGTCACTGCTGGTGGGGAAGGGAGCTCCTAAATAAAGCAGCTCAGCAGGTAGGGCCCAGGGTCTCCCTGCTCAGGACAGAGCAGATGCAGGTGCAATTACACCCAAGTCACCCAGGGCCCAGCCCTGGCTGGAGCAGAAGGCACGGCTTTCCTGTGCGGATGGCTGCACCCGGGGAAGGTGTCCCATGACCCGGGGAGAGAGGGAGCCGTTACCAAAGGTGAAACTGAGAATCGCAGTTTGAAGTATTTGGAGGTGCAGCTGGTGGGCGCTATCCCTCGGACGGGGGACACAGGTGCTGAGGAGGACTCCATGCTCGGAGGCGGCTGCTGTCCATCCCTCCAAAAATAAACGAAGTAACTGAGTGAAAGGGAGCAAGCAGGTCCCAGGTTAGCGTCCCCGCTGCCGCTGGTCCATCCAGGAAAGGAGAAGGCTGTGCTGACACCTACCTGCGTGCTTCTCTCCTCGCAGTGGGCTTTGGGTTTATTTCATCCTTTTGTCTCTTCCACAGAATATGGTGCACCTGAGGATGCGGAACTCAAAATGCAACAGCCATTTCAGCTCAAAAACCAGCTACGAAATAAGAACCTCACATTCACAGCCTATTAGCACCAAGTCCCGAGGGGCTGAGCCACACGGATGACCTGGGGGTGGCTTGTTTCTCTTCAGGACGCCCTGAAATGAGTACTTCAGTTTTTACACAAATGATGGATTCTCAAATATGTCTACGTTCTTTGGTTCAACATTTTAGCAAGTTTCCATGCTTGTAGCTCACTGACTAGTGTGATAAATGCGGGAACTAGCCAAGCAGGGAACTGAGCTGTGATTTGGAAATGTGAGTGTACTTGCGCTTGAAAACCTGGATGAATTGTCCGGAAGGCAGTAGTAAAGGGAGAGGGGGAAGCGGCAGAATGTCGGCCCGGCCGCGGTGGTGCTGGTGGCGGTGACTCAGCGAAGCCCGAAGAGAAGGCACATTCAGTGCCAGGCCTCCCACCTGTCCTGGGCGCCGAGCCTGGCTGCCCCTAGTCCCTGTGTGTAACTTAATCCTTACAGCACAGGGCTCATTCAGTCTCTTCTTTTTTTCTTTCGAGCCCTGAAGATAAAATGTCCTAATGAACTTGATCAGGAAGTCATAGAGAAGCCCCTGCCAGGTAAGGAGGAGTCTGCTGCCCCTCTGTGTGCTTCAGAACTGCGTGCGCGTTGGCAGGAGGGAAACTGCGTCGTGTGTAAACGTGGACTTAGGCAGCTTACGGCTTTTCGCTAGTCTCTCACGTCCTAAAATACAGTCGATTGTGCTACCGTCACTCCCCCTGAAAGCTCAGGTCCCCCATAAATTTTCAGCTTGTCTGGGAAACAGCTGTGTTAGGATCGGAAGCCCCGGGTGGCCCCCTGCGTGCGCCCGGCCCTGGGTTCCAGGCCTCTGTGCGCCCCTGGCTGTCTAGTTCCCACGTTGTTGCTCTGGGGGTTTCTCAGCCAGGGAGATGGGCGCCCTGGGCTCGAGGTCTGTCTGGCTCTCCCTTCATGAAACAGGAGGCAGCCCCAGGGCGCTGCATTGTGAGGGGGTGGGCGTATGTGGCTCGGCATGATGCCTGCTCCTCGCCAGTCAAGGGCCCTGCACAGACAGCTCCTGGGCGCTGTCTTCTTATGGAAGCACTGAGCTGGTTTTCCAGGAAAAAAACAACTTCAGAACTTTACATCTTGATGCTACTTGAACTGAATTCATTTTATTTGGAAAATAAATACTTTTATGTCAACAAATTAGTTCAATATAATTTACCCTAAATGTGGACTGAAAAGAAAAATTACAGTCTGAATCTTTAGTACACCATGAATCTCAAGATTAAAATTGATTCACAGTTAAATACAAAAATATAAACAGCTGAAGTTTAGCATAGCAAGGATTTGAAGAAGAAATAAGATGCCTATCACACCGTAAACGACTCAGGTGAAATACCTTTCTGTTTGCCTGTCTGTGCCGTGAATGCACATTGATTTTTAAATTCATTTTATCATGTAACACAAGCTTATCACAGTCCTGCTTGTGGAAGGTTTGGGTTGTGCCCATGATTGACAGCATCGTTCAGTACCAGTTACCAGCATTACTCCGTTTTACTTACTAGCAATCCAGTTGCTATTCCTCTGATGTGGAATTTGCTGCTGTTGCATAATGACAAATCAAAATTAGCAGTTCCCCTTTCGTTACTTTGTTTCAAACTTGACTGTCAGGAAAGGCAGCCCTGGGGCCGGGCAGGTAAGAGGGACCCGAGCCTCCTGTGTGGGTGGCTGGCTGTGGACATCTCTGCACCTGTCCTCCCCTCCAGACACTGCTGGGGAAGGTTCTCATTAGATCTGTCAGGCTTTCCTTTCTGGGGCCACTCTGGGAAGGCCCTGAGCCCCCGGGCAGGGACTGTGGCCAGTGGTGAGGGGACACGGCCCTGGCTGACAGTGACAGTGGGCATCCCTCCCCGCCTGCCCTGTGCATCTGACCGCAGCAGGTGCTTCTGAGAGTCAGTCACCCGTGGGCGCGCCTGAGCTTGTCACCTCCAGGTTGAACTGGCAGGTTAGCGTTCCCACAGAACTTCCATGTAACAGCTACGCTTCACCTTCAGAGCCCGAGTCCTGTGTACTGCAGATGTTCTTATTGTCATTCTGAGGGCATGTGCTGTAACATACCGAACCACGAACATAACAAACCTTTACAAAGTGATAAATGTAAAATCCTGCAACATCATTTTTTTGCTCGTCAGATTAGCAAAAACAAGACAGTCATGTGAGGCTGGCATGAAATCCACTATCCCCTTTCTGTAAAGTCACATGGGAACTGGTATAAACAGTTTGAAATACATACACACTGTGACCAAAATGCCTCGCAGCACTTGTAGTAAAAAAATAAACACAATCTAAATATTTACCTGTGGTAGGATGGCTGCGTCAGTTCTGGGAGAGCCAATCCTCGTCCCAGGATGAGGAGAGCTGGTCCCTGACAGCTTCTGAAAGGGCAGGACTGCCTGTCACGTGTCACACAGCAGAGCAAGTGAGGTTAACTGCCATGACTTGTGTCTCTGTCGTCACTTAATACACACACAGAAACAGGCCAGTTTTATTCTAAAATAAAGGTAACATTTATTATCACAAGTTGCATAAAAACACAGAGGTTTTAGAAAAATCATTTTTGATAGAAAAATACGTGAATACATGTGACATTTGTAGGAACACCACACTACTGCTGTACCTCCAGCTAAAGCTTCAAAGACACTACATTTCTCTTGAAGTATCCAGTATTTACAACTATCTTTGGAAAGAAGTTCATAGCATCCTCTGAACAAACCAAAGCGCCACTCGTTAGGTGCCGCTCTTGTGCCTGGGGTCACCTGCCATGTGCGGAGCGCACTCACTATGATGGTGACAGACGGTGGCACTGGAGGGGGATGTGGGTCATCAGTCCACCCTTCACGCGGAGACGAGGGCCAGAGACTGAGACGTCCTCTCAGTAACTCACAAGTCAGAAGTCACAGAGACTTAATGACTTCACTCACATTTACCCCTCTGTGCTGCGAAGGGGATTTCTGGTTTATCCAGATTGAGGAGCTAGTAACCACCACTGAAAGGGTGTGAAAATGCAGTGTCCAAGGGCACTTAGGTCAAATGTCGGCTCTACCTCCCACCGAGTGGTGTGAAACCAAGATCTGTGAAACGAACTGACAGCTGTGGTGACAACTGCAGCCTTGTCACGTGAGCCAGATTGACAGGGAGCTGTCACTTGAGAGAACTGATGGGTTTCTTTTCCTTGACAGAATCCATGACCATCCAGAAGGTGAAAGGCTTCCTGTTATGTCTTCTCAAGGTCCCCGTGGCACAGCTGCTCCTGTCCTATGAAAGTCCCAAAGTTGCCCAGCAGAACATGAAGTCAGTGAGTCCCCGGCGTGCTGTGCTGTTGAACGCCACCTCTGCCCAGGTGCTTTAAGTGGAACCACACGTCTGTGCTCAGAGGGGAGGGCACGGAACAGGCTGGGTCACATCTGTCTTAATCACCACCTGTCTGTTCTAATTTTAGATGCCGGGCAGGGAGATTGAACTAGAAAATGACCAACAGTCATTACAGTTTTATACTGTGGAAAACGGAGACTGTCTGTTAGTGCGATGGTAACAGCCAGCTGATGAACCTCAGAGGTTAGGCCGTTCATGGTGGCTGGGTTCCTGGGAAATGAACGGCTTATGAGCCGTGCTGTCAGAGGCTTTATGGCTTGCCCTGAGTAGAGAACAGCTCTTGTCTTTAGAGGGAAGAGACCATTTCTAGGCTTGTACGTAACAGCAGTAATAAAGACTCTGCCCCACTATGATTTTCTGATTTTATTTCGTATTTATTTTATAGTTCATGACTGTTTCATGATGTGAAGATTTAAATACTAAATAGAACCTCTCTAGTCTAATGTCTAAGAGCAGTTTTAATGGAATCCTCTATTGACGTGACAGGTGTAAAAGTCGCGCAGTGACTGGGTGGTGGTCTGGGCAACATCCCTTCAGCGCCAGGAGGCGCAGCCCCCGTGCTGCAGGAGCGCTGGACCTCCCTCAGTGCCGCTGTTCCCAGCGCCGACAGGCTGCACGTCCTGCTTTTCCCCAGTTACACCTAAGCTGGTTCTACAGAATGTGCCCAGCCCTGACGGACCATCACTGAGAACAGGTAAACAGTAGGCAACGCTGGAAGGAAGCAAAACTAATTCTTTCAGCTGAGAAACAGCCTTTCCTGCGGCACTAAAACCCCGCGAGGTACTGGATTTTACTTACGACATGTGAGCATTTTCTTTGCTGGGAGCAGTAAACTGATCTTGGGGAAACTTGGGTGCTATTCATCCACTTCCTAAATGAACTTTAAAACTTCACCAGGCCCAGAACTGAGAGTTACACTGGCTCCTTCTCAAGCTGCCCACTTCATTCAGAGCCACAAAATCTGTCATGACTTCCAGAAACCCCAAACTTTGGTGTAAGTGACACAGATCATAGAGCATTTCTGTGAGTTCTTTTTGGCTCTTAATTATTCTAAGTATGCTCTACAGAGCTAGTCTGCAATCCAGGTGGAAAGTCAAACTTCAAGTTACTAAAGATTTCTGAATCAAGCTGAGTTTTAACCAAAAATGACAGGCAATAAATTACTAACTAGAAATGATACACTGGGGTTTAGAAATATTATCTTTTTATAAACAATTTGGCATTTTTTCAAAGTGTGTTCCAATATGTAAGTAACATTTTTCTTATGCTACAGTATTCGTTTATTTTTAAAAAGGAACTTTTGTGCAAATGTTAGGAAGTACCACGCTGGGTTCAGCAAAGTGCCAGCAGAACCGTCCTGAAAGACCAAACCTCAGCTGGAGAGCGCGGGCGCCCTCACCTGGCTGCGCACTGGCAGGGGTCCCTGCCCGACTCCTTCAGCTCCCACAGCGCGGCCAGCTCCCACAGAGAGTACTGCGGGGACGACAGCATCCCCGGCTCGCATGTCTTCTCGCACAGCCACAGGCTGTCCTGGTGAGAAACAGCAGGCTGACCTGGGTGCTGCAGGGCCCCGCTGTAGACAGAATAGCGCATCCCAGCCGCCCCATGGCCCAAGGGAGATGGGGTCACTGCAGAGACGGCCTGGGGTGTGGTAGGAGCTCGCCCAAGGAGTCCAGTGAAGAGGACGCTTGGAAACCACAAATGGAGTCTCACATTTGCTGTTGAAGGCGGCCAAGCCGTGGTGTGAGAGCAGCTGTTCGGAGGGAGTGCTCACGGTGCTGCCCCAGGAGTCCCGTGAGCTGGGGAGTTTCCTTTGTACAAATGAGAAACTGAACTAAGACGACACTTGCTCAGGGTCACAGTGACGTTAAGCTGGTAAACTGAGCCAAGGAAGGACCATACCAGGCTTGCTGGACGCCTGGGCCTGCATCCTCCCAGCCAGCCGACCTCCCACTCCACGGCCTACAGGACGGCAGCGCACAGATCCATCGGGAACACAAAAATGGAGGCTGTCGTAAAACAGGCCCTTCTAAAGTGTGACTGACCTGGGGAGGGAGGAGAGGGACTGGAGACGGTGCGGCCTTGGGGTTGGCTGTGCCCTGAAGATGCCGCGGTGCTGAGAAGGCCACGCCAGGGACCTGACCACCGCTGCCTCCTGGGAACTGTGCTCCCGCAGCCGAGCCACTCCACAAGGACTAAAAACAAAGCTGTGCAGAGGAGGCTGGTCTGTCTCTCAGCCCTGACCCCGGCTGGGTGGGTGTCTGGGCCCCTGGAACCACGGCCCGCACACACTGTGGGCCTGCAGCGGGAGGCGCATCCTGTAGCCCCAGGAGTCCCAAGCAGAAATGCAAAGACTGTGACACCCTTAGGAGTGCAGCACCCAAAGTGGCAGTCCTCTAAGGCCTGCACCCTGAGTACAGAGCTCAGCTTCCAGGAACAGGAGGTGACAGTATAAAGTCTCAACACACTAGGAAATGAGCTCGGTGAGCAGCGGTCTGCAGGGACGGCTTTGCACCGACCCGCAGCCGTCAGAGCCATCAGACCTGGAGTGATGGCGCTCATCGGGAAGGGCCAGGGAGGGGCCTGGAGCAGGAGCGCTAACCCAGGTTCGCTGCTGCTCCCCGCCCGAAGCTGCAGTTGGAGCTCGAGAATCAGCAGAAACTTCTCAGGCGGAGGCCAGCCCTGTGCTTGCCACCTTCCCAAGGGTCCACCTCTGGTCTCTGCACGTTCCTCTTTTCCCTGGCTCAGTTACCAGTGTATTTTAAGACAACTCACAGTATGTTATCCAAGTGTTTTATCTACATCAGTCGGAAGAGCTGAAGGGCTCCTGGACCCTCTCACTGCTGGAATCTAAAGTAAGCTGATTCTTTACATTTTAAAGCTGCAAAGAATTTCTGATGAAATCTAAAAAACCGAATTCTCCTTTGTGGGTAGGAAACTTTCCATTCAAAGCATTTCCTTTAGTTTTAAACTCAGAAAAATGCTACATGAGACCGAGGAGGCTCACTGTGAAGCCAACCGAGAGCCCAGTTCTGATGCCAGCAGCTCTTTCCTGCCCGGTTCCCGCCCAGGCTCTGATGGAAACCTGGCTGCCTGAACTCCCTGGAGCCCGAGCCCAGCCCCGCGCAGACTGTGCTCACCTGGTACCGTTTAGGTCCGATGGCCGCCATCCAGATGCCCATGCTCATGTCTTCACCCTACACGTGCCTGTCAGATTTAAGATGCGAAGAATGTCAATGTGGTTTCATCTGGAAGGGCAGTGCCACACCCATCCCATAAGTAACCTTTCTCTTCTGGCTGGTGATTACCCTAAAATGAAATGCAAAGTGTGCGTCAGCACTGACACAGAGTAAAAGCTACTGGGCGTTCCATGCAGTGCGCACACCACAGTGAGCTCAGACTGCGTGTGTCACCAGCCCCTCCGGTGGACCCGAGTCCGCCTCAAGCAGCGGGAGAGGCTCGGGTCGGAGGACAGGCAGCCGTTGCTGACACTGTCAGCAGAATCGGCAGAGAAGGAAGCTTCACCTCCAGCCTCACACTCCTCCAGGGACCAGATCTTTCCATGTAGCTGAAGACAAAATAAGCGGGCTCGAAGAGGGTTCAGGAACAGAATTCAGAGCTAGGATTTGAGGGACAGGAGTATATCCTGGGCCTTTGAGGCTGGTTCCTGCAGAAAGAGTAACAGGCTTCTCCCCAGGGCAGGCAGCTCTGGGTCCGGGGGCGGGATACGGGCCAGACAGGACTTCCTGGAGGATTACACTCGTGGGTCAGTACCCCGCCCTTACCTAGGTAGGTCTTCAAGTGCCCCGAGTTGCTGGCCAGCCAGTGGATGATGATGTCCTTGGAGATCACATACCCCGACCCGCACACGAAGGCAGGGTACACGGGGCTGGGGTACTCCAGCTCCTGCCATTTCCCAGTTCAGTCAACCGCCCAATTCAGCCTGAAACAGATTCAGAGTAAGCATCTACCACTAGACACCGAGTCCTGAGTCATCACTACAGACGAATGCCCTGCAGGAAGAGGGGAGAGGGAAGAGGTTATGTTCTAGGGAACTCTCTATCTAGTGCTGGTTTACACGCAAGACCAGTATGTTAAATTCAAAGGCCCAGCTGTCGAGTTTCTGAATCATCTTGTGTACAGACACTAAAAAAAATTTAAAAATGAATCACCAGTCCATACTGCATTCCTACAGAGACAGAGAAAATGGCTTCAGAAATGGGTCACAAGTTTATTCTCATGCAAAACTTCAGCCCAGCCACTTCTAATCTGAGCAGCACTTACTTGTCGGGCAGTAGGACAAAAGCCACAGTTTCCTCCACACACGTTAGCTGGAGGTTTTCCATTTAAGTGTTTTCCCTCCTCTAACTGCAGATGAGTAAAACACAGTGCGCCAGATAGGGACACTTCCTAGCCCAACAACATTTTCTTACGGAAAATGGTGTCTATATTTCATTCTAAGTAAATGACATTTGGTCAGGGACAGGAGATGAACACCAGTGGCCTCACAAGGTTCAACTTACTTTCCCCACCAAAAATTAGGCCCGTCCAGATTCTTGAGGGCAATTCTGTTAAAAACGGCTTCTAAGTCTATGTAACAGTCATCATCTGTCTTCAGCAACAAATCAAAGTTGGTTGTTTCCACGGTCCTGTTGGTGAATAGGGGGATGAGAGTCAGTGCGTCCCTGCAAGGAGACAAAGGCACACTGACATCACCAGCTTCTGTTCCTCCAGGGTCGGGAACGCCTGGGATAACAGGACACTGCTGCGCCCAGCTGCAGGCCTCACTTTGTCTCCACTGAGCAGCCACACCGGTTTTAGAAGGTATAAAGGGAAAAAACACTGAAGATCTGGCTTAGTGGAACATAAAAGCTTAGGCACGTCTGAGAGACATGTAAACTGGGCCCAGTGTTCTCAGGATGAGGGGACAGGAGTCCCCCAGCTGGCACAGAACGCTGAGGAACAGCAAGATCTGTGCTGCTGTTCGTGTGACACTCAGTTCATGGTTTTTACAAAGTTAACACACTGAAATGCATTTTCCCTTGGAAACGGTTTCTAGCAATTCAGCTACTAAAAATGACCTTCTGGAGGGCACGAGAGAGTGATTCCATTTATCTAGACAAAAAAAAAATATACAGTGGCAACCAGAGACAAAACTGACTCTTTCATTTCCCATTGCCAGTCCTCTTTGTTTAAAAAACCCAGACTCTTGCTAGGGAACCAGTTGGATGACAGAAATATGAATTAAAGAAACCTGGAGAAAGTTTCATTAAGTCACAAAATGGTGAATTTACAAGTCCACAACAAAAAGCATAACCCTATGTTTCTAAAGTTTATTTCAATTAACAGCATAAGCCATGCATAATATTTGCTAGTAAGAGATAAACTTTTGTGATAAAGGCAGTGAGGCCACTGATGAACCGACTGACTCAAGATGAGTGAATAATGAAGGTCTTCTTTATGGTGTGGAGGGAAGATAGGGGTGGGCTGCTGGGAATCAGGTCCCAGGAAACAAGCTCACTGATAATTAAAAAAAAAAAGCCAAAGGCAGAGATGTAAACATACTTTATAGGTTTGGTCTGGACAGAGAAGCAGATTTTCGTTCTGCTGTCAGGGTGGACAGCAAATTGTAGGGCCCTAGAGGAGCTCAGTAATATTAACAACTAAGTATCCAGTGAGTAACAGTTACTATTACTTATGTTGTTGTTGGTATTATTACAAAGGTAGGAGTTAACACCTGTGACCCGAGACACCTGGGAGGGTCGGGAAGTGACAGGGTGACAGCTCTAGGGGCTGAGGAATTTCATCTCGCATAAGCGTTCTGGGTTAGAGCGCGCAGAGTGTGTGGAGGAGAAGTCTGCTATGGATGCTTAGATGAACAGACTCGGGCCAGGAGCCTGAGAGCCAGTGACTAAATGGGGGACGTGGTGGTGGGGTGACTGGCTGACAGTGGGCTGTTTTCACATTCGCTGATTTAATCCCATGTGGGGCTGAGACAGCTACTGCCAGCGGGAATGACTCAAAGTGAATCAATTTCTGCCTCATTTGTTTTTGATAGATTAGTGTCATTCACACTGTGGACCCGCCAACCTGAGCAAGAAAACAGCAGCATTTTAGATCAGTCCACATGAAGAACCAGGATCTGACAGATCACAGCCCAGGTGGTCAGGGCTCTTAGCTGTTTTTTAAAAAAACTCAGTGGCTTGATGTCGATGAGTTCTTTCTACATCAGAAGACAATAAAGCAGCACCTACCACTTGATAGAAGTTCAGTAACTTTGCAGGGACGTTCCGGTAAGTGTCGATAATGTCCACGAAGACAATGTCACCATGGAGGCGTCCTCTTCCTAGGAGATTACTTATGTGGTCAAGGAGTCTTCGGGGGCGAGAATGAAGGTTTTTTAAGAGAGCTTCACCTTCTAAAAAGGAAAAGAGAGTTGGAGAAAGATGCTATAGCAAACTTAAGACTCAGAACTTACAACATAATGTGCACTAATACCCTGTCCAAAGTAACCCAGCAGAAATACAGCTGTTCGGCACTGGGAGGCAGGGACACGGGAACTTGGCACATGGCTAGTGCGAGGACAAACGGGCACGCTCCCTCTGGAGAGCGACTCCGCAGCACCTCGCTAGGCCAGGCTGAAGGCGTGCTGGGCAACGTGTTAAGTCCACATGCAGATGTGGCCCTAGACACTGTATGTGCCACGCTCACAAGGACACTTACTGCAGCAGTGTTACTGACAGCAAGAAAATGGAACCAGCCTAAACGCCCAGAGACAAGGGCTACACTGTGGTATGTTTACGTGATGGAAACACAGCAGGTAAAAAACCTAACCCCATCTCGCATGTGAACAGCGATGGCACCGAAAACCAATGCTGAGTGAGAAAAACAATCTTGTCAACTGAAACATACATATGATACCACAAATTATAAATGACAAAGTACCAGAAACTCCATGTGACGAACAGCTACGTACACGGGTGGTGGAAGGCAGAAAACTAAGAACAGGAGGGCACACGGGAATTTCAGGACAGCGGGGTCCTCTCAAGAGGAAGGGAGAGGGACAGGGCAGGGGAGGACTAGGGGGGCTTCAACTATTTCTAGAATGCTTTTTCCCTGAAAAAAGGAAAGGAAGCAAATATGACAAAATGTAAATGTGTGAATTCTGCAACAGCCCATGGGCGTTCCTTGCAGCAGCCCATCTTTGGTTTATTTACAGTATCATAACACACATGGCTACTGTGTGCATCACAGTTTAACTACCGCCTCCTGAGCTGACCAGTCACTTGTCATGTTCGTGGACGACTGTCCTCATGAGGCAGCTCTTTCTCTAGGGCAGGGCTTTCTCAACTGTCTCAATCAAATTAGGAAATTTCTGAATAAAAAGTGGCCGAGGGCTGGGGAAAGGAAACTGGGAGGGAACTTAGCGTGCTGCTCTCTATGCCTCGTACCTGCAGATGGGCTGGGGCTGGGGGTGGAGAACTGTATTTGATTTCTACCCCCGCCATGGTCTGCGAGGTAAGGGACACATGACACGTTTCTGGGCCTCAGTATTCTCACCTGTGAAAGGAGGAGCAGGGCTCCATCAGTGGTTCTCTCAGAATGCTCATTGAGATAGATTCCTAGGCCCCAGGCCTAAAGATGTAGCAGGTCCGGGGTGGGGCCCAGGGAGCTGTATTTCTAACCCGGGACCTTCCTGTAACTTTGCTGCAGTTGGACCGCAACTACCCTTGAGAAACACAGGCCTAAATGACCTTGGGTCCCTTCCAACTCTTACACTCGACTGTGGCATCTTCACAGCTCAGCGGTAGAGCACGTGCCTAGCATGCACAAAGTCCTGGGTTCAATCCCCAGTGCCTCCTCTAAAAATAAGTAAATCTAATTACCCCTTTCCCCCCAAAAAGCTAAAAAAATCAATTAAAAATAAGGATAGATATACACAATTTAACACCAGAAGGAAAGTGAGAATGTTACAAAACTGCAGTAATAGGGAAAGGTTGATAACAAGATCAGATCAGAAACTAAATACAGAATTTTTCATTCACAAATTGTACGTTTTGTTTTGTACTAATGCACGTATCTGAAATGTATGAGTATACAGTAATATGACTGCGTGTGTTTTAAGTCTGATCATCTGTCCAGGTGCTATGTAAAAGAATTACATGGTTACAGCCTCTCAAACTTCAAAGGCATCAAATCCATTTAGGGAACTTGTTAAAATACAGGTATCTGAGCTCCAATCCTGAAGATTTTTAACTCTGTAGGTTGAGGTAGGGCCCAGGAGAGACACTAATGCCCAAGAAAATTGGAAAATTTCTGTACCATGTGGTTCTTTTAAATACCACATAGATCCTCAGCTTTTTAAAAAATTATATACAGATTTTCAGATATATCCAAGTACATTAGAAGAAAACCTATTCATTTAAATTCCCTTTACCCTAAAACTTGAGTTATTTCTCTCTTGTTTGAAAGGGACTGTCCTCAGACAAGGCTTAATCCATTAGCTTCAGTGAGAGAAAATTTATGCTGAACAGCTGTTTCGGGCACAGGAGCTGCTCCCTGTAGACCAGTTTGGTGCCAGAAGTCTCGAGGGCCCCTCAAGGTTTTCAGAACACCTGACGGTACACACTTGAATTAACTGGCAAGAGAAAGGAAGCTGCTAGACATTAAGATGGTGTGATACACTTGTACCTGGCCCCCAAGAGTGGCCTGACCCCCTTGTCTGAGTTCCCCAGGGCCTGGCCATCAGCTGGCCTCTGTTGAGCTACAATGATACCTTCCTTGACAGAGTGGTTTCACGGTTTCATGAAAAATCTCTGGACTAAAATTAAGGATCCCTAAATTTTTAAATCTCTCTCTTTTAGTGGCAAGCTTGTGGGCAAAACCTATGTACCTGTTCCAGCCTAGTCTTACGGCTGATCTAAGAACAGAAATACTTCTAATGCAGAAACACTGGAAGATAAAAATGCTAGAAATAAAAAAGCCACGGCCCATTCACATCCTCAGGCTGCCGGCAGAGGCCTTGAACAGAGGGTCTGCCCACCCGCAGCTCTGCGCTGCTGAGGGAGTCCCCTGGAGACTTGCCTCGCAGAATCCGGCCTCTGCCTTCCCAGGCACTGTGAGCCTTTGGGGGAGCTGTCCTGATCCTTTTACAGGAATCCAGGATCCGCAGGGCTTTGTGAGCCAGAGAGAAGCACTAGGCAGAGCCTCTCTTCCCCAAGTGATGACCAGGACACACGGCCAACAGCAAGTGTGTGGACAAGAGTTTTTCCTTCTGAAAGATGACAAGTGCAGAACTCAGGATTCACAGATGTGGCGAGTAAAAGGAGCGTCACTCAGGAAGACAAACAGCCACTTCTTTTTGGGGGTGATGGGAATGGTCTGGAATTAGTGGAGAGGGTTGCAGAACTCTGAATATACTAAAAACCACTGACTCAAACACTTAAAAGAGGTAAATTATAGGGTATGTGAATTATATATCAAAACTATTACTTTTAATGATAAAAAAAAGATTACCTTTCATGTTCAGAGTATGAAGATTAGGTAGGTGAGAGTACGTATGCTGACTTTCAGCCAGCTGACTTACCCTGAATAGTATAAATAAAATCGCCTGCGACTCCCTCCACACCTTCCATGAATTAATTCATGGGGCAACGCCCCCTCCCCAGCCTGAAAGGTAAGAGAACAGAAGTGCTCGATGTTTCATTACTGAAGGTACACTTCTTATTTTTGAAAACTGAGTTGGCAAAACTCATCATGTGACTGGTCCACAGCACACAAAGCCGCCCAAGGTGCTGGTCTACCAGGCAGCTCTGCTGCGGGGTGACAGCAGCGTTCTCCCACTCGCACTGTCGACAACAGTGCCCACGATCTGGTCCAGCAGTCCAGACGGTGCTCTGAATTCCAACTCACATAGTCATGTATTCTTGAACTTGCCACTGACAATATCACAAAGACTGATTTTATTTTACATCCTGGCCCCACCATGTGAAAAAATTATTGCCACCTTTGATTTCTTGGACATTGATAATGTCCATGAGTTCAAATTCATCAGATTCCTCGAGGCACATGTTTAAACATCACTATTACCCGGCAGAGAAGAGCCCCTCCAAGCACACAGTTCAGATGAGCCCGATCGATTACTCATGTTGCTGCAGGAGCCTGGAGGTGCCTGTGCCCACTGCCAGCAACAGTCCCTCCTACCTCCTGGGGCTGGGAGACCCTTTGTGACCAGAGACTGACTTCTCCTCGCCTCACCAGGCACCCGATGCCCCGCCTCCACCTCCACGCTGCACACCCCTCACCCCACCGGCCCTGCCCTGGGTCTGGGTCTGCTTCAGCTCGGCCGCGGCACTTCCTCCGCACACTCACCTAAGAGGGCTTACGGCTTGGCTGTTCCTCCTTTGAACAGATCCTTCTAGCAGAGCTGTGCTGCACAAAGCAGTTACTTCAAGGCTGGGAGAGAGACAGTAGTGCTCGGAGGCCATCTAATTCCGAGCACCCAGCAGCTGAGTGCGGAGGGAATCTCCGACGGTGAACGCTACAGATTCCAACTTTGCAGTCCCATAAAAGACTGCATGTGCATTTTAAAAATTGTACACTCTGTATTGTTTTGGCTTGTTTAGAACTTAACAGTACTTTTTGGTTTTTAACTTCTACCTAAAAGGTCACAGCCTGACTTTTGTCTTTAAAGTTTTTGTGACATCGCTACTTGCTGGCAAGGGGCAAGACTTTGGAAAACTTTGGGCTTTATACATTTATGATGAAAACTTTTACTTATTTGCACATGGGTTTCTTAGAACAGGCTACTAAGTCATCTGCCTTTCTGGGGGTTAGCTGAGTGTTTAAGCTGTCTTTCGTCCTCCACAACCATATTCACCCAGAGCAGGTCCTGTGAATCTTTATATTTAAACTGAGCCCTCAATTCAGAAGTGAACTGATTTCCTTTTGTGCAGACAACTAAATATTACAGAATTCTGGCATATTTTGGACTTTTTAAACTTTCATACACAGAAAAGGAAGCAAGATATTAAAGGCTTTGAAAATAAGGAAAGAAAAAAAAACCTAATTACATAAAATATTCTATCTTAAATAAAAATTTTCATAAAGTCAAGGATGAAATCCTAAACCTGGCCTTCAAGGCTAAAGTTGTAATTATCCATGAATCTGTGGGTCTTTTTTTCCTCACTAGACTGTAAATTCCACTGTGGGCCAGTCCTGGGCCTGTTCTGTCCGCAGCTGTGCCTGGCTGACCACACGTGTGCATAAATGTTTTCCGAATGTGTAATAACAAACCATGTGATTTTCATTTCAAATTCAGGGATTAATTCATGTGAATAAAGCTAATATCTAATGAAAATATACTGAGCTCGTGAGTTTAAATGCCAAGCGCTTCCAATGATTCTGTGACGTCAGCACACACACCACTTATTTCAGTTTGCCTACACTTTCTTTGTCATCCTGCATTTACTGTGAGAAACTTACCTGTCAAACTGTTTTAAATTTTAAGAAAATGTGGTAACTGAAAAATGTAACTCAGAAACCCCAACAACGTAAGCAACGTAAGTGACAGTGAGTACTCAGGCTTACTTTCTGATGGTTTTGTCTACAGTATTTTAACTGACATCATACCATCAAGGTGAGACCATGAATATTCTCAATACCGTATATAAAGCATGTTAAATTAAAAACAATTGAGAAATAAAATACTGCACTTTCTAAAACGCACTAATCTTAAGGCAAAACTATATATTTACTCAGGTTGAAGTTATAAAATCACAGAACATTGGAGTTTTTCATCTTTACTACGGTGACTCAACATTTTCTAGTACGTATGTTCTAGAACACATAAGAGTCATTGTTCCATATGAGTTGGTATAAAAGTAAACTTAAAGATCCTTTCACAAGTTAAAAAACACGAAGGTCCGCCACCCCCTCACACAAAGGACTGACTCACCGTAAGGACTCTGAGAACCCCTCCTCCGTCATTTACCGCCACCCTGTGGAGGTTCCTGGACACCGGGCCTTGGAGGTCTTGGCTGTCCCACACGTCGTACCTTCAAAGCTCTTTTGTGGAACAAGATGAACAGTGAGTCAGTTTCTTTATTGCTGTCATTTAGGTTTTAAGTACATTTTTGGAGAGAAGTTTTTTCTAAGACACAGATTCTTAGTGCACGCTCTAACGTACCAGTGCTAACACTGTGGTGTGTATCTTAGAGGCATTTTTTTTTTTTGTGCTCATCTAAAATACCAAAGACCAGTTTCACATGCTGCTGTCTGTCTTTGTCCATCGTCTCAAAGGCATTTCCTCACATGCCTGCAGCTAACCACTCTTTTTCAAGTCGCTTGTAACAATGCCACTGAGTGGAGGCATCCTGATCCACTCACAGGTCCCTGCTGTCCAGCATTTTCACGCTACCAGATACCTACTAAAATAATCTGAGGCATGTTCTGATGTAAATGTTTATTTTTCCCCCAACGCTTTGTTTTTTTATTTAAAATAAATTCCCAGAGGTGAAATGATGGGGAAAGAACAGATATGTTGGATATGGATTTTAATACACATTGCCAACCTGCTTTTCAAAAGCAAATTATACTTGGAGGGTCATTAACAATTTGTGAGAATGCCCGCTGCCTGTACTCTTCCCAGTGTGGGGTATTAGTCAAAGAAAAGAAGGTCACGCCAATTTAGTAGATTTAAGAAATGGCTCCTCATTTAATTGGTGTGTCTTCTGATTTGTAATGATGTTTATGAATTATACAGTCTCTTCTGGGAATTGCCTTGTCATACTTCTTTGCCACTTACCTAGTGAGTTTTATGTTTCTTATTAATCCATTAAATTTATTTTAATAAATTATCTTAATAAGAATACTTTTTTAAGAATTGTTTGCTGCTTAATACGACAGTTTTTTTGAAATTCAAAAATCCATAAATTTTATCTTGTCCAATCTGACAAGCTTTTTCCTTTGTGATTATTACTATTAAATTTGGAGCTTAGAAAGTTACACTCCATGCCCCTTCTGAATTCCAGTGTCTCCTAACTTCTCCACAGTCCCATTTGGAGCATTTGCGCTCAGCTGGCTCCTCAGTGCCGCCACGTCTCAGCTCACCGTCACCTCCTCGGGAGGCTTTCTCCACAGACCCAACAGAAGACAGTCAACTCCCGATTTCTCTCTCTCACATCAGCCTGTCTTATTCTCTTAAAACCACTTACCACTCTTGATATTTATTTTTCTATTGTCAAATGGGCTCCTCCCACCTAGACTGCAAACAAAACACCACAAGAGCCATGATCTTGACTGTCCTACCAACCTCTATACCCTAGCACCTAGGATGCCTGGTGTATAATAGGCACTCAAATAAATAAGTTAGTAAAATGGAACTCAAAATCAATTAGAATTAATTCTGGGCATATGTCTGGAGAAAACTCTAACTCAAAAAGATACATGCACCCCAATGTTCACAGCAGCACTATTTACAATAGCCAAGACATGGAAGCAACCTAAATGGCCACCGACAGATGACTGGATAAAGAAGTTGTGGCATATTTATGCAATGGAGTACTACTCAGCCATAAAAAGAAAACAATGCCATTTGCAGGAACATGGATGTACCTAGACATGATCATACTAAGTGAAGCAAGTCAGACAAAGATAAATATCATATGATATCACTTATATGTGGAATCTGAAAAAAAAAGATAATAAATGAACTCATTTACAAACCAGAAATAGATTCACAGACACAGAAGACAAATCACAGTTACCAAAGGGGAAATGGGGTGGTGAGGTGAGGGATAAATTAGGACTTTGGGATTAACAGATACACACTACTACATATAAAACAGGTAAACAACAAGGACCCACTGTACAGCACAGGGAACTATACTCAGTATCTTGTAATAATGTGTACTGGAAATGAATCTGAAAAAGGATATGTATGCATATGTGTAGCTGAATCACTGCTGTGCACCTGAAACTAACACAACATTGTACATCAACTACACTTCAATAAAAAATAAAATAATTCTGGTATAGAGCCAGAGATTAAAGATTCAGCTTTAGTATTCTAAAAGCACTTCACATATTAAAATTAAAAGATAAAGGACTTTACAGTAATGTCTCATTTAGCCAGCATTATAAGGAAACTATGCAAAACTGAATTTGTCCAATTACCCAGGTCAACGGTTTGCAAGGTTTTTTTTGTTTGTTTGTTTTGTTTTTTTAAATAAAACTTCTCTACCAAAGAAGATACAAACACAGAGACTCTGGACTCCTCGGGCAGTGTGCTGTTCAATGCTGACCTAATGTATCTTTGAACTTCATCATTTGGGACACTCCTGGTGGCCTCGGGCTCCTCAGAGCAGATCCTGCAGATGTGCCTGGTGTCCTCATTCCCCAGCCTTTGAAACAGAGAACGTCACACTCACCTGAGGGGCTGTTGGAGGACGACTGAGTGAGTGATGATGGGTACAGGGAGGTGTCTGCTTGGCAAGTACAGCTTTTGTGCCACAGACGGACACAGTCAAGCAGCCCTTGACAAGATTCCACGTCCTCATCTGGAACAGCTGCTGCTTATTTCTGTACTTCCCTGGCTGGCCTCAGCTCTTTACTGAACTTGATGTTCATGAACCTCAATTCTTTTTGTAAAAACCAAAAAGCATTCTCGCCAATAGATATATACACAGAAGAATCAAAAAAAGACCAGGAAGGAAGAATACACCAAGTATGCTGGACAACAGACGGGTGACTTCATATCCTTTTAACTTTTCCCTATTTTAGTGAAGTTTTCAACAGTGAATATGTATTACTTTCATACGTTTTCCTATTTTTACAATCAGGAAAAACATTTTTGAAACTAAACATATGTACATGACTAAACCTGAGGGTCAATCTACTTTCAGACATGAGCCATTATTTCAACTTTTGAGTGTCTACTGTACCAGGCAGTGGGCTCTAGTATCTGAAGATTGAAAGAAAAAAAGAATCAGCCGTATCTTTAAGTAAGTTTAACATGCCAGAAGAGGCTCAGCAAGGAAGGGAAGTCATTCTGCTGGGGGAGGTCAGACAGCATGTCTAAAGCTGAGAGCTGAGCTACGTCTTAAAGGAGTCTGAGTCAGAAAAACAGGCGGTAGAGAAAATAACACTATGAACAACTATATGGAAACAAATTGGACAACCTAGAAGAAATGGACAAGTTTCTGGAAACATACAGTACCACCAAGACTGAATCAAGAAGAAATAGACCACTTGAACAGACCAATCACAAGAAATGAAATAGAATCAGCAATAAAAAAAACCTCCCTACAAACAAAAGTCCAGGGCCAGACGGCTTCACTGGGAAATTCTACCAAACAAAAGAAGAGCTCATACCGATCCTTCTCAAACTCTTCCAAAAGATTGAAAAGGAGGGAACATTCCCAAACTCATTCCATGAGGCCACCATCACCATGATACCAAAACCAGACAAAGACACCACCAAAAAAAATTACAGGCCAATACCATTGATGAACATAGATGCAAAAATCTTCAACAAAATATTAGCAAACAGAACCCAACAACACATAGAAAAGATCATACACCATGATCCAGCTGGATCCACCCCAAGGAAACAAGGCTGGTTCAGCATAGGCAAATCGACCAACATGACAGACCACACTAACAAGAGAAAGGACAAAAACCACATAATCTTTACAACAGATGCAGAAAAAGCATTTGATAAAATTCAGCACCTATGTATGATAAAAACTCTTACCTAAGTGCATATAGAGGGAACATATCTCAACATAATAAAAGCTATTTAAAAAAAAAAAAAACTACACGAACAGGCAGACCTGAAACAGCACTGCGTGTTCAGAAAACTGTCAGGTAGTGTGGCACCACCAAGGCGCGAGGCTGAGGAAGGGAGGGAAGGGGAGGTGGGGCTGGCCCTGCTGGAGCAGCCTGCCCCCTCCCAGGAAGGCAGTGGGAAGCACAGGAGCAGGAGGGCGACAGCATCCCGCCTGCGGCTTTAGAGCCACCCTCCAACACCAGAGAGGCAGCACGCGGAGGCCGCAGGGGAGAGCAGTAATGAGGCTATTTCAGAGCCCAGGTGAGAAGTCAACACCTGTCTTAGGAATTAAGACTGCCCTCTGAAAAAGTAATGAAGACACAAATAAACGGGAAGATATTCCATGACCATGGACTGGAAGAATTAAAAACTGTTAAAATGGGGGGATTGAGCCAAGATGGTGGAGTGGAGAGACTCCGCTCGCCCTCTCCCACAAACACACCTGAGAATTACATCTACAAACCCATCAAATCGCACAGAACACCTGCTGAACTCCGGCAGAGTGTCTCTCGCTTCCAAATACAGGATTCCTTACAAAATCCGATAAACAAGTTCATATGGTATAGCACAAGGAACTATATTCAATTCAACATCTTGTGGTAACTTTTGGTGAAAATATGAAAACAAATATATGTATGTTCATGTATGATTGAAGCATTGTGCTGTACACCAGAAACTGACACATTGTAAGTGGACTAGACTTCAATAAAAACAAAATACATATATACAAGAAAATAGCTTTCGAGGCATTGAAAGAACTTAAAATATCCATAAAACACAAAGCAACCTGCAGATTAAGTTTAATCCCTATCAAAATTCCAAAGGCATTTCTCACAGACATATTACAAACAATCCTAAACTTTGTGTGGAATCATGAAAGACCCCGATGGCCAAAGCTATCTAGAGAAAGAAGCACAAAGCTGGAGGCATCATGTGCCCCGATTTCAAACTGTACTACAAAGCTACAGTCATCAAAACAGTACGGTGCTGGCCTAAAACAGACACATTAGATCAATGGAACAGGACAAGCCCAGAGATAAACCCAGGCATATACAGTCCATTAATTCACAGCAAAGAAGCCAAGAATACACAACTGGGGAAAGGATAGTCTCTTCAATAAACAGTGCTAGGGAAAACTGGACAGCCACACGTTGAACATGAATGAAAGTGGACCACTAACTTATGCCATACACAAAAATCAACTCAAAATGGATTAAAAACTTGAATGTAAGATCTGACACCATGGAACTCCTATAAGAAAGCATAAGCAGTAAGCTACTTGACATCAGTCTTGGGTATGACTTTTTGAATTTGACACTAAAAGCAAAAGCAACAAAAGTAAAAATAAACAGGTAGGGCTACATCAAACTAAGAATCTTCTGCACAGCAAAGGAAACCATCAACAACTTGAAAAGGCAACCTACCATATAGGAGAAAATATTTGTGAAATCATGTATCTGATAAGGAGCTGATATTCAAAGTATATAAAGAATTCATACAACTCAATAGCAAAAGCCAAAGAATCCAATTTTGAAAAATGGACAGAGTATCTGAATAGAAATTTTCCAAAGACATACAGATGGTCATCAGGTACATGAAATGGTGCTCAGCATCACTAATCATAAGGGAGCTGCAAATCAAAACCACAATGAGATGTCACCTCACACCTGTTAGAACAGCTATCATCAAAAAGACAAGAAATAACAAGTGCTGGTGAGGATTGTAGAAAAGGGAACTTTTGTGCACTGTTGATGGAAATGTAATTTGGTGCAGCCACTATAGAAAAAAGTTTGGAGGGTCTTCAAAACATTAAAAATAAAACATCTGATCCAGCAATTTCACTTCTAGGTGTTTACACAACAGAAATGAAAACACGATCTCAAAAAGATACCTGAATCCCCGTGTTCACTGCAGCCCTATTTACAACAGCCAAGGCAGGTCAGCAACCTAGGTCTTAAGTGTCCATCAATGGACAAATGGGTGAAGAAAATGGCGTATCTGTCTACAGTGGAGTAGTACTCAGCCATAAAAAAGAATGAAATCAAATCCTAATGATTTATATTTAAGAGGAAAACAAAAGAGGAAACAAAGTACAGGGAAGAAGACCAGGCCAGATGAAGCTGAACCAGAAGAAAGGACATCGTACGAGCTGAGAGAAAACTGCAGGCCCCCAGCTCAAGGACTAAAGTGTCCCTGGGAGTTGGAAGTAGGTCCCAGGAGTCTTAGTGACTGTAGTGCCAAATGAACCGTGCCAGAGTAAGAGCCATAGGAACCAAATCAAAGCTTCACCTGGAAACTAGAAATCTAGCAAGTATGATGAAGGACAAGTAACTCTCTGTCCAGTCCACTCAGGTGACACCTGGCACCTGACTGCCATTTCTCCTGCCCAGCACCCAACTCCATTTTGTTTGATGGGGTCATGATTAACATCAACAGTGTTGACTAGATTGAGTAATTACTGGAAAAACATTGGCCAAGAAAGTGATCCTGGTTTACTCACTCCACTTACATCACCCACCAGCTGTTCTGTTATTAGGAAAGGGAGATGCTCTGTCCTCCCCACCTCTCCTGCACCTGCTCTGTGTCACAGTTAAATTTCTCCTTCCCACTTCCTTTTTTACATGCCTGCTTTTTCCTCGCTGGTACAAAGTCATCACAAAGCCGAGAATCTCTGCAGATGTGAAACAACCTGTCTGTGGCAGTTCCCTGCTAAGATCACAGAACCACAGTAAAAGGGAGGAGAACACAGCATGGTACAGGTTGGGAAAATGAGTGCCGCCAAGTCCTGTCCCCTGTAACAGAAGCAGCTCACGCTGTTCATTCTTCTGTGTCTTATTCCAAATAAGCATGTAAGTACCCCTAACGCTAACAAGAATGTCTCTAGTGACTCGGGTTGAATGAAAATAGTCTTTTTTCTGAAATCAGTCTCAGGTGCACTACACTAAGGAAAATATGAAATTAGAGAAGTAAATATTTTAAGTGAAACACACAGCAGTCTCCACTTAAGCCTGTGACCCCTGCTGAGATTTACGCTCTAGTGAGTCACAGAGAAAACACCACAAGAGACCTGCTCAGCAGACATATGTTCCTCCAGCGGCCTGTGAGGTGTGGGGGGCAGGAGATGACGGACGTGCCATCTGCCTCTCCCCCTCGGATGGGGTGAACGATCTGTGTCTCTCCTGCCGTCCTTCACTGACAACAGGCAACAGGCAGGCAAACCCACCCCTTCTTCACTTTCATTTCTCTCTGTGCAAATCAGCCCACTTAGGCTTGATGCAGCAAAAGTGACTGTCCATGTGAAATTAAACACGGTTTCAGCAAAAATAGGATTTTGTGTAAAAGGAAACAATATTTTATGTTAAAAAGTTTATTTTTTCTTTTAATAAAGCTAATACCTATTTATTTCAGAACATTTAGGAAATAGATACCCAAAAAGAAGGAAATGAAGATCTGTAATCTTACTCCCTCAAATGGAGACACTATTAAATAACTGCATGTTTATAAAAGAAAAAAGCATTACTCAGATGTAATGAGAAATCAAAAGCCAATGTAGCTTAAAGCTCAAAGGGAAATGAAGATCAAAAGGCTATGTGAAAAGACATATGCAACCCAGTGTTCAAAGCAGCACTGCATACAGAAGCCAAGACATGGAAGCAACCTAAATGCCCATCAACAGATGACTAGATAAAGAAGATGTGGTATATTTATACAAGTGGAATACTATTCAGCCGTAAAAACTGACAACATAACACCATTTGCAGCAACATTCTAAGTGAAGTAAGCCAGAAAGAGAAAGAAAAATACCATGTGATATCGCTCATATGTGGAATTAAAAAAAAAAAAAACACTATGAGCTCATCTACAAAACAGAAACAGACTCACAGGCCTAAACAATCTTATGGTTACTGGGGAAAGGGGGTGGAAAGGGATAAATCTGGGAGTTTGAGATTTACAAATATTAGCCACTATATATAAAAATAGATTTTAAAAAGTTTCTTTTGTATAAAAAAAAAAACACAAGACTTTAGCCAGTGCAAGTCTTAAAAACGTAAAAGGCCACCCACTGATGTGGCCGAGTGTCCCCTCAGCAGTGCCCACGGCCACATATACCATCCTCAACACTGGCAGGGAAGGCAAGCCCTTGCCCCAACCTAATTTTTATTTTGATAAACTTCAACCCTACAAAAAAGTTGAAGATTAACACCCAAACACTGATGGCAGACATTGGCCACGTGTGCTTTATTTCTGTCTGTATGCACAGACTTTTCTGTTCGTTGTTGAATCATTTGAAAGTAAAATGCATTTCACCTTTACTTCAGCATGTATTTCCTAAGGACAAGGACATTCTGACAGAAGGGTAGTATTTTGTTATGAACAAAATCAAAAACTGTAATTCTTTCTGTGAGGCTGACTGAGATAACGGAGTAGACCCCATAAAATTGTGATTAGCCTAAAGTTAAGGTTAAAGCTTATCTTCTCCCTTGCTGCCCCACACTGTGACTCCTTCCTCTTCGAGTTTCACATCCGAGGCACCCCTGACCTCTTGGGCCGTCACTCTGCTGTGGGGACTGTCCCGTTCAGGGGAGGCTGCTCAGCAACATCCCGGCCTCTCCCCACAAGATGCTGGTCCTCTTCCACCCCCAGCTGCAACAGCTAAACATATCTCCAGACACTGCTGAGAGTTCCCTGGGGGCAACCTGCCCTAGGCGGGGAAACACGGCTCTTCAGGAAGAGGAACTCCCCATCCTCGGTACCAGCAGTAACAAGGACAGCATATACCTGTTCACTGACTGCCTGCCACAAGGCAGCACGTTCTCAACATTCTACATCCATTCAATCGTTTACTCCCTGAACAACCCTCTGAACTGGGTCGCTGCACAGAGGAGGAGAGAGACACAGTGGGGTTAAGCAGCCTGCACAAGGTCACAGGGCCATTGAGGGGCAGAGCAGGGACCCACACGCAGCCCCGCTGCGCTCACAGGTGTCCGCCCTCATGCACTTAACTCCCAGGCGCTGCGGAGCTTCCCATCCTGCTTGGGCCAGTCCTCGGACGCTGTCCGTGAAGACCAGTCCGACGGCAGCTTCAGACCTATCCGATTGTGCTCGACACTAGGTTAGTGCCCCCGGTCCTTGGAGTCCCAGGACTCTCCCCTGGGTCCTGCCCTCATTGGCTGTCAGTGGAAGAGCTGGACTCTCACCCGTGACTTGCTTCAATCCCAAAGAAGCCTGCTGACCAGTCACAGTGTAGACATCTGCTTACAGCTGTGCCTGGGACGCAGTAAGTTACGGCAGGGCCATGTCAGCTTTTCCTCCCCGACTATCATGAGCTGCTTTAAGGGCAGGGATCTTTGAACTATGTCATTGTACAGCCCCGGTGCTCTACACAGAGTCAGCTCTCAATAAACAAGTCAACAAACCAGACGGCTTCCTTCAAAAACAGATCCAACACTTGGCCAGTGCTACTTAGTTGAGCCACTATCCTTAACTAAGAGCTACCAGAGGGAGGGTACAGGTCAGTGGCAGAGCACGTGCTTAGCATGCACGAGGGCCTGGGTTCAATCCCCAATAACTCCAATAAAGAAAAACAAAGAGATACCTTTGATAGTACATACTTCATTTAACAAAGAAAAAATTCATACATGAAATTTAGAAAGGATATAACACAAATGGCATTCTCATATAATGCTGACAATTACTCAGATTGATTAAAAACTGCTAAGTGTCCTCGAGAAACAAATCATATGCCTCAAAACTGTGTATAAATTTGAGCCAACAATTCATCCTGATAACCAGCTATGTACACAAGCGTGTCAGGATGCTCACCATAGTCTTTTTTGTAACACTGAGAAACTGGAAAATTTTTTACAGTATGTTTAAGTTTTGCTTTTATTTCACATTTCAAAAAAATAATTTTTCTTTTTTTTGAGAGTAATTAGGTTCATTTATTCATTTATTTAGATGGAGGGACTGGGGATTGAGCCCAGGACCTTGTGCATGCTAATCTAAGCATGCACCCTACCACTGAGATATACCCACCCCCCACTATTTCATGTTTTTAAACAGAAGTTCACATATAGGTGAGACGAAGGAGCTCCCTTTGACATTTATGGAATTAACACATATAGTTTAACTACTAGCACTCAACTCCGGAGGGCCACAGCATGTTATAAAACGTGTGATTTTGCTGTTGCATAAACGTGGACAGCACCCCCTCCCTCCCCATGAAGGGCGGCAGGAAACTGTTTCCTGGTTAGTGCAGGACCTGTCCACCATCGAGCTCTCGCATCTTAAATCAGCTCCGATACTGCCAGATGAGCCCCAGTGCTGAGCTACAGTGACCAACAGAGATGACCGGGAAACTGACCCCACTGCGGTTCCAAAGCCCTGGGCTCAGAACTGCCCTCAGACTAGACAGGAGCAGCCTGGAAAGCCCGAGATTGACAGATGAATGATCTGTAACACACTGAGACGCAGCCACATTGCCAGTTAACTCCAGGCCTGATGAGGGAACCTGGCAGCTGAGATGGTCTCCAGCACACATCTCCTTAAGACTGGACCAAGAGCTACAGCCTTGTTTCAAGTATCTTCCACACCTCGGAGTAGTTTTATTAACCCTGGAGATGTGGCTGATCGCTCTGCTGTTATCTGCCTGCACTTCCCTCCACCCTGACGCCTTAGATCCCTAACTATCCGCTTTACTCCAGTGGCAGCTATGTCTGGTCCATCAGCACACCTTCTACTGTCCTTTGTCATTAAGGCAGGCACATAGTCCCCGGCCCACTAAATAAACCACAGCAATGTGAAACACTTCTCAAAAGCCGTGGTGTGGAACCCATGGGGCTTCGTGAAGCTCTCCGGGGGCGTAAGGGCAGAGTGCCACATAGAGCTGCCTCCCAGCTGGTGGCCCCACCTCCCGCTCTGGGGAGCGGCCCCGGGACAGGAAAAGGTAAGCGCCCGCTTTGAAAGCACACGCCCAGGACTGGGAAAGCCCACATGGTACTGGAGCCTTCTCGCTCTGGCCTGTACCTCTGGTAAGATGAACTGCTCCACAGGCTTGTACCAGCTTGTTCACCTGCACCCCACAGCTCGGAGGGCTGAAGCGAGCGACAAAGAGGGCCTCCTGCAATTGCGGGGGGGAAGGAAGACAAGAAGAAATACCTCACGTCAGTCACGGCAGATGCAACGGGTTTCCAAACAGCTTATGGCTCGGTCAGCTAAACTCTCAGTGGCCCCAACCATGGTTACGAACATGGCTCCACTTTGGTTTCGGAACCACTTGGGTTTTCTAGTGCAATCATGGTTATTAAACAAAGATATTTAAGATACGAAAGTTGTCAAGAAGTTCTAAGACACTAAATATATAACCCACATAACCTCAAAAAAGCTACCTTACAATGAGGGGCATTAGGAGCGGTATAAGTTGTGTTGAATTAAGCCGACTACCAGGCTTGACCCCAGAGAGTCAGGAATAAACTGAAAGATTAGAGATTTCTACATAAAACAGAGGTACCCAGGAATCTCCCTTCAAAAGGACGCTTTAGAAGAAAAAAACAAAATCGAAAAAGGGAACACAAGAGAGGGCTAACTGTCTTTGTCTATTGTTTTCTTTGGGTTCTTTCTCCCTGTTTTAGGCAAGAATATCTCCTTATTCTCAAGCCTACTCTTAGACACCAATTTACCACAGGGGAAGCTTCTGTTAAAGCTATCAAGGCCATGCAGAAAGTCAGAATGAAGGGGGTTTTAATAAATTATACATGTTTCTTTCATTAACATCAATTCTTGGCAATGCTGTGCTAAGACTTTTTACATGGTGACAACCTGTGAACCCAGAAGGGTCTACCTTAGATTACTGCCTTTCTTGAGGACAAGGATTAACCTCTCCTTGGTTAAAAATAAGGCAGCTCAAAGTTAAATCAACATGATCAAGAACTACATCTGAATCAAACCACTTGACTGATAAGCACTGTGAATGGTTCTGAAAAGCCTACATATACTACAATTAACTGTTAAATTCAACACTGATGCTACTTTCTAGATAAGGCTGACGGTGGAATTCAGAGTGCTGCTGTCCCAGTCACCTGTCTGAGCTGCGGTGTCCACGAAACCCTCAACCACAAGAATACACGAACGCCTGGCACTTGAGTAACATGATACAGCTCTTCTGGCAGGAACCATCACTGAGCGCTGCTCCCTCTCTACATTTATATTTATGTCATTAAGCACGCTTACAAAAGACACAGGTTCTTTAGAGGACGAAGGAACAGGACAAACTGCAAACAAATTTAATCGTAAACTGATCTGCGTTTATTGCTGACTCTAATACTGTTATCCATCAGTAACAATCAATTTTAGTAATACAGAAACATTTTTAAAGATGCCTTGAAAAAACTGAACAGAGTTCTGCTTCCAGGGATATAAAATTCTCCTAAAGATAACAATTATGAACAGTAGATGAAACATTTTAAAAAATGATCTGAAGGCACTGGAATGCACACAAAGCAGGCAGAAACTGGAGGAAAATCAATACCAAGAAGATGAGAAAGACACTGGGTGCGTGTGTCCCCACTTTTTTTCTTTAATGGCTTTTTGTCTGAGGCACACCTCAGGGGGCTACCTAAAAATCCGAAAAAACAAACAAACAAAAAACAAAGCTGTGGCCTTTCTGGCTGCAAATCAGAAGACAGAGCAGTGGCAAACAGATGAGCTAACAATGCGGAAGAAAACCCCAGAAAGGAAGCAGTCACAGAGAAAGCTCTGAACTCTTCATATAAATTCTATCCTAACCCGTGGCTGACTCGGAAATGCACAAAGAAGAATCCAAGTGCCCGTCTAGACCCAAATGAACAGAACAGAGATTTCAGCCACTGCCCACTACAAGGATACAGGACTGAGAGCCTGAGCCCAGCTAACTTAACTGACTGCTACAAGAAACAAAAAAGTCAACACTCCTCAAAGAATAAGAGGATGCCCAGATCCTACAGTGAACCATTCACAATACCCAGGACACAACCCCAAGTTACTCGATATAAAACAGGAAAGTGTTACCATACTCGAGAGGAAAGATAATCAATAAAGACAGGCCAAGATGACTCAGAGCAGCAGACAGGATCTTACAGCCATTAATCACACTTAAGGTCAAGGCCATAGAGAACAAATGTTCAAATTGAACTCAGAAAAATACAAAATTTAGAAAAACAGGGAAATTTTAGAAAAATAGAAACTTCGAGAATTAAATGGAAATTTTAGAACTAAATGTACAGTATCTTAAAAAAAATCATTGGCTAGGCTTAAAAGATTTGAGGTGACATAAGAGTCAGTAAACGTGAATATAGATGAACAGAAATCAAATTTCAAATCAAATTTGAAAAACAGGAAAAAAACTGAAAAAAATGAACACAGTCTTATGACCTGTGGGACAATATGGAAAAGTCTAACGTACATGTAAGTGGAATCCCAGAATGAGTGGAGAGAAATGAGGTGAAGAAAAACCCAGCAAAAACCACACTAAGGTACAACACAATCAAACTGCTTAAAACCAATACGTATAAAGAGAAAAACTCAAGAGTAGCCAGGAGAAAACAAAACCAAACCCACACTACATACATCATACACCAGAACAACCATCCGAAGGCAGACTGACTTCTCTCCAGGAAACACAGAAGCCAGAAAACACTGGAGTGCTATCTTTAAAATACTGGAAAGTAAAGAAGGCAACCCAGAATTTCAATATCTAGAAAATACCCACAAAAATAAAGGAGGGGAATAATAAAGGCAAAATAAAAACATGTTCAGAAAAATGAAAACTAAGTAAATTCATCACCAGCAAACTTGCACTGTAAGAATTAGTAACGATTATGATTTGGGCTGAAGGAGAAGGTATCAGATGGATATTCAGGAGGAATGAAGAACAACAGAAATGGTAAGTAAGTGGGCAAATATAAAAGATTATTTTCTCTAAATTACTTTAATACACATTTAGCTTTTTAAAGCAAAAACCATAGCACTGTATCGTGGGGTTTATAGCACACAGAGATATAAGGCATATGACAACCAGAGCAAAGAAGATTGGGGACAGTAAATTGGGTTATACAAGGCTCTTACATTTTATATGAAGGGGTACAATGTTAACTTAAAGAAGATTGAAAAGTTCAGGATGTGTGTTGTAATTCTTATGTCAATCAGACACAAAGAATTATAGTACAAAGAGCTGTAGCTAAAAGGACAAGAGAGAGATTAAAGTGGAATTCTAAAAAAATACCCAATTAACCCAAAAGAAGGCAGGAAAGGAGGAAAAGAAAAACAAACAAAAAGTAGAACATGCAGAAAACATAGCAAAATGAAAAACTGGAAATCCAAACACTTTACTAATTGCATTAAATGTAAATGGAATAAACACTCCATGTAAAAAGCAGAGATTCTCAGACTGGATAAAAAGGAAGACCTAACTATATGTTGTCCACAAGAAACACAATTTCCAGCAATATATAAAAAGAATAATACATCACACTCAACAGGAATACGAAGTTGGCTGAATACTCCAAAAGTTAATAAACGTAATTCATCACAGTAACAGAATAAAGGAGAAAAACCCTGGAAACATTCCAGATGTCCATCAAGACTAGATAAACATTGTACATTGTTGGAATACAACTTAGCAATTCAAAGAAGGAGAAGGAAAAATTTACTGATACATACAATGACATGGATGAATTTCAAAAATATGTTGACTGAAAGAAGCCTTACACAAGAGAGTGCTTAGTATATGATTCTATTTATATATGAAGTAGGATCCTACAACAGGCAAAACTAGTCAATGGTTGGGGAAAAAAAAAAAACTGATTGCCTCTAGGGAATAAGATGAGGTGATAGGAGTTTAGATTACACAGGCTTATGCTGTTCAAAAAACTGAATGCACATTACACTGCATGTAAAATTTTAAAACCATAAACAAATATTAAAGTCTAGTTAATGATATGCACACTAAAGTGTTTAGGGCTGAATTGTACTGAGGCCTGCAACTTACTCTAAAATACATTTCTTATAAAAGATCGATGAACAACCACAGATATCACAAAGGAAATACAGCAAAATATAACTATTGTATAAACTAGCTGGTGGATATATGGATGTTCACTGTATAATTCTTTCAAGATTCATGTAGTTTAAAACCCAGGAACAGATCTTTTCAAGTACAATTCCTTGTTACACACCTTCCGATACACTCTGGGAACAATCATGCTTCCCCAAATATCAGCAACAGTAACCCCAGTTGTTTTAAATTTTTATTCCCTCTACACCCTTATCACAAAAAAGGTTTGAAGCAGCTGTTAGTCTGTGTTACGGTGACAGACTTTTCAGGTTGGAAGAAAGAGGCAGTAATACTTGATTATACCTACAAGTACAAAACTTTTAATATTTATTATCAACTTGTGAAACTCTTTAGACTTTAAGGGATTGTCCAACTCCTCCTTCCCTAGATATAACAACATTTACTCATTGGTACCCTCTCCCCAAACCAGTGCTGTAACACATTACACCATCATGTGTCTAATCGACAAGGCAGAAAAGTGCAAGTCTCCCAACCTAATAATTGCCATGAGGAAAAGCTGACGGTTTTGAAAAAGAAAAATGGGGAAAAGCGTATACAAAGCAGTACGTACCTCCTGATCTGCCTGGTAAAGCTTGACGGTGATGTTCCTCTGGAAACCCCCATCACTGGCATCATAAAACACCCCGAGACTGGTAATGACAATTGGATAGAGAACGTGGAAGCTCACGCTGACAACTCGATCCTCAGAGAGCCCTGATGAAGTGTCTTCGGAAAGACTGAATGCTTCAATTTCCTGATTCAAAACTACGGAAGCAATGAGAAAAGGAGTCTTACATAAAGAAATATACTATTTTATTTTACTACTATGCAGTAATGAAGTGGGCTTGATAGCAAAATCTAGATAATTATTTGTTATATAGTTCTTTCACAAATGGCAATACATTTTTAAAATATTTCAGAAAAATGGCTGCTTCTGGGGCGGGGGGTAAAATTTATTTTAAAATTTAAGAATGAAATTTTCAGCCACATCTATGTAAAATATTTATCAGAACTACTGTAACAGATTTTTGTACAAACATGTACGCATGTGTATATACAAACGCTACAGGGAATATTAAATTTAAAGGCATCTATTAGGAAAGGCTAAATGGGAGTACTGACTGCAGTCATAAATAATGAGTAAATTCCGTCTTGCTCTGCAAATTCCCAAGATCCTACTTCTTGCTGAGCAGTTTTTGTGGTGTCGGGCAATTATCACAGTACAAAAATAACTGAAATCACTTCAACACTGAAAACCTCTTGCTATACACTATCAGTAAGAGATAAGCACATCAAACGTGGTGAGCATTTCTGACCCCTACTTGGTGTTATGTCCCAACACATTTAATTTGCACAACTACCCTGTGTGGTCATGACCTTAGCTCCAGGTCACAGATTAAGACAATGAAGCCCAGAGACGTTAAGTAATTCGATCAAGGTCATAGAAAGTGGCAGAGCCTGGATTCAAACCAGATTTACTGCCTTCAAATTTGAAACTCTTTCTATTCCCCCTCAGTTGTCTAATCAAAGCCCAAAACAGTCCTTTTCAAATAATTTTCTCAACTACCATAAACAGATCAGGAGATATTACATGAGGCACTTAATATGGCTGAGAATATCAGTGCCACCTTGAGAAATAATATAAAAATTTATTTTAAAAGATTATTATATCAAAGTTCTTTGTATTTCTTAAATCTGTGGTTTTCCAACTTTGCAGATCACACAACCTCATCAGTTAAAAACATTTGTACACATACTCATTTATTTACAGAATATACATGTTATTATCAGTTAATATATTCAATATTAATAAAGATTAATTTTATTTTCAGATAATTTTATTTTCAGATAAACAGAAACCATTTTCTTCCCACACCCCAGTGGATCATTTAGATCCCTAGAATGCTATTTTACACTTAGTGGATGCTCAATAAAATGTGACTAAATGGAATTGATGGCTCGTAACCAATCACATACATAAGCAGGAGGAAAAAAAGGAGGATACAGATTTCATCACAGGCTGGGCAAGCACTGGCCAGAGACTCTAGACTCCAAATATACTGGACAACAACAAAAGCTTTTCTCTTTAATATACTTGGTAAATAGGATACCCAAGCTGAAGCATGTCTACTAGAGGCAGTAGGTTAAGCACATTATGACATGCAACCTGTTTTCTATCTAAAACAAATGTACCTTGAACTTCAAGCTCCCTGGACACAAGGGATCCTGCTGCTTTGACAATGCTATTAATCAGAACCTCGATACACCCTGAGTATCATGATGACCTTAAGGTACTGAAGTAAATCTAAATGCTATTTAAATCATCAAAAAGATAAAACTAGGTTCAATCTTAATTTAGTTATACCTATTTTAAAAAACTGGTAACCTAGGTATTACATATATGTAAATTTTCTATTAAAGAAAAGCTTCACTCCTTTACTATTAATGAATAGTAACATTTAAAATAAAAGTCTGGTTAATTTGAAGGTAAGTTTTCTTTAAATTTGGTTTGGTTTGGTTTTGGATTTCAAACATAATTTGTTCTAAGCTATTTTTACATCATTAGTAATACAGCATTTTGTTAGGTTCCTGATCCCTTTGCGCCCCCAGTGAAAAGCTAAAGGACTCTCTCCCCTAAAAAACACAATTATACACAAAATTTTAACATTTAATGATGTGAGCTAAATTCACAGACCTCCTAAGTAAGAAACCTCTGCTGTACAATAGACCTGAATATATAGTCCCCAATTTATTAAAAAAAAAAAAAAGCTGATTGAAACACAATTTATAAAAAGGCAGGTTCCTTAAAATAACAATAAACACTTATCATGTCCCAAGAACTATTCTAAATATTTTATATGTATCAACTAATTTCATCATCATGTCAATCCCTTACAGGTTAAGTACTTTTATCCCCAGTTTATGGAAGATGAAACTGAGGCACAGGGGTAAATAACTCTTTGAAGGTCATACAGCCGGAAAATGGCATAGCCTAGACTTAAGCCAGGAAGCCTGACTCCAGAGCCCAAGTTGTTAACCACTATACTATCACTGCCTGCAAAAGCAAGGTGCGGATAATTACATAGGTGTGGCAAATCTTAAAACACCTGAAGTCATAATCAGCACATGTAAGATTTGGAAAAGCTTAAGCTCCCTTAGAACCACAGTTGAACATAATGGGAAATACTAATAAAACAGACAGATACAGTTATCAGCTTCCTAAAACTGGTTCCCTGGTAACAGAGAACCTAACTGGGATCATTCTTCATCCTCATCAGAACTCCCACAAGTTTTTTTTTTTTTTAACTGAAATACAGTTAGTTAAAAAATTTGTGGAAATTGACACAACATTGTAATTGCAAGGAATAAAAAAATATTACCTGTGTCTTCTATGTTTCTTTTTACTATGTGTTTTACTATATTTCTTTTGCAAAAGCTTAGGCAATAATTCTTAGAGAAAGTTAATTCACAATATTTGTATCAAGGGTATTATAAATCAACAGGCTGGTGAAATCAGCAGTTTTCCATAAGTTTAAAATTCAGTAATTCAGGATTTAGTTATGCACAAGGATTTCCAGATGCATCTGAATCATACTAAAAAATAAACTCTCCTGGATCCTAAAATTACACAAATCTATAAAGAATCTTCACAGATGCCCAGAGTGTTTAGTCTGTCTGTCAAAAAGGATGAAAGATAAATTTTAATGAAAGTTCTATTTTAGTCTGCTAAAAATAGACCACTGTACTCTCCAGCTCAGCTTCTTCTTGATATCAAACATGTACAGTACTCCTCCCCTCTGGTCGGTGGTTTCACTTTCCAAGGTTTTAGTCACCCACAGTCAACTGTGGTCCGAAAGCATTAAGTGGAAAATTCCAGAAATAATTCCTAAGTTTTAAACTGCAGGCTGTTCTGTGCAGCATGACAAAATGCCTGGCCATCCAGCTCTGTCCCACCTGTCACATGAACCATCCCTCTGTCCAACGTATCCCACCCACAGACACTCAGCAGCTGTTCGGGTTAGCAGATCAACTATCAGAGCATCCAGGTGCCTATATTCCAGTAAGCCTTATTTTACTTCAGTGAGGCCCCAAAGCACAAGAGCAATGACGGTGGCAGTTCGAATATACCAAAGAGAAGCCATAACATGTTTCCTTTAAGTAAAAAGGTGAAAGTTCTCCACTTAGTAAGGACAGAAAAAAAAACAAAACATGCTGAGGGTGCTAAGATCTACAGTAAAAACAAATATTCTATCTGCGACATTGCCAAGAAGGAAAAAGACATCTGTGCTAATTTTGCTGTCACACTTCAAATTGCCAAAACGACGGCCACGTGCATAATAAGTGCTTAGGTAAATGGAAACGGCATTACATCTGTACAATAAGCTATTTTGAGAGACCATATCACATAATTTTTATTCAGTTTGTCTTTATAACTGTTTTATTTTATTATTTATTGTTGTCAGTCTCTTAAACTTTATCCCAGTCTGTCTGTATAGGAAAAAACATAGTCCCTGCAGGGTTTAGTCCTATGCAGGGTTTGAGGCATCCAAAGTGGGGTCTTGGACCGGGTCCCCAGTGGATAAGGGGGCACTAGTGTATATGGAGTCGCAGGGCTGAGGACAAGGAAGACTCACCTGGGTTGGTGATGTTCAGGAGTCTGCAGGGGTAAGGATCCTCCCTGTCTTCCACAGGCACTTGGCAGCCACGAGCACCCATTACAAACTTCACAAGCACACTGAGAGAAGTGTTGGCGTTAATAGCGGTTCCCCTTGCACACACACATTTCCTCAGGCCCATTTCATTTTACTTTCAGACACAAGTATTTATTAGGATGAAATCTAACTGCTTCTATTCTAGCAAAAAGGGGAACCAGCAAACCAAAAGTTGCTAACTACCAAATGACTTACGCGTAAGCCCTCTACTGCGGTACTATATTGAAGCGAGCATGAAGCTGTCTGGCCTGGCCACCAGCAAAGGCTCATGTCTTTTCAAGGCAAGCTACAGCAAAGTCAGCTTCTCCTGCCCATACCCACAAACACATCTGTATCTGCAATCTTCTTTACTGGCTTTCTTCTATTTCAGAAAATGTTCCTTTTGCTCAAGATTAGTCTTTCTTTGTTGTTTTGGGGGGGGTAATTAGGTTTATTTATTTTTAGTGGAGGTACTGAGGATTGAACCCAGGACCTTGTGCATGCTAAGCACACACTCTACCACTGAGCTACACCCTCCCCCTCAAGATTAGTCTTTCTATCCAAGAGGAAGTCCTCTCCTCTCCTTGACCTTGCATCACTAGCTACCTGCGCCCATGGCTCCTTCCCTATACGTTATAAGTATGATGAAGCCTGGACATTAATTTCTGTTTACCTACCATCCCTCCTGGCCCCCATCCTTTCTTTTACAGTGAAGTCCTACAAAGGAATAACTAAAATTGCAGCTCTAGTTGCTCATTTCACAAAACAGATTTTGGCTTCAATACCCACCATTCCCACTGAGACGTCTACCACCAGTATAGCCAGTGATCTGCTGCTAAATCAGCAGACGCTCTCCAGCCCTCACCTATGCGGCTTCCTGTGGCTCTTGGAAGAGCTCTCTCCCTTCTCCACGTGCCAGCTCAGCAGGCTCCGCAACTCTCCTCGCCCAGCTGGTCCAGTACAAGTGGATATAACCCCGGGGCTTTGCCCTGGGACCTCTTCTCACTTTACTCACTCTTTTCACTTGCTCTCGCTGGACAATTTTTATTCCCAAGGCTTCAACTAGACTGAGAATGATTCCTGAATTGGCATCTCTAGTTTGGCCTCAACTTCTAAGTAAAAGACCCACCAATTCATGGTACATCTTCACCCAGATGGCCCAGACAGTGGCTCTGACTGGGTCACGGGGGCCAACTGCAAAGTTCTCAAGAAATCTGTGAGCTGGTTATGAAGCACAGCCTTTATTAAAAATTAACTTATATAAACTTACAGTTAAGTACATTAAAAACAGAGGAAATAATTGGATTCACGACTTCTTAGTTACCTCACTCCTGCCTGTGCTCCTGAGCTGGTTTGCACCGACAGCACCCACGTGGTGGAAACCCCACAACGCAATGCTCCCACCTGTCCTCCCCGGCCCTGTAGTCAGAGATATCACGTTAGTAGCTTGAAACTGGCTGTGGTGGGAACATGACAACATGGAAACTGGCAAACACTACAAATAAGGATTTGGTTTATTGTTTTGCTGACTGTCTAGATTTAGTGATGGAGAAAACGTTAGTAATGCAGGTTAAACTTAAAAATGCGAAGCAAAACAAAACGACAACCTATGGAATGGGAGAACATTTTTGCAAATGAAACCAACAAAGGCTTGATCTCCAGAATATATAAGCAGCTCATATGACTTAATAAGAAAAAAACAAACAGCCCAATCCAAAAATGGGCAGAAGACCTAAATAAGCAATTCTCCAAGGAAGAAACACAAATGATCAATAGACACATGAAAAAATGCTCAATATCACTAATTATCAGAGAAATGCAAATCAAAACTACAATGAGGTATCACCTCACACCAGTCAGAATGGCCATCATTCAAAAGTCCACAAATAACAAATGCTGGAGAGGCTGTGGAGAAAAGGGAACCCTCCTACACTGCTGGTGGGAATGCAGTTTGGTGCAGCCACTGTGGAAAACAGTACGGAGATTCCTCAAAACACTAGGAATAGACTTACCGTATGACCCAGGAA
This sequence comes from Camelus ferus, assembly GCF_009834535.1. Taxonomy (NCBI): domain Eukaryota; kingdom Metazoa; phylum Chordata; class Mammalia; order Artiodactyla; family Camelidae; genus Camelus; species Camelus ferus. The sequence goes on along the minus strand of NC_045724.1, from coordinate 776,184 downwards.
TCCCGGTGCTGGGCATATATCCAGAAGGAACCCTACTTCAAAAAGACACCTGCACCCCAATGTTCATAGCAGCACTATTTACAATAGCCAAGACATGGAAACAGCCTAAATGTCCATCAACAGATGACTGGATAAAGAAGATATGGTATGTTTATACAATGGAATACTATTCAGCCATAAAAACCGACAACACAATGCCATTTGCAGCAACATGGATGTTCCTGGAGAATGTCATTCTAAGTGAAGTAAGCCAGAAAGAGAAAGGAAAATACCATATGAGATTGCTCATATGTGGAATCTAAAAAAAAAAACAAAAAACAAAAAAACATAAATACAAAACAGAAACAGACTCACAGACATAGAATACAAACTAGTGGTTGCCAAGGGGGCAGGGGTGGGAAGGGACAGACTGGGATTTCAAAATGTAGAATAGATAATCAAGATTATACTGTATAGCACAGGGAAATATATACAAGATCTGGTGGTAGCTCACAGCAAAAGAACTGTGACAATATATGTATGTTCATGTATAACTGAAAAATTGTGCTCTACAATGGAATTTGACACAACATTGTAAAATGACTATAATTCAATAAAAAAAAGTTAAAAAAAAAAAAAGAACAAATATGAACCGCTTAGAGGAGGTACCCAGAATACGCAGATTCATAGACAGAAAGTAGAACTGAAATTACCAGTGGTGACAGAAGGGGGCAGTGGGAGTTATTGTTTAATGGGCAAAGATTTTCAGTTTGGGATGATGAAAAATTTCTGGAAATGGATGGTGGTGATGACTGTACAATATTGTGAATGTACTTACTGTACACTGGAAAATGATTAAAATGGTAACTTTAAAAAAATGCAACCTGTTTGTGGCCATTCCATTGTGAAGAGTATGAAAAATTGAGGAAATACTCTTCCATGGTTCAAAACCTATTATCTGATTCAGCAAAGACGTCACTCACTTCCTCACTGAGGGTAAAGTCCTGTCACACAGCTAAGCTGTCACTTCAGTCTTACCCTTTACCTTACAGGGAACAGTCATGTCAGAGCTACAGGCATCAGCTGCAGCTGTGAGGAGGCTCCAGTGCAGTGGAAGCAGCCTAAGAATCGGTCGGCTACATGGGACTTCATAAGGGCGAGTATGACGTGTGATTATGGCTCCATCACGTGGTTCGCCGCCTTCACAGCGATAAGACACGCAGGAAACACGCAAGAACGGGTAAGCATGCCTTCTCTTTAGAGAGCCGGCTGCCAAACATCCCCAGTGCACTGCCACCGGCAGGCACCTCGGACTGCATACAGCTCCCTCCCCGTGAAGCCTGATTTTTGTCTTGACTGACGATTTCATTCTTTCTCATGTTTGAAGCTGGCAACCACCCTCGAGTCCGCCTCCTTTTACATTCAATTATGTTACTTCTTAAAAGGTCAAGGCTTTAGCCCAGCCCCTCAGCAGCCCCAATCTGCACATGCTCACCCCCTGCCCGGCCTGGGCACCGGCGCCGCTCCGGGTATCAGCCCTCCCGCCTTCCCTCGGTGACAGCCTCCCTCTCTGCCCCTCTCCCCTTCCCTCAGGCTCTCCACCCTCGCCCTGAGCTCTGCACTCCAGCCACACAGGACTGTAAGGAGTCTCCCAAACACTCCAGGCTATTTCACACCTGTTTCTACCACAGGCACAGAGAACATCTTATTACACTGCTACACCCATTTCCTTCTTCTCAACTCCGACCCCCCATGCAGACTCAGCCTATCCCGTACCTGTGTATCCACTACACACAGCACACTACCTGTATACACAGCACTTAATAACTCCTTGTGAAATTACAGCTTCAGTACAAAGGCTTCTAATTAAATAATGTCTTTGAAATATATGTAGAATCTGGCTCCTTCAGTGAAATGCAAGATTTGAAAGTAAGCCAGAAGCACAGAAATGTAAACACTTTCTTTTTACTAATGACCAGTTAAGGCAGAACACCTTTTATAAACAACCAGCATTTAGAATAAAAGTATAAACAGCCTTGAATAAATCTGTTAATTAAATTATTGCAGATATTTACCAAATTTGTTTTTTTAGTTACCATAGTCTTACTAGATCCACAAAATTACTCTGCCCCAGGAAGAAGTTTTTAGCTAATATCTGTCTCTATACAAATATCCCACCATTTTTATAAAACAAATCACCAAGCTTACTAAATTTAAAGAAAATATACTATGATAATACATAAATTACTGGTGATTGCCTGAAATGTCCATATTACTCATTATATTTAGCTCCTAGTCATTCCCTTAATAGTTGTTCAGTACCTTACTCTGTGCCAAGTTGGGTTTTAGGTTCTGGAAATACACCAATGAAAAAAATTGAAGCCCCTAGGCTCACAACACATATTCCACTAGGGAAAGACAAACAATTTACAAACATACAACTAAATATAATAAACATGCTAGTCAGTGATAAGTACTTATAGAGAAAAATAAAGCCAAGTAAGGGAGGACAAGGTTGGAATGGTACTATTTAATATGGTGCTGCTTGCTAAGGTGGTATCCGAGCAGAGACCTGAGGAAAGTGAGGAAGTGAGCCACACAGACAAGCAATGGAAGAGTGGGACAGGCAGGAGGAACAGCAAGCGCAAAGGCCCTGAGGCAGGAGCACATTTAGTATACTGAGGCACCGCAGGGTGGCCAGTGCAAGGGATGTAGATATAGATGAGGTCAAAGACCACAGTGAAGACTTGGGAATTTCACTCTGAGCAAGAAGAGAAGTCAGCAGAGGGATGTAAGCAGAAAACTGACACAATTAGACTCACTTTAAAAGGACCACTCTGGCTACTGTACAGAAAATAAAACATAAGGGATCAAGGGTGGAAGCAGGAAATTCAGACCGGGAGGCTTCTGCAATGATCTAGGTGAGAGGTAACGGTGACCCAGACCAGGACAGCGGTTCTGACAGTAGTGGTAACGGTGGTGAGAAGTTGGACTCTGGATATGATCTACAGGCAACAACAAGAAAATACGCCAATGGACTGGATGTGGCATGTGAGACAAAGAAGAATGAGGTAACAGTTTGTAAAATTTTAAAACCTTGTATTTTCCTGATGCCTCAACACCATGACCAGTGAGCATCCTCTCCAGATGACTGGGTGCACTGGGGACAAGGCTGGGCCCTGCCTCCTTGCCCCGCCCTGGGAGTGACCCAGTGACAGCCAAGCCCAACAAAGAAATGCCCTCACGTTTTCTGCTTGTACTTTTTTCACCCTGACCTCAAATAAAGGCACCTGCCCGCGGTCCTCACTCTCTCGGCGCCCCACCTGCCTGTTGAGCCTGCTCTCTGGACGCTCCTCCCATGTGGCGCTATGCTGCCCTCTCAGGACCCTCTCCCAGGGTAGTTTTCATTGCCCTGGTGGAATGATCCATGAAGACCCCACAAGGGGGACTTCCTCCACCATTCACAACAAAACACCGAGGTTTCTGGTCTGAGAACCTGGGAGACAGGGGTCATATTTTTTGCACCGGGAGAGACTGCAAGAAGTGCAGGTTTTCCAGGTGGTTCTGGCAGGAGTGATGATTCTCAGTCCTTTCATGTGCTGGGCAGTGGCTTCTGTTCTCACTGCGATCATGAACTAGAGAAACCCGTCTTGAAGAGGAATGGAAGCTGCTCTGAGTTAGGCAGGAAATCTATAAATGTTCACTACTGGTGACAAGAAAATTCACAACTGCAATTCCCTTGTAGTGGTACTCAGTCACAAATGTGCAGGTTTAATGCCACCCTCAGGGCCTTCTCTGCGTATCAGTGACTTCACACGAGCAGAGAGGTATCATCACATAACTAGAAGCCCAAACTTCCACACTTTTCCACCAGCCTTCACTACGTCATCTTCAGAGGCTGGTTTCCCTGAGAAGACTAAGGCCTTGGGCTTCTAACCAATCACGGAGTCACCTAACATCAATGTGTGACGTGCGACCAAGGCTCGGGCCTGGAAGGGCACTCAGGAAGAGCAGGGCAGACTACACAAACCACAGACCACACAACTACCCGGCACTACAGGACTGAAGGAAGTCAGGTGTATCTCTGTAAAGTTAGTCAAAAGCATGTATAGACACACACGTGTCTAACAGAGAACTACCCAGGACAGAACTTTTAAAGAACTGTTAGTCTAAATCAAAGGAAAAAAACCAAAAAGCCAAAAAACAAAAACAAACCAAACTAGGTATCTATAAAAACAAGATATGTTGGGGGAGGATATAGCTCAATTGGTAGAGTGTGTGCTTAGCATCCTGGGTTCAATCGCCAGTACCTCCACAAAAATAAGTAAATAAACCTAATTACCACGGCTCCCCTCCTGAAAATTATTTTTCAAATGAGGTATGTTAACCAATGAATATATTCTTCTCCAACTTTCGGCTTCAAACCTTGGTTAAATTGACTTTTTGGGCCCCTCTGTATGGAGGAAAAACAAAACAAAATAGCCACTTCTCCCAGGAAAGGAGGCCACGTATCTGAATTAACATCTTGGACTAAGCAAGAGGAGGTTTTTCGGGACACTAATTCAGCACATCAGGCAGGGTGTGAAATCAGGAAACCTACTGCTGGCTCAGTGCTGGATGCTGTAGTGAGTGCTTCAGCCACGTGCTTCTTATAATGTTGCGAAGTTCATGGTTATTGTGAGCAGACAGCACGCCAACCACCACATCATAGTGACTGGATTTCCATTGAGGAAGTAAGGTCAGTTGATCTAGAAATGAGCAACAATAAATCAGAAGAGTCATGTCTCAATGACTGTTAAGTTCAATATGTAACATAAAAATGTTTATTATAATATGAACCTATGTTCATGTCTGCAGAAAATGCAACCAAATACAAAAAATTTTTTTTCATTTTCTACATTTTGGTGTAGAGTCTTCTTGCTTCCACACCTAGCTATGCATCCATGCTCATGTAAGTATGTAAATTCTTCAAAGAAAATAAGGTGTGTCTGAGAAGGATCAGTTTGGAAAGTCAATGTGGCATAAACCATAAAACAGTAGGTAGTAAGAGTCAATTAGACTGTGGTCAGAATCCTGGCTCTTTATTTAACTTCTTGAGCCTCAGTTTCCTTAAGTAGAAATGGGTACAATAATACTTCTCATAATTGTAAGAACTAAATGAGATGATGTGTATAAAGGTACTGGTTTGGTACCAGGCAAATAGGAGGCATTCAACAACCACTAACTGCTACAATCAATGTGCTTTCAACAGTGAAGTCCCACATTAATATTAGTTATTAAGTTCAGGAAATGAAACTGAAGGACTACTGGAAAGAATCAGAATGCTATTTATGTCAATAAATTCTACAGCCAGTAAACATTTATCACTTAAATATTCTAAAGAATGAAGGAGGGGAAAAACATTTCTAGTTTAAAAAAAAAAATCAAGTGACAAGTCATTTTTTGCTGTCATTTTTATAACTCATTTTCTTTACTGTCATATTTAATGGGCGGGATTACATTTTTAAAATTTGCCCTTAGAAAAAGACAGAGGGAAAGATACTCTGTTCCTGTTTTTCATCACTAGTGTCAAAGCTAGAGAGCTACAAGCTTATAATATAGCTCTGATTACAGACCCCATTTCGTCTCTCCCTCCAGGGGTGGAAACTCCTCCAAAATGTTTCCAAAAATAACTTACTGAAGGCCAGAGGTCTTTACTATACTCAATGCGATGTTTTCATACACCACAGGATCTAGGTACTCAAGCAAAAGACATCAAAAGCAAGTTGATTATTTCTTCAAGGGAGAATAATTTCAATGCTTATGTAAAACTGGCAGTGATAACTCATTCCACTGCTCCCCAAGTTTTTGAGAGACATATTAGTAGGAAGCACGTTTCATTGACAGAAGCGAGGCAAATGCAGTACCCAGACACACCTGACATGGATTCTAAAGCTAACACGCTGCATTATATCAGTAAGAAGTTATTTAAATCCTTGTGCCTCAGTTTCCTAATCAGAGAAAACTGATACCAAGAAAAAGTCTTTATTTCATCTGTAAGAATAAGAAGTTCTCAAAGATTAGAAGAGCAAACATTGTATGTATCCTAAATGCCTCATTTATCTGACACTGCAAGAAAACAAGGTTGTTGCACAAAAGTAAAATTTCAAAATAACTGAAACATCCCTTTAAATGCCAAACATCACTACCTTATTTGTGATGGGTAATCAAGATAAGTCTTTTAGGGATGGGTTACATGAGACATATTTTAACCACCTCCTGATGACAAAATCATCTTAAACATGTCTCCAATCTCTCTCTCTCATCCTTAATTCCAGCCACAGCTTCTGCTCAGAGTGTCTCACCAGGACCAGGACCTACAAGGGTACCCTAATGGTTTCTCCCAGACTTCTCCATATCACTGCCAAAGAAGATTCTTCTATAAATAAATAAATGAGTGGCTATGAAGATACCCATGTGGTATGTGAAAACCTCACGGGTTACAGCTGTAAAGTACTTTTTGATCTTATTCCTCTTCTCTGTCACTGCCAACCCTCTCTGCTTCTAATCCATGGCTAAGCTGCTTCTGTTGAACTGCTTTACTTTACATGTGTTTCTTTCTCTTGCAGAAGAGAGGTACACGGCAGATTTTGGCCTTTTAGAGAACTTCTACTTCCAGATATATGGAAAAAAGGGTTTCTAAAAGACTCAACAAAAAAACTGCTAGAACGAATAAACACTTTCGGTAAAGTTACAGGATACAAAATTCTATACAATAACAAATGATCAGGAAGAGAAATTAAGAAAACAATTCCAATTTCAATTGCATCAAAAAGAATAAAATACCTTGGGATAAATTTAACCAAGGAGGTAAAAGGTCTGTACACTGAAAACTATAACACACCGATGAAAGAAAATGAAGAAGATGAAAGTAAATGGAAAGGTATTCTATGGTCATGGGTTAGAAGAATTAATATTGTTGAAATGTCCAAACTACCCAAAGCAACCTACAGATTCAGTGCAATTCTAATCAAAATTCCAACGGCATTTTTCACAGAAATAGAACAGACAATCCTAAGATTTGTATGGAACCACAAAAACCTCAAACAGCCAAAGCAAACTAGACAAAGCAGCACAAAGCTGGAGGCACCATGCTTCCTGGTTTCAAACTATAGTACGAAGCTGCAGTAGTACAGTTTTGACATTAAAACAGATACACAGATAAATGGAACAGGATAGAGAGCCAAGAAATAAACCCATGCATGTATGGTCAATTCACTTACAACAAACGAGCCAAGAACACTCAATGGGGGAAAGGACAGTCTCAAGTGGTGTTGGGAAAACTGGGCAAGGAGATGCTAAACATGAAAGAAAGTGGACCACTAACTTACGCCACACCCAAAAATCAGCTCAAAATGGATTAAAACCTTGAATGTAAGACCTGACACCATAAAACTCCTATAAGAAAACACAGGCAGTAAGCTCCCTGACATCAGTCTTGGCGATGATTGTTTGGACTTGACACTAAAAGCAAAGGCAACAAAAGCAAGAAATAAACAAATGAGACGACATCAAACTAAAAAGCTTCTGCAGAGCAAAGAAAACCATCAACGAAATGAAAAGGCAGCCTACTGAATAGGAGAAAACATTTGGAAATCATGTATCTGATTAATACCTAAAACATATAAAGAACTCATATAACTCAAGAGCAAAAAACCAAAGAATTCGATTTAAAATTGGGCATAGGATCTGAATAGATATCTTTCCAAAGACATCCAGACGGCCATCAGGTAAGTGTGAAGGTGCTCAACACCACTAATCATCAGGAAATGCAAATCAAAACCACAGTGAGATTTCACCTCCCATCTGTTAGAATGGCTATCGTCAAAAAGACCAGAAACAACAAGTGTTGGGCGAGGACTTGCAGAAAAGGGAACCCTTGTGCACTGCTGGTCTGAATGTAAACTGGTTCAGCCACCGTGGAAAACAGTATGGAGGTTCCTCAAAATACTAAAAGCAGAATTGATCCAGCAAGTCCACTTCTGGGTATTTTGCTGAAGGAAATGAAAACACTCACTAGCAAAGATACATGAGTGGGGATCCTACGTGTGATAACAAACACAGGCTTGTTCACTGCAGCATTATTTTCAAAAGCCAAGACACAGGAGCAGACCAGGTGTCTACTGACGGATGAATGAAGAAAGAAAGTTGTGTTTTCTATACACAATGGAATATCATTCTGCCATAAAAAAGAAGGAAATCCTGCCATCTGCAACAACATGGATGAACCTTGAGGGTATTATGCTAAATGAAATTAAGTCAGATGAAAACAAATACCATATGATCTCATTCATATGCAAAAACTAAAACAAAACATCATATTCACAAATACAGGGAACAGACTGGTGTTTGCCAGAGGTGAGAGGTAGAGAGTGGGCCTGACAGATGAAAGGGGTCAAAAGGTACAAACTTCCAGTTATAAAACAAGTAAGTACAACACAGTGACTAGAGTCAAGAATACTGTATTGTATATTTAAATGTTGCTAACGAGAGCAGATCTTAAAAGTTCTCATCACAGGAAAAAAAGTCTGTAACTATATGCAGGGATGGATGTTAACTATACGTACAGTGGTGGCTGTTCTAGAATACGTATGTATTTTGAATCATCATGCTGTACACCTGAAACTAATGTAATTTGTCAATTATATCTCAAAAAAAACCTGGTTTCTTCTACCATGTACCATCAATGTAAATCAGTCCAACACCTGGGAGTACTGTGTTACACAGTATGAAGCCCAAAGTGAATTTTCAGTAACTGCCTGTGTAAGAATGCTGCCCAGCTTCCCAGTCCCCTCACCAGGACTGGGCTGTACACTTCCGTCACCCTCTACTCAATGTCGCAAGTATAGGGCACCTAGTTTGATTCTGGTGTTTGGAAACAGAAAAACAAAAAACAAAAACAAAAAAAACTAAGAAATAAACACGAGGCAAAAAGAAACAAAGATAATTTACAGAATAAGAAACACAAATAGCCAACAAACCTATGGAAAAAGTTTTAATTTCACTAGGAATCAAGTTTGAATTAGAGCAATGAGATACCACTTTTCTCCTAGATTCAAATGGACAAAATATCTTCTTAAACTTTAATACCCAAATGACTGGAATTTTGATAGTTATTTCAAGGAAATGGCTACTTTCCTCTGCTGCTGGTAGCAAAGTAATTTGGTACAGTATTCTGCAGGAAAATTTGCCAACTTATATCAAATAGCTCAGAACTGGGGCAACGGCATAGCTCAGTGGAAGAGCGGGTGCTCAGCAAACGTGAGGTCCTGGGTTCAATCCTCAGTACCATCAGTAAATAAACAAACAAATCTAATTACCCCCCCTCAAATTTAAAAAAAAAACACAGAAACAAAAAAACCCAAATACCTCAGAACAGCATAACTTTTGTCCAGCAATTCCACAGCTAAAGAGCACATTGTAAAGAAATAATCAGTGATACACTGGAAGATCTCTATCCATCAGTGTCATTTATTAATAGTGAAAAACTGAAAACTACATTCATGCACAAAAAAGGCATTAGTTAAATAAATTATGGTGTATCTGTATGCTAGAATACTATGCAGCCATTAAAATTGTTTTAAACATACCAAATGCAGTTGTACATCATATTAAGATAAGCATGCTATAAGAACTAGGCACATGGTTCCATTTATATAAAATACAAAAGAAGGCAAATCTCTGCCATCACAGACCAGGTAGCGGTTCCCACTGCCAGCAGTGACAGATGGGACCATAAAGGCAGCTTCTAGCAGGGAGGATATAGCTCAAGTGGTAGAGCGTGTGCTTAGCATGCACAAGATCCTGGGTTCAATCCCCAGTACCTCCATCAAGTAAACCCAATTACCTCCCCCTCCAACAAGAAAAAAGAAAATGGAGACATTATTACCAAGTCTGCAGAAATAAATTATTAGAAGACAGTACTATGAACAATTGTCTGCCAACAAATTGGATAACCTAGATAAGATGCACAAATTCTTAGAAAAATTTAAAAAACTACCAAGACTGAATCACAAAGAAATAGAAAATCTGAATAGACCTATAACTGTCAGAAGATTGAATCTGTAATCAAAAATCCACCCACTCTCCCCCCAAAAAACCAAAAAGAAACAAAAAGAAAAAAAAGGAAGCTTCTGACATGTTGGTAGTTTTCTTGTTTTTCACTTGGGTGCTGATTAGTTGGGTGTATTCAATCTGTGAAACCGCATCAAGCTCACGTCTACATGGACTTTTTCTGAATGTACATTATAAGTCCAAAAACAACTCTTTTTAAATACTAAATAATTCCCCCAAACATGTTTTATATTTATGTGCATTCAAAAACTGCTCAGTACAGATCATTTTTCTTTTTAAAAAGCAATTTCAAATTTTTCTATAAAGCACTTGTTTTACTTTAATAAAAAAATTCCATCATAAGATCATGAAACGTGACAAGATTCATACTTTGCCAATTTTATTCTTTTAATTCATTCTTTCAAATTACTGAGCACCTCCTATGATCACTGTTCTAGATGGCAAATACATAGCAATAAACAAATCTTCATAATGTTAAGAATAATTAAAACCCCACCCAGGCTTCCTGAAGGCAACGACCATTTCTCTTCTTTAATATGTAATATATCCTGAGAGTCTGGCAACCGCGAGACTCTGCACTGGAAGTGGACATCCAAAAGTTTATTAAAGGCCAGTGGAGGCTGACTTCAAAACCGATGGTTCACAATCAGCCCAAAATATCCAGGTGGCAAACACTGTGCTAGCAAGCATCTGCATGGCGTTAACTTCACATGTAGTGAGGAGATGGCGGGGGAGGGAGAAATTAGGAGTTTGGGATTAACAGGTACACTAAATATAGTATATATAAAATTACATATATGCTATATATTTACTATATGTAAAAAAAAAATATATATATATATACTATAAATTTACTATACCTAAAATAGGTAAACAACAAGGACCTACTGTACAGCACAGGGAACTATATTCAGTTTCTTGTAATAACATGATAGAAAAGAATTTGAAAAGAAAAAAATATGTGTATGTGTATGTATAACTGAATCACTATGCTGTACATCTGAAACTAACATTGTAAATCAACTACATTTCAATAAAAAAACCCAACAAAATAAGCGCAAAGATTCTTAACAATCAGACCAAAAGTTCCACTCTTGTGTACATGCTCTCAGATGGCATCAATCACAGATGGGCAGAAATCTTGAAAATGAAGAAAATATGCAAGTTCCTCACAGATCTACGGAGAAGGACAATTACACACACTGCCAGTGTGCTCTTGCCAATTTCAGGTCCCACCCAAAACACTTCCCTAGCATCCGCCACTGTCACATTATCGCTCCTCCCTAAAATTCACAGGGTGTTCACTATGAATCCTGCGCTGTCCTGGGTGTTAACCGAATCTTCACAATAACCCTATCAGGTCATCATTTTATAAATAAGAAAACCAAAACAGAGAGACAAGATTAGCATGTAAGGATCATTTTGGACAAACCAGCCCCAGACCAAACTGCAAAGCCAGCTCAATTTGTCTTTGACCTTTGACTTCAACAAACTGTGAGCTCCTTGAGAGCAAGAACTAGATACCTAGCACCATACCTGGAGCTCTAAGCATTTGTTGAGCAGATAGGCTTCTTTCGTTTCTCTTTGGTTCCCTTCTTTCCAAATATCCTAGAAACAGAAGGCTTCTTGTGTCACACCGTTTTTCTAAATTAACTGTTAAATAATTCCTGTGAAGTCATTACCTAAAACTAATGTGTTCTAACCAAGATCTCCTGTGTCTCTACTCTCTGGCCCAATGCTTGTCTCCGTCTCCGCTTTCCTCACCCCAGGGGCACTGCATTTCCCGGCAGGAGCCCCGTTTCCTCCTCACCAGTGGTTCTCCTGTCTGTGCTTCACCTGCTTAAGGTGAGCCACCACATCAGACAAGCACGGGGGGTGGGGGGTGAAGGTGACCGGCTCACTGCATTCAGATTCCTGCCCAATCCTCCCTTCTACACAGTGGCCTCCTCCAATTGCCCTATTTAAAACAAGAGCACATCCTTCTCTATCCTCTTCCACTGCTTTACTTTTGTCACCACACTTGTCTTTCTCCCCTATGACATTTAATCATTGTTTTCTTATGTTGTCTCCCCTTCTAAATCAGTAAACTGCACAAGGGCAGGGACTTTATCTTGGTTGAGCTGTAATTCCACACCTACAACAGGAGTTGGCACAGAGGAGGCGCCCAAATATTTGTCGAATCAACTGCAAGTCAGAGGGCCTTTTTCAATATTCAGGGAAGGTAAATCTCCCTTTCAGAAAAGACTGCCATGACTTAATGAGACTGAAAACAAAAGAAGGCAGAAGAGTAAAGAGAACAAAACCAAATCTTAAAATGTTAATTCAAAGGAAGAATACTTAACAAAATCTTGGGTTTTCTCTCTTGCTTCAGGCTTAAGAGATAAGCAGAGTGTAAAAATGCTCAGATGTTTTAGTTTGAAGTGGTGACAACACAATGAGAAAAGCTGCTGTGGGAAATTTTAACAATCAAGATGCCTCTGGGGGGAGGGGATAGCTCAGTGGTAGAGCGTATACTTAGCATGCAGGAGGTCCTGGGTTCAAGCCCCAGTACCACCATTAAAATAAACAAATAAACCTAATTACCTCCCCTTCAAAAAAAAAATTAAAAGAAAAAAAAAGATGTTTCTACTGCTTTTAGTTTTCAAAGTATCAAGTGAAAAAGGAAAGGAGTCTGCAAGGTTTCACTTAGAATGAAAATACTTTGTTACTTGACTAGATGCACGATATCCAACTAAGGTCAAAGTTAATTTATGTTACCAGTACTGATCTCCTCACCGATAGCCCTGTCCCTTTCCAAGGTCTACTTCCTAATTTCCTTAATCTAGCCTGGTCTCATTGGATGGCAGATAGTGTCTAGATGATGACCTAAGAGACAGGGAAAAACTTATTGCAAGAAACTAAGAAATTTCCAGGCTAACCTACTGAGTTTTAAGCTTGATTATAGGGTTTTTGCTTGTTTATGGACCCTAAAAGGTACACAGGTCATAAATATCCCAAGAAAGCTCTACAAGTAGCTTCCAGTAGAGCTCATTCATTATCCAAAAATCCCCCCAAACCAAAAAAAAAAAAAACAAAAACCTAAAAACCAAAACAAAACAAACTTGTAAAGTACAAACAGACATTACAAAACATTTTTTACATATGGCACTCTTTCCTCAGCTCACCTTACAAAACCCTAAAGAAACAAAACATAAAAGCCTAATCTGTTAACAGGTTAAATGCCCTGTAACATTGCGTTTTCAATTAAATCACTTATATGGTATCTTAATTCGACTCAGGTGACACAAGTAACTTTTTCAAAGAGCTTGTGGTTTGTCTAATAGAAAAGGATTTTCAGCGATTGCTACTGAAATAAAGAACTCCAATTACAACAATGAGTTTCAATACTTTCTACTTATAAGTTAAGGCATAGAGCCATCTCAGAATTGCAAAATTTCAATTCTAACTCTCAGAAATATTAGATAACAGAACAACTGTTTGGGGGAGTAGTGGCAAGAAAAAAAAAATCCCCAATGTAGTTAAAAAAAACAAAACAACTATTACCTCATCTTTAAAACTGCCTTCTAAGCTGCTTTCCGTGTCTTAGGGCAAGCCCTTAAAAAAGAAAAGGAAAAAAAGGAGGGGGGAACCTTAAGAAGTGTTCAGAGCGGTGAAGTTCATTAACAAAAACAACAACAAAAAAAATCCACTGGGCGGTGGGCAAAGCATTTCTTAAGTTAGGAAGCGAACATGCACAAAGCCTTCTTTCCCATGAGAGGGTAACTTTTAGAGCAGAGGGACAGGATCGTTAAAAAAAACTTGATAATCTCGTGCACATTTCATCAGGAGGCTTTGCAAACCAAATTCCCAGGAACAACTCCACTCACGCCCTATTTCATACCTAGATTTGCTGAACCGACTCCCATCGCAGAGTTTGCAAAGGATACCGAATACTGTGTACCCTTCCAGCAAAGTTACTCCTTAAAAGCAAAACCCGGCCACCTCTGAAGACACGCACCAACGTTAGACGCGGCGCTCAGACTTCCGAGCCCTGAGCGAACCGAACCGACAGCTCGCGGAGGGAGCAGGCAACCCGGCGGCCCGCCGCCCGGCGCGCGCGGCTGCAGCTCATAGGGCTGGAGGGCAGCCGGGGCTCCGGCCACTCCGGCCAGGCCTGGGGACGGCCGGAGGAAGGGCCCACAGGAAGGGCGGGGAGGTGAGGATCGGCCCCAAGTTCGCCTGACTTTCACGTCCCGGGGATGAAAAGGGCCGTTTGTTTCGCCGGGCCCGCCCGCGCGGCCCCTGGGCCTCACCTGCCGGGCCGGCCCCCGAGGCGCGGGCGGGCTGCGGGGAGCGCAGCCGCAGCCAGAGGTGCAGCGCGGCCCCGAGCACACGCGGGCACATCAGCACAAGCCAGTTTCGCATTGGCCGACCCCGCCGTCTCCACCTCACGCCCCCGCCGCGCGCCGGGCTCTCCCACGTCCCGGCAGAGACGAAGGGAGACGCCGGAAACAGGTCGAGGGGCGGCGGCTGACTCCCCCGCAACCGCTCCGGGAACGCCCTTCTCGGGCCCGCCGCCGGCCAGGCGCCTCTCCACTCGCGGCTCTGCTCCTCAAGTTCCCCAGACCGCGGGCGGCGGCCGGAGCCCCGCCCCCTCGGCTGAGCCTCCCCCTCAGGCCCGCCTACCTTTTCTCTCATTGGCCCCACCCCCTTCTCTCGCGTCCCCTCCCGCTCCCGCGGGCCAGCCGGGAGCTGAAGTCCCGCTCTGGGCTCAAGCGGGGAGCGCCGCCGCGACCCGGACGCTAGGAAACACTCTTCCCATAACGCTGCGCACTCTTCCGTCACGCTCAGCGGTTGCGCTTGCGAAGCGCGAGGCCCCACACCGAGCACGCGCATTCCTTCTCGGCGCCTACTGCCCCCTGCTGGCGGAGGTAAGGTAGCGCCGGACGCCGTCGAGCTCAGGGGCACCCCCAACCCCGGGACCGGAACACAGCGGACGTGAAGGGTGCCGGTTGCCTAAGATTTAAAGGAGATCTGAGGGAAAACGCTCGTTTTCACCCACGCCGAGCTTCCTTCTGCCGAATGCCAGTCTCGTGTGGGGGATGGGAGCTTGCTGACGTCTCCTTGGCCCGAAGTGCAGGGCGAGGCAGCCCAGTTACCTGTGTCTTCAGGAAGGACTCATCAAGTATCAATTCTGGTGTAGGTGGATCCGGCTCTCTGCCCAGTTCCGTCCGCTAGGAACTCGGGAGGAGTAAGGCCGCGCCCAGGGGATCAGGCTGTGGAGACGGGCAGCTACGGTCCAATGGAGGGTAAAGCCCCACGTGCCCTGGTTTCGAAGGGGCTGGGGAGGCTGCAAGCAGCACAGGTGCGCGTACCTGCAGTGGGAACCGGGCGGGAGAGATGTCTTAGGAACGTTAGTACCAGCTTAATTCCAGCAAAACGATCCTCTATTAAAATGACTGGCTTTTTATTGGATTGTTTTGTCGTAGGGTCTGTACTAGATTGGATTTTAAAATTTCTTTTGAATAAAAGCGATGAGCCTAAGAATATAAATTCCTTACGTTTGTACTACTTAAGGAAAAAATGAAAAATAATTAATACGAGGGCAGAAGTCATTTGTCCCTTCAAAGAGATTTGCATATTCGTTAGTTATCGATTGCTAGCTAACAAATTACTCCAAAACTCTTTTTTTAAAAAAACAATAATCACTTACTATGTCTCACGGTTTCTGTGAGTCTGGAATGTGGGAGCCGAGTTCTGGCTCAGGGGTCTCCCACAAAGTTGCAGGCTGGGCCGTTTCCTAGGCGGCTCACTTCCAGAGCTGCCGAGCTGGTGTTCTCTTTGGCCTAACTGGGCCTCTCCAACAAGCTGCCTTAGAGTCCCCTCCCCTGGCGACCTGCTTCCCCAAGAGCTGGAGACCCAAGAGACCACTGCAGGTGGTCGCTGCCCCTTATGATGAATCCCTGGAAGACACACACTGTCACTTCTGCAGATTCTATTGGTCACACAGGCCGGCTCAGATTCACTGTGGGAGGGACCCCACAGGGTGTGAATACCAGGAGGCAGAGATGATTGGGGGACATCTTAGGGGCTGGTTACCCCAGGCTATAATGCAAATTTGAGAAACACTACTGTTTCTAAACAGCAGGGGAGTCTTTAGGACCCCTACATGCTCACCATGACCCCTGAAAACCCTGAAGACAAGAAAGAGCAATTTGTCATTCTTGCGGGAAAGGTGGAATTAGTAGCCTGAGATCCTTGTGACTTAGGAGCAAATGTCACCAAGACCTGAGTGCCCTTTTCCCAGGGGCAGCTGTGTACACATTGCAATAAGGAAGGAGAATATATAGTGGCTACAAAATGTCTTGTTAGACATTCTTCTTTGTTTAGAAAGTCTGCTGAACTGCTTTCTCCATTTCAATTAAAGAGATTGTCAAGAAAGTAGTAATTGGTTGTCTCTAAGGGTGTCCTGTTTTTTATTGTCGAGAAAGGCATTCACATGCCTCTCTTGATGTCTAAAAATTTTCATCTTGTGATTGAAGAATTATAACTTAATCCCCAAAGAGGAATAACCCCTGATTTAGGCAGATCTATTAATTTATCAAATACTTATTGCACACCTCTTATGTGCCAGGCATTTTTGTAGGTACTTGGGATACACTGATGAACAAAACAAAGATGCGTGTCCTGTGGTGATGCAGGCAGGGGCAGACTATAAACTGTAGATATAATAAAGAAATACATTTTACCAGCAAGTAGAAGATAAGTGCTACAGAAAGGGGGGAGGGTACAGCTCAGTGGTAAAGCACATGCTTAGCCGCCATGAGGTCCTGGGTTCAATCCCCAGTGCCTCCATTAAAATAAATAAAGAACTTAATTACCTCCCCCCACCCAAAATAAAGTGCTACAGAAAATAAGAAAAGTAGAGCGAGGTATGGGAATTGGGAACGTGGGACTGAAATGGGACAGACTGCATTATTAAATAGCAGAATTAAACAACTGTTCAGAATTACAGTGAGCACTAAAGGGAGGGATACACAAAGCCATCCTAACACATTAACTGATCAAGATGTGCCTTCCAGTTACCAAGATGCTTTCAGCTACAGAGGAAAGCTCATTGCTGTCTGCCAGGCCTAGGACAGAGAGTCGTGAGTAACCCTTTAGCATCATCAGATCTCACCACTGTGGCGGGAGCTGCCCATACCACCTACTGATAGATCCAGTCAGCCCTCCGCCTACTTGTTACCTGTTATCTCCTGATAAACTTCAGATTCACGTGGGTAAAGATCACAAGACAGACAAGGTCGATAGTGGAAAGGATAAAATGTTTAAACCCGGAGATACTGTAAAAGGTCTGTGGAGTCAAAGTGCTCACAGACTAAGATGTGAACAAGTTAACAGAGAATTAGATTCAGGGAGAAGCAAACCAGGACAGTTGGCCACCCTGACTGCAAGTCAGTGTGATGGCATCACCAAGAGTGACTGCAGGGAAAAGGAGGAGGTATCTGACCCACCCCAAGGCACCCCCGAGGAGGCTATCTCTTGAAAACACAGCGCTGGGACTTGAAATCAAAGAGGCCAAAGAGTTAGCAAGTCCAGAGAGTGAGAAGGGCATTCAAGAGCATCCTAGGCAAAAATAAATAATGAAAACAAACCCGAGACAGTGATGACATGGCCATCAGGGAAAGGCAAGCATTGTGGTATGACCTTAGCAAGGTGAGACCGGGCGCTGGTGAGAAGGCGAACAGGGGGCTAGGGCCAGATACTGGTCACATGCTTCTCTAAGGAATTTGGATTTTATCGGGAAGGCTCTGGGGAAGAATTTTTTTTTCCAACTACAAAAGGAATACATAATTATAAAAAGGAACTTAGAAAATAGTTTATAAAGAGGAAATGACATCACACCAAATACAAATCATATATTGCTTTTTTTCCATTTAAAAACCTTTGCAATCATCCTGAAAATACAACTTTATATCCATCTCTTTTCACCTAACATCTAAGCAGTTTCACATTTAATTAGTAGTAGAAAATATAACTTAATTGTGTAATCACTTGTCCACACTATAATTTCTGACCTGGTCCCCTAATGGACATATGGGTTATTTCCATTTTTCTATAATAAATAACAATGGCACTTCTGTGTATAATATTTTACCCATATTTCAGATGATTTCCTTTTTATATATTATTTTAAGACTCTTTGTTCATATTGACATGGTATCAATGTATGTGCCTGCCTTTAACAAGTATATTTCTATCTCATCCTACTTACCCTAGCATTAAAAAAAATTCTTTTCTAATTCAAAGGGCAAACATTTTTTCATTAATGAGATGAAATATTTTTATGTTTATTAGGTGAATCTATTTCTTATATGGTAAATTATCTGTGTATTTTGCCTTTTACTTATTTCTAAGAGTTCTTTATATATTAAGGATATTAATCCTTTATATTTGTGTTTGTTGAAAGTAGTTCTCTCAGTTTCTTTGTCTTTTAATTTTTTTGCAGCTT
The DNA here is from genome assembly GCF_009834535.1 of Camelus ferus. NCBI lineage: Eukaryota > Metazoa > Chordata > Mammalia > Artiodactyla > Camelidae > Camelus > Camelus ferus. The sequence continues at coordinate 757,601 of NC_045724.1, read as the reverse complement.
TAACAACTTTGTAATGTTTGCAAATATTCCTATTTAATAAAGAGCAATATAGGTACATATAAATGAATCACTACGTTGTACACTAGAAATTAATATAACATTGTAAATGGACTTTGATAAAAAAACAAAGAAAAACACTTTAAATTTTGATGAGTTCAAATCATCAATATTCTCTTTCTTCTGAAATTTTAGGCCATTTCTGATCATGAGATCTGATCAACATAGGCATATCTCAGAGATGTGGGGTCTGTTCCAAGCTACTGCAATAAAGTGAATATTGCAGTGAAGTGACTCATGAGTTCTTTAGTTTTCCAGTGCACATAAAGTTATGTTTACACTATATTGTAGTCTATTAAGTGTGCAGTAGCATTATCTCTAAAAAGAAAAAAAAGTGCAGTATCTTAATTAAAAAATACTCTGTTGCTAAAAAATGCTAACCATCATCTGACAACTCAGGGTTTGAATAATACCCAGCAGTGGAATTGCTGGATCATATGCTAGTTCTATCTTTAATTTTTGGAGAAACCTCCATTCTGTTCTTCATAGTGGCTGCACCAATTTACATTCCCACCAAGAGAACACAAGGGTTCCCTTTTCTCCACTCCTCTGCCGACGCTTGTTACTTCTGGTCTTTTTGATGCCAGCCATTCTAACAGGCATGAGGTGACATCTCATGGTGGTCTTCATTTGCATTTCCCTGATGGTGAGTGACCTTGATCATCTTTCCATGTACCTGCTGACCATCTGTATGTCTTTTCTGGAAAAATGTCTATTCAGATCCTCTGCCCATTTTTTAACAGGGTCCAATCCTCATTTGCCAACCAATGAAGTAAAAACTACCCGTGAAAATCTCTTAAGTAGCCAAAAATTATATTATGTGTATTATACAGTTTTTTGCACACACAAAACCAATTGTGCATAATATGGTTTTTGTGTGTGCAAAAATCTGTGGATTTTTTCCTTCTAATTCTTTATCATTAGTGTTTCTCTACAGTTCTTCAGTTGCTCACGTTCTTACCCAAGGAAACCATCTTGCTTAGACACCTAAACAATAAAGTTCACTTTTTTGGGAAGCCTTTAAAGCCAATCAAGCTTTCTTTTCAAGGGTTTCAGGACTACTGGCATCCTTTCCCTAGGGCACATTGCTGCCCGAGTAACGTGTACTATTTAAGTGATTTCTTCTCTTTTTCAGCCAACAGTTGAATTCTTTTAAATTGAGAATGAACTTAAATGACGTGGCTCAGATCATCTTTGCAGAAGACAACCTTTTTACACCACCAGATGGGAATGCTTAACATCTCAGTCTGAAGCATCTTGACTCTTGTTTTTTGATTATCCTGCTTGTTCAGGGCTCCTCCAGAAAGAGTAGGAAAACAGATACTGCCAGAGTGTCTTACAAAAATGTGTGCAAGAGGGAGGGAGGAGGCTGGTGTAACGGGAGCTGAATGAATGAGAAGGGGAATAACAGGGACGATGAGGTTAGGGATGCAGCCTCTAGCAAGAATGTGGTACAAAGCAGAAGGATGTTAGCTTTTATAAACACTGATATGAAGAGTAGTTGCTTGATGCTTTTGAGCAGAGGAGTGATGTGATCTGGCATGCTTTAGTAGGACCATTCACATTGCTATGTTGAGAATAGATTGGCTGAGGGTGGGGTTAGTCTACCAGGGGTAGCAGAGGAGGAAGAGGATGGGTAGCATGTGCACTATGAGACGAGCTGCAGCAGCAAGGACCAACCAGAAGATGGAGGGTGGAACTCAGCTTCCATATGGGAACTGAACGGTGAGAGGTGCAAGGGATGGATTGAGGGGATGCTCTGAGGTACCACCCAGGTGCCCCCTTCTGGATGGAGAGTGGACTGTGATGACTCTCTGTTGACTCTCCCTTTGGGAATGGCTCTGAGCTGAAGGATGCTGTTTGCCCAAGGGTATAACTCTCCTCAACTGAGGCAACCTGCATCCATGACTAATTAAGTTCAACTGCATCTCCCCAGTTCTGCTTTGTTGGCTCCCTTCCACGTGTCTCCAAGAGTGGCCCCCCGGAAACCTCCTGCACACTACCTGAGTTTCAGAGTCTCCTTCACGGGCAACCCAACCTAAGACAGTGATTCTGTTAAAATGTAAAGAAGACTGTCCCATTTCTCAACCTGAAACCCTGCCATGACCACCGGTTCACTCACAAGAAAACCAAAGTACTTATGATGGCCTACAGGCCCTATAACCTCATTCCCCGTCACCCTCCCCCTCACTGCCTTGGCTCCCAAGCCACACCAGTCTCTGCCGTCTCTTGAATATGACAGAGACCTTCTTGCCCCCAGATCTTTGCACTGTCTGTTCCTTCTGCTTTTCCTCCAGATGTCTTCATGACTTGCTCCTTCTTCTCCTTCAAGAAAGCTAAACTGTCACCTTCTCAAGAAAGCCTAATCTGTCCATTTCACTGAAAATTACAGCCTCCCCTCCACACCACTGATCTCCATTACTCTACCCTACTTCCCTTACCACCTTCTAACACACTGTACAATCTACTCATTTTGTTGCTGCTGCTTATGGCCTATTGTCCTGCATAGAGCAGGGACTTTCCCCCTCCACTTCGTTCACTGACATATCCCAGAACATGGCACTTTGTAGATGTTTCACCAGTATTGCTGAATGAACGACCAAACGAATGAATTTAGAAATCCTTTTCAAGCTGACAGTAGTAGAACTCATGGCATGTGGTTACATAGGGATAGGGCGCAGAGCAAAGATGAACAGAGACACAAGCATTTATGTGCAAGCAGAGGAAGAGGAAATTGCAAAGGACACTGAGAAGAAGCCAGAAAACAAGAGAGTCACTGAAGACAGGGGTGATGCGAGGAGGAGAAGAAGCCACTGTGAACAGCGTCGTCAGTGAATGAACAAGGTAAAGACCTAAGACTGAACGTGTCCCCCAGATTCATCTATTAAAATCTAATCCCCAACATGACAGTATTTGGAGATGGGGCCTTTGGGAGGTAGTAAGGTCATAAAGGTGTAACTCTCATAAGATTAGTGCCTTTATGAACCCTCCTACACTGTTGGTGGGAATGTAATTTGGAGCAGCCACTGTGGAGAACAGTATGGAGGTTCCTTCAAAAACTAAAAATAGACTTACCCTATGATCCAGCAATCCCACTCCTGGGTACATATCTGGAGGAAACTCTAATTCGAAAAGACACATGCACCCCAATGTTCAAAGCAGCACTATTTACAATAGCCAAGACATGGGAGAAATCTGAACCTCCATCAACAGATGACTGGTTAAAGAAGATGTGGTATATATACACACAATGGAATACTACTGAGCCATAAAAAGGAATGAAATAATGTCATTTGCACCAACATGGATGGACCTGGAAATGATCATACTAGGTGAAGTAAGTCAGACAAAGGCAAATACCATATGATATCACTTATATGTGGAATCTAAAAAAATGACACAAATGAATTTATTTACAAAACAGAAACAGACTCACAGACATAGAAAACAAAACTTGTGGTTACTGGGAGAAATGGGGGGTATGGAGGGATAATTTGGGATTTGCAGATACTAACTACTACATACAGAATAGATAAACAACAAGGTCCTACTGTATAGCACAGAGAACTATATTCAATACCTTGTAATAGCCTATAATGGAAAAGAATATGAAAAGGAATATATGTATCTATATATATATATAAATCACTATGCTGTACACCAGAAACTAACACATTGTGAACTGACTATACTTAAAAAAATTTTTTTAAAAAAGAAAATGTTAGTTTCCTTTCTTCTATGAGGCTGAGGAACAAAGAGGGTAGAGAGCTGTATTAGTCAGTGACTGCTGCGTAAGAAACCACACCCAATAACCTTTAATGAAAAAGAATATGAAAATCAATATATGTATATATATGCATGCCTGGGACATTGTGCTGTACACCAGAGATTGACACATTGTAAAAGACTATACTTCAATAAAAAAATAAATAAATAAGATAAAATTAAAAAAAAAAAGAAACCACACCCAAGCTCAGCATTCACTCTTGCTTGTGTACTGGCAGCTCAGCTGGGGTGACAACTGTAGACAGTCAGTTGGTTGGGGTGGCTCTGCCTTGCTTATCTTGTTCTGGGGCCCATGCTGAAGGGACCATCATTCCCTGGGGCACATCCTTTTATGGCAGAGTCAGAAACGCAGGAGGGTTGAGCAAACATGTGAGGCCTCTTAAGGTCAAGGCTCAGAACTGGTGTGATGTCACTTCTACCCACAGGCCACGTCCAACATCAGTGCACGATGAAATACACACCACCTCCAGCAGGGGGAGCTGTGAAGTCACATGCAAAGGGCAGGATGCAGGGAGGGTGAGAACTGGGCAAACCAGGCCATGTCTCAGAGAAGCATGAACAACCCTCAGACAGTGAGGGAAGGGGACTGGGCCAGTCAGGGCCGGGCTAATCCCATGCCCCTGCACCCTACGAGTGGAGGGATCAGGAGGGAGGCTCATGCAGTCCAAAGGGACAGGGTGGCATGAAAGTGTCAGGCATTTCACATTTGCAAAGCTGTGAGCAGAGTGACTGGGATGGTGATGCAGACACAGCACAGAGGACCCTGCAGGGCAGGCGAGCTCCTTGGTCTAAAGATAACCCAATGAGGATGAGGCAAACAGCTGCTCTGCTGTCACACGTATTTATCCCGTGACGTTTACAAAGAGATCCGTGGTGATTTCGACTTTCTGAATTGATGGACACACACGGGCTCTCTTCTCTTTGATCTGGCCTCAGGGAAGACTTTAAGGCCTCTCCCTGGCCCTCATTTGACTCTCCAGGAGGAGCTCTTATATGATTCAAGGGAAGAAGCGAGCTGCTGGAGAACACATGCTAAGACTCTTGGGTGAGGTGGGGAGAAGGATGGGAGGAGGACAGGGCCACTGTCCTCGTCCCCTACCTGGGCTTCTCCCCAGCTGCCCACATGTTCAGAGGGACAGGGCTGGGCTGGAGTGTCTTCTGCTCAGGAGAGGCTGGGCTTCTAAAGGCACACAGGATCACAGTGAAGCTCAAGAGGAAGGAGACTGGATGCCGAGCCCTGCCTCTGTTCGCTCCTGCACAAATGTTGACTGGAGCATCTCGCCTGTAGCCGGCACGAGCGGACAGACTAGTGAGGCAAAGCCTAGTGGGGAGATGGACTAATAAACAAACAATCACAATGTAACGTGATCAGCACTGCAGTAAAAGTGAGCTGGGGCGGCTGGAAGACACCAGCCTTGGGAAGCTTAAGGAAGGGTTCGCAGGGAGATGGGACTCAGGTTGAGTGCTAGTTCGAGGTCACAGGAGGAAAAGGTGAAATGTTATATGGAGTTTTGAAGCACAGCTCATGCAGACCAGAAAGGACAAAGTCATAGGAGATAAACTCTAACAGGGAAAGAGAACAAGGACTCACTTATAACACTTCATGTTAACACGTCTGGTCACTTCTTATAGGGGTAACTCCTTCTCAGTCATTTAACAAATATCAGGGGGAGGGTACAGCTCAGTGGTAGAGTGTGCGCTTGGCATGCACGAGGTCCTGGATTCAGTCCCCAGCCCCTCCATAAAAAAAACAAACTGCCTGCCCCATTCAAAAAATAAAATAAATAAATCTATTAAAAAAACCCACATAGTGGCTGCACCAATTTACATTCCCACCAGCAGTGTAGGAGGGTTCCCTTTTCTCCACACCCTCTCCAGCATTTATTATTTGTAGGCATTTTAATGATGGCCATTCTGACTAGTGTGACATGATACCTCACTATGGTCTTGATTTGCATTTCTCTCATAGTTAGTGATATTGAGAAACTCAGCACCACAGTATAACATGCTGACTGTAATAGTAATCTTGACAGCTCCCTCCACTATGACAGATGCCTCGAGTCTTTATAAAAGGACTCTTCACAATTGCCAAGGGACAGAAGTGACCTCATGTCCATCGAGGGATGACTGGATAGACAAACTGAGGTACGTCCGGACAATGGAATATTATTCAGCCTAGAAACAGAAGGAAATCCTGTCCTCTACTACAACATGGGTGAACTCTGAGCACGTTATTATGCTAAGTGGAACAAGTCACGGTAGGACAATATTATATGATTCCACTTCCGTGATGTATCTAAACCAATCAAAATCATAGAAACAAAGTAAAATGGTGGTTGCCAGGGGCTGGGGCGGGGGTAGGGCAGATAGGAGTGTAGAATTTTAGTCACGCAAAATGCAGAAGTTCTAGAGGTCAGTTATACAACAATGTGTACATAACTAACATACTGTACTGCATACTTAAAAGTTGTTCAGAGGGTGGATTTATGTTACGTATTTTTTACCTTCCACACACACACACTGAGCCCACCTTGCTGGGTGCAGAGTTGGGGTGGTGGTGTCTTTGATTTTCAGGAACTCCACTCCACCAGGCGGCCAGCTCAGCCTCCCAGGCCCGCGGGAAGCCCACGTGGCAAGCAGGTGGCAAACACCAAAGCAGAGGACTTGTGCATGCATACCCCACCTTATCGCATCACCTGCTTTCTTGTGCATCCTGGCAGCAGCCTCCACCCCAAACGTGGGAAACACCTGAGGAAGGTCCTGGGCCCTTTGCTTCTTTCTCTCTCCATTTTCCACCCATCTGCTTCCTCCTGGTAAGAGGATTCTCAGCTCCTTAAGGACACTCGAGGGCCATGTGGCTGGTGAGGGTCCATGTCCCGGCCCCAAGGTTACTCAGCTTCTGTACTGACAGCCTCTCTTTGACCAAACTCCACTCTGGCTCCCCTGAACTCTCTTTCACCTAGGCCTGCTCTTTGGCCTTCTTGTCGTCTCTGCATTGTCCAGTTTTTGCAAGAATCCTCCCCCCTCCTCCATATCTGATCTTCACCCCCCCAGCACCCCCAGGGGAGGTCTGGTCACCCTGGCCTGCCTTCAGCAGGAGTCCTGTTAGGCCAGTTTAGCCGGAAGCCCCTTACTTGCCCCTGATGGCTCCTCTTAGTAATTTCCCACCCACTGCCCCCTACCCTGCTCCTTGGCTGTAAATTCCCACTTGGCCAAGCTCTCTTCAGAGCTGAGCTGAACCTCTCCCCGACTGCAGGACCCCACTGCAGCCGTCCCTACACCTGGTGCCATGGCCCTGGAATAAACTCCCAAGAGTCACGAATGTTTTTTTTCTCCTTAATAGTACTCATGTGGGTTTCAAAACGCAACAGCTCACGACTCTGCCATGGACTTCCTCAGATGCTGGGTAGGGGGCTGTTTCTTGTGTACAGAGCAGAGTGAGGGCTGCTCAGGGACAGTGTTGCAGATACTGCTTTTGAAATGCACACGGCCATGAGCACGAGCTGCCGTAAGAGGAAAAGATTTGTATTTGTAATGGGAGCAGCTGTATTAAACTAAAACTTAAGTGGGGGATAGAGAACATGGAGGTGGGGGGGTCCTCACGTGATTTCCAGTTTCCCCCTCCCCACTGTGGTGGCCGGGAGGGTCCAAACTGCAAATCAGACCATGCCACCCCCACCCCAAACTCTCTGTGGCTCTCTGGTGCCCTGGCAGAAAGTTCACACTCACTGGCTCAGTGTAGCAGGCCCCTTGTCATCACCCTCTCAGCTGCCCCCGGCCACATCCCCAGCTCCTTTTCCAGGGCCCTGTAGGGGCCTGCAGCCCCCAGACGCCCCCTCCTGCCCCAGACTTCTGTTTCTGCATTTGTCAGGTCCTCAGCCTGCTCTCCCTTCTTACAGCTCTTTGTCTGGCTAAGTCCTACTTATTTTTCGAGTCTTAGCAGACATGGAGTATTTACCACGAAGCTGACGGCACTTAATCTTCAAGGTCTGTGCCAAGTCCTTGCACCTAATTTGTAATCTGGTATTTTCCTTTCCTGAAAGTGGGCATCCCCAGTTGTATAAGCTTTAGGTAGGCATCACAGAACCTGAGTCTGTTTCTGGATCTCAGTGTAGACAATCCCACCTCCCTAACCCCTTAAAATGGGGATCTTGATCTTCTCTGTGGGTCCACTGATCCCACGCCTGCTGGGACAGCCTTGACCATGACAGACTGCAGACAGTCTTGGCCCTGAAACTCGTAGAGAAAAGGAATGTTATCTGCCTTTTACCTTTGAGTGCACTGTTTGAGTGTTAGAGACCAGAAAGGACTAAGATGAAACAATGCTTTATTTGATCAGGAAATACGTGCCATAAGGATGGGCATCATAAATCAACTGTATTTCAATATTTTAAATGGGCTTAAAAAAGAATTCAGATGACTTTGGATTAAAAAATATTTTGTTAAAAAAAGAATAGCTTTATATCCTTTTTCTTTAGATTCCACATATACGTGATATCATATTTCAATTTCAGATCTTATTTACAAACCAAAAATAGACTCACAGACACAGAAAACAAACTATGGTTACCAAAGCGGAATGGACAGGGGAGGATAAATTAGGAGTTTGGGATTAACATATATACACTGCTAAATATAAAAGCGATCAACAAGGACCTACTGTACAACACAAGGAACTGCACCCAATTTCTTGTAATAACATGTAATGGAAAAGAATAAAACAAAATGTATGTGTATGTATAACTGAATCGCTTTGCTGTACACCTGAAACTAACATTGTAAATCAACTACACTTCAATAAAAAACAAAAATTAGAAACACGTGAAGAAAAAAAGTGGCATCAGCTACAAAGCACTGACGTCACCAGGGGCAGTGGTTTCCCTTATTCTGCCCGGGGGTTGGTTTATACTTAACATTGAGTTAAGTGAAGTTTACTTTAACTTAAAAAAAAAATAGGAATATAACAAAAATGTAAAAGCACCAAGTAAATGATAAGAATTTTCCAAGCACTTGGGAAGGGACAAGTCAGAGAATTAGCCCTTGTGCACACACCTGGCCATGCTAATAATAGGTCACTTTTCTCACGGAAATACTTCACTCCACCTGCGCCAAACAATAGGTGTTAGGTGTGAACTAAACTGATTAACGTTTCCTTCAGGCTTCAGGGGACCATGTTTCCTCCCTCTCCAAGTTGTTCTTTCACGGCTGACCCAGAAGCCACCCTCCCCGGCCCGAATCACTACAATTACCCCAGTGGTCAGCCTCACGGGGTGAAGGTGCGTTTACAGCATGCAGGTGCTTTATGGTTTTCAAGTGGCCAGAAAGGGCAACCATCCTATAAAGTCAAGACACTGCCCCTTGGTTCTCTAGCAGCTTTCAAAAAAAATTGTGGGCTGGAGGAATGAGACTCATTTGGATCTCAGACTCCTTGGTTTGCCTACGGGCAGGCACTGTGATGGTGGTGCTGAGTGGGGAGGACAGATTGGAATTCAAATCCAGTCACTCAGTACCTTCTCTGATCTCTGGCAAGTCCCTTCATTCAAATTTAGCTTCCTCATCTGTATAGGAGGAGTATGTGTCCGCAGAATGAGCATAATTAGGTTCACAACACAATTGTGAGGATTAAAAAGTGAACTCCAGGGGTGGAGAGGTTATAGCTCAGTGGTAGAGTGTGTGCTTACCATGCTCAAGGCTCTGGGTTCAATCCCCTACACCTCCATTAAATATATACAGTGTATATATGCTCTATATTGTACATGTGCAGTCAAATTGTAACAATTCTACCCGATAAAACTAACAAATAAATAAGCAGATCTAATTATCTCCCCCCACCCAAAAAAGTGAACTCCTTCATTGAGTACATGTCTTTTTTTAAACTAACAAATAAATAAGCAGATCTAATTATCTCTCCCCACCCAAAAAAGTGAACTCCTTCATTGAGTACGTGTCTTTTTTTTCAATACATTATCCACGTATAAACACTTAATGGTTTCCCTCCCTCTTTCCCTTGGTTACTGTTTCACAGCATCTTCAGAGGGCTGGTTCGCCCTGGTCTGCAGCCTGGCTAAGGAGAAGCACTCAGGGGTACAAAAGGACTGGTCGTGACTTTCACTGATTCACTGGGATGATGCTTATCGAGTGTCTCTCATGGACCAGGTGACAGGTGCTGGGGATGACACCCTGGCCCTCACGGAGTTTGCATGGTAGTGGGGGACACAGGTGGGCATCGAGCGACCACGTGCACTGATGTAAAATTGTGGCAATGACAGGTGCTGTGAGGACTGCTTCCCGGTGCATGGTGTGCATAGGGTGTGCCCCCACCCTACCCGAGGAGAAGGAGCTGAAACTCAGAGCAGGCAGGGAGTGTCCTTCTGGAACTCCATAAAAACTGGTGTCTTCTCACCACCATGAAGAGCTGAAGGAGATGGACAAGGAGGTAAATTCTATCACCCACAGCCCGTCCTCTTCTTAGGCCAAAACATGAGTTGCTCGTGTGATTTTCGTTTCAAATCTGAACAGTCACCAGAACAAAACTCCTTCCGACCTTTGGTTTGCTCCCCTCCCTCGGCTCCCTGGGAAGGTGGCAGCTGACCATGCAGACTGTTGCTAAGTTCCATGGGGCCCAGTGCCCAGTATCAAAGGGAGACCAGCTGGCTCCTGTCCCAGGAGACCCAGCGTGAAGTTATCCTGTGATTGCCCTGGGATTCAATGTGTCAGAGCTGCAGGAAGGAGCTGTGGGAGCCGACAGCAAAGGAGGCAGCCCCGGGGACGTCAGCATTGATCAGAGGTTTGGAAGAGGGCCCAGGACCCCCATGAGTGGGTGCAGGGTCCAGGGAGCCACGTTTGCCTCAGTGTGTCTACGGGTCAGGGGGCCTGGGAGACTGGGTTCTGTTCAGAAGATGCAACATCGCAGAGCCAGCTGGTGCCTCCGCTGCGGCTCCCTCCCCCAGAGGTGGCGTCACTGTGGCCGGCCAGCCCCTCCATTCATTCCAGAAGGCAGGAGAGGCTGAGAAGATGTCACCCGCCTCATTTACAGAGAGGCTGAGCCAAGTGGGAAGCCCCAGGAGGGTTCCCCACTGTCCGCCCCAGAGACACAGATTCCATGTGAGGCACCCACATATTCCATTCACTGGCCACCGTCTACAATGTGCTGAGAGCCTCTGGATTGTAAGTATTCCGCATCTCGGCGTGTTGTCAAGTACACTCAAATGCCCCATGAATGATGTTACACCCAAGCAGGAGTAAAAAGTTGAGCCAAATGGCAAAAAGGAAAAGGGAACCATAGGAGCCTCAACGACTAGCCACAAAGCCAGCGTTTTATTGAAGTACAACATCGATACAGAAAAGGGCGCACGTGTGGAGAACTTTCACAAACTGGACACACCCAGGTAACCAGCAACCAGACCAAGAAACAGAACATCCGAGAAGCTCCCTTGTGCCCTTCTGGTGACCAGGCCCCCAGAGTCACTCACCTCCCTGCTTGCCACAGCAGAGGTGAGCCCTGCCGGGGTTCGCACTTGATAGATGCAGAACCACCCGGTCCCGGACCTGCCTTCTCTCATGAGATGTTGTGTGTGCACCTGCCGAAGCATCCCAGGACTTCACGGTGTGGACACACTATGATTTGTTTATTCATTCAACTGGGTGCTTTCCAGTCTGGGGTTATTATGAGCAATGCTTCTAGAACATTCTAGTACCCTTCTTTTGGTGAAAATACATACACATTTCTGTTCACTTGGGAATGGAGTTTTTAGGTCATGTGACACATACATTCAACCCAGGCTATTTTGTAGAAGAGGAGGGAATTTCTTGGATGAAGCTTGGAGGCTCAGAGAACTGACAGAAAGCTGGAAAGGAGACCTGGGTAGGGACCGAGGCAGCTCAGTGGGGCCAAAGAATGGAGCAGAAATGGTCTGCTTGTGACTCGGCCATCCCTCAACGTTGTTACCAGTGGACACAACATCCCTGCAGCCTACCAGTCCTAGACACCTCCCCTGCTTGACCACTGCCGCCCCCCAACCACTGCAGCTCTCATGAAATGAATCTCAGTATCCCTAAATTTTTGTGTCACTAGCTCTGAGCTCACAGTCCCAAGTACGGGAGTCCTAGGAGTTTGCCCTGGGTCACTGGGCACTCATGCTGGGAAAGGGGGGGTGCACCTGAGAGGGAAGCCCTCCCCCACTTCAGCATCCACAGTGGGAGGGGGTACTGTATCCCACCCAATTTATACATAAGGGGTGAATTCCCCATTTAGGAAAGGGGTCAGGTGCTAGATAGCCAAGCTGGAAACACCAAATGACAACTGGTGCACCCCACTTCATCAGCTCCCAGCGACTTGGAGGGGAGGGGCTGGTGCGCACATTTGCATATCTCACAGCATGTGTGCCTGAACTTGCCTTTAAGGGACACATTAGAAGGGGCAAGCCACACAAAACGCCACAGGTGTGGAAGGAAATGGTGTCACGGAAGGACAGAAAGCATCTCATGGAGGGGTGCAAGGAAGAGAGAAGGAAAAGGGAAAAGTGGGAAAGGGAGAGGAGAATCTGGAGAGGCAGCAAAAAGTGAAAACAAAGAGGAGAAAGTTTGGTTAAGACCAGAAGCACATTTTTTTTTCTTGATCTTTAGCCAGTTTCTGGGCTGTCCCACTTTGTCAGCCTCTCTAATGTGCTTTTATGGATTGTGCTTTTGCTTTATCAGGTTAATGATGTTGACACAGAGCACAGAATAAAGAGAGCCTGGTCATCAACCGAAACAGAGGAGGCTGTGAAGTCTCTTTATTATGGACAGTATACAATTCCGAGACTGTCTGAGCACACAGCTTCCTAAGGACACTGGCATTATCAGGGAGCTTTCACGAAACGAAGAATGGGTTTTAGCCAAAGCAGCTGAGAATAAAAGCATCCTGAAACCATCTAACAAGGGCAGCAAGTCATTAACTGATCGGAAAATTACATTCACCTCTTTGTAGGCAATTTTACATGATTCCTCCAACTAAATTGTGGATCTGTGAAGTCATACATTCATCCTTCCCTATACTATACCGGGCACTGAGTGCATTTGTTTTAAATGATCATCAGAGCTGTCATCCACGTTGCACCGCCCTCTGCCCCAGACAGAAGGGCAGGAGGAGTAACTACCATCACCCCTGATTTGCAGGTTGGAACATTCCAGACACACAGTGGCCCACCCTGTATCATACAGTAAGCTGCTGCTCCCAGTTTCCAAACAAATGGAACAGAAGCAAACTTGGACAAAGCACCCTCTGCTCCTGTGGTGTGTTTCCCTTCCTTTCTTGGGGGCAGTAGGAGTTTGTTTTCGGTGGGGTCTGCAAGCTTGTCCCTCTAGCCTTTCACAGGGGCAGCCACGTAGAGAAGCGGGGTGCCAGGTGGACCGCCATGTTGATGCTTCGTGGCATGTGGCTCAGGTCATCTGCATGTCTGCCTACCTACCTGCAAACAGGCAGACCTGGAAGGCAGGGTAACTCAGGGGTTCAGGCTGGGCTCTGGGGCCCAACTGTCTGCACTCAGGGCCCAGCCTCCCACCTACAATCTTAGGGAAACGGCATAGTCCTTCTGTGCCTCAGTTTCCCTCTTCTATACAGCTGTACTCAGGGTATTTATCTCTTGTCAGAGGAGTGGATCCGTGGGGCTGCTCTGACCCGCGGATGGTGCCTAGTGAGCCGCTGCCCTGCCTCACTCCTCTGGCTGGAGCCGCCCTGGTGAACCCCCACAGGACCCAGCACTGCGCCCAGAGCAGGTCCTTAGTAATGCAGCCCATGTTGGAACTACAGGGGAGAAGCCAGGACAAGATGCAACAGGGAGAGGTGGCCTATGGAGAGGGGAGACAGTCTCCCTGGCCACACGGCTGGAGCACAGAAACAGATGCAACCGTGTGACATTTACAGTTAAGCTCTCTACAGTATCTGCCCAACACCTACATTTGTAGAAGGACCACCTCCGAAGTGACAGGTGACGGTCAGTGGGAAACGGGTCTGGGCCCTAGGAAGGCGCATGTTTAGAAGACCAGTCGATGATGCGCACTGTTTGTTTTTCAGCTGGAAGACTGGAAAATAGAAAGCTTCCAGAATGGCTGTCTCCAGAGAGCTGGAAGCTTGACCCATATTCTTCAGCTGGTCAACGAGCTCTCACTTGACCCTGAATTTTTGTGAATGGGGGATTGTTGAGTACATTTTTTCCTTCTCCATGAATGACCCATTGCAGTGTATAAACTTAACGTATGTAAACTCGGGAATTAGATGCTTAAAAAAAAAAAATTAAGCCCTTGGACCCACAATTATTTTTACTTGGCACATTCGTTATTTGGCTACAAAAATGTCTATTTTCTTTGCTAATCATGAAAATGAAAAGAAAAAGTGAAATCGAACGCAATGACGAAAACCAATGAGAAGCCGCGGCGGGCAGGGCCGACCTGGTCCTGGAGGGGCAGGTGGGCGGCCTCCCTACAGCAAAGAGCATGCGCGGCCTCTGCCAGAGATACTACGAAGATACTTTTGTTAACACTTGGAGTCAGAGGATGGTTTTCTGATGCAGGCACTGGGATGATGAGAGGGTCCTCCCACACGTGGGCCTCACAGTATGCCAGGAGGTCCGCCGCCTGGGAGACCTGGGGGGGGGGGGGGTCACAGCAGTGGCGGGGTTAGAGGCGGGTTCAGAGCGGTCCCAGGCGGAGGTGACCGCGCAGGGAGGGACAAGACCGGGGACAGGTTGCCCTGCGTGCACGGCCAATGACAGGGCCATTCCAAGGCCTGGGGAGAGCACGTGTGCAAACCTGCCTGTGAAGCAGAGAGAGGTGGCCCCCAGGGTAGGGTGAGATCAGCACCTCAAGAGGAACCAGGAGCCCGCAGGGGGGTCCAGACAGCCTCATTCTGCTCTGAGCTACGTGCTGAGCCAGGCTCCAGGCCAGAAGCTCACAACTGCTTCGCTAAACTGTTTCTAGACCAATAAAGCTGAGTGCTGGCCCACACTGACCAGTGTGAGGGTTTTGATGATTATTACTGCTGGTATTGTTTTATTGCAGTCCACATCATTACCAACACAGACGCCTGACCCTTCTCAACAGAACATGCACAGAAGCACACAATGAAAAAGAATATGAAAACAATGATATGTTGTACACCAGAAATTGACACATTGTAACTGACTATATTTCAATTAAAAAAAAATTTTTAAAGCACATTACAGGGGGAGGATATAGCTCAGTGGTAGAGCGTGTGCTTAGCAGGCACGAGGTCTTGGGTTCAATCCCCAGTACCTCTGTTAAACAAACAAATCTAATTACCCCCCCCAAAAAACCCCAAAATAAATAAAATAATTTTTTAAAAAGATGTGGTATATTTATACAGTGGAATACCACTCAGCCATAAAAAATGAAAAAGAATGTAATAATGCCATTTACAGCAACATGGATGGACCTGGAGATTGTCATTCTAAGTGAAGTAAGTCAGAAAGAGAAAGAAAAAATGCCATATGGTATCGCTTATATGTGGAATCTGAAAAAAGGGCCACAAACGAACTTATCTACAAAACAGAAACAGACTCACAGACATAGAAAACAAACTTATGGTTACCAGGGTGGGAAGGGATAAACTGAGAATTTGAAATTCGCACCTCTTGGGGAGTGATGGTAATGTTAGCTATCTTGATTGTGGTGGTGGCTTCACTGGGGTATACATCTATCAAAACTCATCAAACCGTTCATCTGAAATATGTGTAGGTAGCAGGAGCTAGAATCCTCCAAATAATCCTAGTGAAGATAGGTAATGCATTTTTCCTTCAAATAAAACAACTAAAAGTTAACCAGATGCGTCAAACAAAATCTTGACAAAGCCTACATTTTGGGGAGTGTGGAATGGAGAAAATGGGTACCAATGAGCATCAGGCTTTCAGGTCTATCTCTGCCCCCAAGATGGCTGGGTGATCTTAGGTAAGTAACTCAAACTCTCTGAGCTTTATTTTCCTCCTTGGTCAAACTGGGAGAGTTAGATCTCTCCAAGGTCCCCTTTACTCTCAACAGGCTACGATTCTAGTTCTAAGAGCAGCATGGCAGTATTTTAGATTCCAAGTAAATGCATGCTGGGTGGAATGAGAGTGAAGTCTGCAGTCATGTGGACGCACATACAGGAATTTCCCAGGGGCGGTGGAGGGCACAGACAGAGGCCTGCAGAGGACCTGTGAAGCCATCACTGGGGACTAGAGCACAGGAGAATCAGAATCATGCAGTGAGGGCAGCCATGTGCTGGCGTGGAGCCTGGGGGACTGCGTCACCATGCTGCATGCTATCTGCCTGCTTCTGAATCCAAGCCAAGTGCTCTCCCCTGACTGCCTTGGTCATGACCTGCCTCCTGGCCGCCCCAGGCTTCTTCCCGTGCCTAGAGAGGCATGGGGTCTCTTCCTTGGCCACCGTGTTAGGGCAGCCACTGTATTCATCCAGTGGTTCTTCTGGCAACCACAGCAAACTGGTTTTTGCAGCTGCCCAGACCAGCACCCACAAGAGGGTGGCATGGTTGGAACAACCACCTTCCTCTACTCAGAGTCACCTGTCCCCTCGGCTCGGCTAGGTCTCCGCCCCTGACACCAGTGAGCTCTTCCACATGGCTCATTTCAGAATGTCTGATCTGACCATCACCCCCTCTCTAGTTTCCTGGTTTCCATTTTCCCCTTTATTTTGGGGGGACCTGCCTCCCTTGATTCTGAACTCTCTATAAATCTCATTATCTTATCTGGGAAATAATGTTTTAGCGAATTGAGAGGATATAGAGGAAACGTAAGGCAAGATTTTTGCCCTCTGGAGATCTGACTGAGACGACTCAAAAATTTTAAAGTTACTATAATAATCAGCATTGTGCTAAAACATCACAAAACAACAGCTGCACACCACCGTGGGACCGTGGACCAGGGCAGGGAGACAGGGGTGTCTGAGTGCCCCACCCGGCTCCGCGTGGGGGCAGTTACCTTGGTAAACCTCCCCCTTTTATCCTGATGCTAGTCCCAGCCTTCTGGGTCCAAAAACATGATTTTCTGGCATGCCAAGAATGGATCCCCTCTTGGGGCAGGTCCGTATTAAGCCAGTTCAAGAGACGGCTGTATACAACCATTATTAAAATAATGGCTAACATTTACAGAGTGCTTCTTACTTGCCAGGCACTGTGCTAATGCATCATTGTATGTATTACCTTATTTAATTCTTCTAGGTACTAGTCTCCTTGGTTTTTTTTGTGTGACTTTTTTTTTAATTGAAGTATAGTTGATTTATAATGTGTTAGTCTCTGGTGTACAACATCGTGATTCAGCTATACGTATATATTCATTTTCACTATAGGTTACTACAGAAATTGAATGTCGCTCCCTGTGCAGCACAGTAGGACCTTGGTGCTTATGTGTTTTATACGTAGTAGTGTGTGTCTGCTAATTCCAAGCCCCTAACTTACCCCAGCCCTCTCTGTCCCCTTTGGTAATTGTAAATTTGTTTTCTGTGTCTGTGAGTCTCTTTCTGTTTTGTAAGTAAGTTCATTTGCATTTTTTTAGATTTTACATATGTGATATATATTTGTCTTTCTCTGTTTGCCTTCACTTATAGCAGTGATTTAATTCCATATATGTATTCTTGTTTTGTTCTTTCAGTTTACAGTGTTGTGTCAATGTCTGGGGTACGGCATTAAGTTTCAGTCATACATATAGTCCTTTTAATATTCTTTTTCATTATAGGTTATTACAAGTTATCGAATATAATTCATTCTGAGTCCTGTTCTTAAAGCCACTTTATAGATGAGGAAACCAACGTCTGGAAGTTAAGAAACTTACCCAAGGTCTCATGTCTAGTAAGAGAGAAGGTCGGAATTTGGAGTTAAGCAGTCTGAGCGCAGAAGCTATGCATTACAGCGGCCGCACGATTAACTGTTAATGAAGACCGTACAGTGGCCTGGAACGTTCTCGTATGCTGGGCCACACACACTCCATGTAGACCAGCTATCAGGGAACTCACGTGACCAGACAGAGAAGTGTCTTGCCTCTAAAGTTTCTTAGGTCATTTCGCTTGATCCAGAGACAGTATTGCCAAACAAACCCTAACGGGGGAGTCTCCTGGGGGTGGGTAGTGTGGGACTAGCTTGTCCTCCTCCCTGGCACCCTGGGATGTGCTTGGACATCT
Source organism: Camelus ferus (assembly GCF_009834535.1). Classification (NCBI taxonomy): domain Eukaryota; kingdom Metazoa; phylum Chordata; class Mammalia; order Artiodactyla; family Camelidae; genus Camelus; species Camelus ferus. The sequence goes on along the minus strand of NC_045724.1, from coordinate 739,592 downwards.
CCTGCCAATGTCACCCCCGAGACTCTCCCTCCTAGAGGCTGTGACCTTCACAGTTATATTATTGAACAAGGAGGCTGTAAGACTGAGTTGGCTCTGATTTCTTGTTAGCCTCCGTGAGCCAGCCAAAACTTCAGCTAGAGTCAATGTGCCCAAATCTGAGAAAGTGACACTCAAGACCAACCAATCACAAAGAGCCCACGAGGTGCCCCCAAATAAAGCGACCTCTTAAGCTAAACCAATCAAACAACGACTTGGCAGTGGCTTCAGCATCTTCCCCCAAACACCTTGCCTACCTCCTGCTGGTGAACGGCGGCTAACTACCTTTGGTTTGGTGTTTCCTGATGCGACTCTGTGTGCCCAGATTAAACGCTTCAACATGTTTAATGTGCTTCCATTGACCTTTCAACCACACGACCTAGCCAGTCCGAAGATGGCTTGCTAAATTATCATTACAGCTTCCTTCCCCTTGATCAGTTTCCTTGTTCAGATGCTCACCAACCTCCAAGGAGGGTGGATTTGACAAGTCATTTCCAGAGAGCAACCACAAGGGGGCGCTGCACCGCCAACCATCAGGGCAGGGCATGGGAGGAGGGGCTCAAAAAATGGGGCTTTGTGGGACAGCCTCCTAGGGGAGAGATGGGACTGGGTCGCTCTCCTGCCTCCCATCAGTGCATCTGCTCCCCTCTCAGCCCCGTGTCTGCCTGGCAGCTGTGCTGCTTATGTCTGGCCTGGCTAAGCTCTAAGCCGGTCTCATTTAGGCATTTTTCTATCACCTCCAAAGGTGACGCACTTGACTCCACAAGTTTTCTTTCAAGAAAACAAGCTGTTCTTAGATTGCCTCCCTTTGTTTTTGCTGCCATTGTTTTGGGGCCACAGGCCTGTTTGCTGAGGTATAACGATGCTCCTCTGGGTCGGAGTTCCATTCGTGTGCCTGTCCCACAGGAACGACATCGCAGCCAAGGTGGTGACAGCGCCGAGTAATTAGCGCCCGGCAGAAGGCCCAGTGTGTGGCTCTGGGTTGGCTCCACGCCATGTTGATTTCCTAGATGCACTGAGATTATTTCGAATGCTGTAAAGCACATCACACGGGAGTGTAAGTCATCCTGCAACAGAAGGGGTTTTTCCACCTTTCCCACCTTAGCCATCAGCCTTATTTCATGTAGTGCCCAACCCCCTTGTTCCTGGCTAATCCCTGAAGTTTGTTGTAATGGGATCTGAAAAGATAAATACACGTAATGAACATCTTAATGAGCCTGCCACACGAAAGGCCACACCTTAATGCACAGCTTAGTATCCAGGCATAAATTAATCTAAACCTACTCCTGAGATGGAAAGGGAGGGTTTTCTTAATCAGCCCTAGACTGACTTTGATGATTGAACGTTTCCTTCAGTGCATGTGAAATAATGGCTTGCAGACACAGCCAAATCCCATAAACGCCTGCCACCTTTGAAACAAAGTAAAAAACTGGCTTTCAAAGAGAAAATTTTATTCTGGTTGGAAACTTAAAATTCCCTTACTCTTGATGCTTTCTCATCAAGCCTGACGTCTGCTCTGCCTGAAGTCCTCTGTTACCAATGCCCAGAGCATTATTCCTGTCTCCTCTCTTGGTACTGAACTGCTAAGAGTTACAAGACAATAGAAGGTGAAGACAATCAGCAGCCTGGGAACAACTGTGGAACTTTACTGTTACATTTCAGAGTAAAAGAGGTGATTAAAACTGCCCAAGTTAGCACGTAGTCCTGTTAGCTATGCTTTAATTACAAGCCTCAATGATGGGAGAAAACGCTGCAATTACTAAGACACATTCCACGACAAGACCGATGACATGATTACTGTTCTGGCTGTGACACCCACTGCATTTATCCTTTGCATCTAAAGCAAAGTGGCCCACACCTATTTCTCAGCAACCCCGGTCTATTTAACAATACTGCTTGGAATCAACTGCAAGCATCCTTGATGCCTCTGCTGGTTCCTCCCTCCACCCCAAGAAAACAGCAGGATTGCAGTTGGGAGCACAGTCAGGGTGCAGCCCCAGGGCGCAGTGGTAGCTTTCACAAGGTCAAACTTGGGATGCACTCCGACACACAAGAGGTCACATGCCATTTATCCTGAGCAGAACCCTCAGGACATTACAGGTCTCTGCTTCCCCTCTAAGTTCTGAGCTAATGCTTCATGGCGAATCCTTGTGAATTTCTTCTTTCTTCTAATGTTTTATTTTCTGGTAGGGGGAGGTAATTAAGTTTACTTATTTATTTTTAGAGGAGGTACTGGGGATTGAACCCAGGACCTTGTGTAGGCTAAGCATGTGCTCTACCCCTTGAGCTATACCTCCTCCTCCAATTTTTAAAAAGTGTTTTACTTTATTTTTATTTGTAATGTTGGATAATATTTGAGGTCAACACACCCGTTCTTAAGGGCAGTCTCAAGATACTTCCATATTTTGATGCTATAGACTGAATATGTGTCTTCCCCCACCACCTCCAATTCGTATGCTGAAGCCCTAATTTCCAATGTGATGGTGTTTGGAGGTGGGGCCTTTGGTAGGTAAGGGTTGAACCTTCATGAAAGGGATTAGTGCCTTTAGAAGAAGAGACAGGGGAGAGGTACCCTCTCTCTCCCCTCCATGTGAACCAGCAAGAAGGGCGGCCACATGTAAGCCAGGAAGAGAGCCCGCACCACAACCTGACCACGCTGGCCCCTGCTCTGAGACTTCCCAGCCTGCAGAGCTGTGAAAAAGGAATTTCTAGTCTACAATACTGTGTTACAGCAGCATGAGCTAAGACTTTGCTTCCCAGTGCATCCCAGCAACTATTCTCTTCTTCTTCTTTTTTTTTGGGTGGGGGGTAGGGAGGTAATTAGGTTTATTTATTTATTAAAACAGTTTTTAAACTGGAGATACTGTGGATTGAACCCAGGACCTCCTGCATTCTAAGCAAACACTCTACCACTGAGCTGCACCTTCCCCCTGCCCAGTAACTACTCTTTATTGACCCAGATCAATATAGGCAATTCTCAGTCACTGGGTCCTAGGTCACATATAGCATCTGGCTAGGAGCGAGTAAGGTTATTCCTGGGGGAAATCAGAGGGGGTAGGAGGTATGCGTGAATAAATGAATAATATAACAGAGAGTCCCTCTCTGAATTCTAAAGTCAAATGTCCAGAATAATGGATTAGCTGCTGTTTAGCTTTACCAGCAAAAAGAAATTTTTTGCCGCATCAAAAGGTAATTCTAAGATGCTTGCAAGAGAGTTTTAGTATCTCCAAGTTAACCTAAGTAAAAGCTTCTTATCACACGGCCTTCACCACAGAAATTACAAAGCTCTCACTTTGTTTAGGGCGGTTGACCCAGGTTCACCCTAGACCCTGACTTAACCAAACCCTTTCAAACAGACTGGTATGTGTCCTACATGACTCTGACCACCTCTCGTCTTTGATACAGCCCAGTATCCCACAGAAGTAGCCAGAATGCGGTCATTTTGCAAGTTCACCAAAAGAGTAATTTATGTGGTGATGGAAACTTGTGGGTCACTCAGGAGGTTTTTGGGACTGACTGAGAGGTGAAAGATGAACGTAATGAATGGATTCTAGCTCTAGGGTTTCTAGAAAGCCAGCGGCATCTCTCAGAGAGGAAGCACAGGGTTGTGAGTCAAAAAGAATGTCCCCTTGGCAGATACACTACTAATATATAAAACAGATAAACAACAAGGTCCTACTACTGTACAGCACAGGGAACCATATTCAGTATCCTGTTAACAGCCTATAATAAAAAAAATGAAAAGGAATATATATATACGTATAACTGAATCACTGTGCTGTACACCAGGAATGAACACGTTGTAAATCATCTATAGTTCAATCAAAACAAACAAACAGCAAACCGCTTAGCTGGTTCAGCCTGGGCAACACCACGGCAAGCAGGCACTCAGTCCACTCCTGCAAACTGGAATCGTGGCACCTGCTTGTTTTTGGTTGAGTGATTACGCAGGCGCTGTTACACACACAGTGTGTCATCCATGACTGTTGGTAAGTGAGAAAGGGTGTTTGAGCCCTAGACACAAGGAAGTTTTCTCAGAAACAATCAGGACAATCTGATGCCTATTGTGCCCCCACCCAAAATGTCCCCTTGAAGTGGGATGAACTTTTCTTTTTTTTCTGGGGAGGATTAGGTATTTATTTATTTACTTACTTACTGGAGGGACTGGGGATTGAACCCAGGACCTCATGAGTGCTAAATACATGCTCTGCTACTGAGCTACACCCTCCACCTTTAGAATTTTTTTTAATGCAATGAAAACTTTCACTCAATGAACTGTGGATTTTTTCCTTCCCAAACTCATATTATAAAAACATTTGCTCCTATATTCCTAGTACTTTGATGGTTTTATTTGTTACAGCTAAATCCTTGATTGAAGTTATGGACTGATATGTTTCCCAAACTCATATGTTGAAGCCATAACCCCAGTGAAAATTAAGAAAAGGAAACCTCACTAAAATGGAGTGGGAAGGCCGGAAGGGGGAGCTCTCGCCAATCGCACTCAAGCCTTGGCAATTTCAGACACCAACAGAAGAATCAACAGGAAAGAACATCAGTTTCAAGTCCCAAAAGGAAAAGAGGTGCGTGGCATCTCCTACAAGAAGTGGGCCACCCCAGCAACTCCGTTGATGAGAAACCGTCATCACTCTGAAAGGTGCAGCAGACGGCCTTTGTGAAAAGCCAGGTGGGTGGAATGCTGAGGCTCACAGATGCGGGTCTGGTTTCCCTCTCTCAACGGGCATTTCATGAATGAAGAGACATTTCCCAGGCAGAGGAGGGAAAAACCTTGCAGATGGAGCAATGATTGTGTAAAAAGGCAAAACAACATGTTACAGCCTGGAATACTGAAGAAATGTTAGGGAAAGTGCATGTGCAGACTTGTGGAAGGAAGTACACAGAGATGAGGCTGGAGGAGTTCTAGTAATTCCCTGGATACAATGAGCGGGCTGATTAAGAGTCTTGGAGGTCATACAGAGCAATGCCTGTTTTATTCACTGCAGTTTTACTAATTTTTTTTTTTAAATTGAAGTACTGGGGATTGAACCTGGGATCTCATGCATGCTAAGCACGCAATCTATCACTGAGCTATACCTTTCCCCCTCCATTTTTTTTTTTTTTACTAATTTTTTCCACTGCAGTTTTAAGTAGAGGAATTCACAGTCAGATATTTCTAGTAGAGTCATTTTGTGAAAGGGGAAGGATAGATCTGAGGAGGGAAGACTAGAGGCAGATCAACCACCTACAGCTTCTGCACTTGGCCAGGCAATAAAGGGAGACAGATCTCAGAAAGGTTCATGGAGCTAAACTGGTAGGATTTGGAAACAGATTAGCTATGGTGGTGGGGGAAGAGAGTTGTTGGTTTGAGAGACCAGGTGGTATAATGAAATGAAAGAGAATACACAAAAAGAACAGAATAAAAAGTTTTTTAAAAAGGTCAGTTTTGGATGTGCTGATTTTAAGGCTCTGGGGGGTTGACCAGCAGGCCCCTAGATATACAGAACAAAAGCTCAAGGTCTGCACTGGAGACACAATATATATAAAAAGTCACAGGAATAAGTGAGTTTATCCAAGACGCTAAAGGTTTAAAAGAGAAGTGGGCTTGGCATAAAACTGGAGGCCACTTGCACTCATACGGCAGGAAGGGATCTCGTAATGGGAACAAGAATGAGTGATCAGAGGTAGGAACAGAAATACTCTGGAGAGTTAGTATCTGCTCAAACGTGGGAGAGCAGAATCATTTCAGATCAAGAGGGGGAATTACAGGTTGTTAATTATGAATGGGTTTAAATTTTGAAAAAATAAACTGAAAAAATTTTTATCTTGGTTCTTAACTAAATGACATAATGGATTTTGGTGGATTAGACAGTTAAATGTGAAAAAAGAAATAATAAAAGAACTAGAAAAAATATACGTGAATGTTTAATTTCAGTATGGGACGGTTTAGGTTTATGTATAAAGCCAAAAACCTCAACAAATATTAGCAAACTGAGTCCAATGATACATAAAAAGGATCATACACCATGTTCAAGTTGGACTCATTCCAGGTCACAAGGATGATTCAACTTACAAAAAAAAATTAATGTGATACACCATATTAACAGAAGGAAACATAAAAACCACATGATCATCTCAATAGATCCAGAAAAAGCAGCTGAAAAAAATTCAACATCCATTCATGATAAAAACCCTTACCAAAGTGGGCATAGAGGGAGTGTATCTCAACATAATAAAAACCATTTATGACAAACCCACAGGCAACATAATAGTCAAGGGTAAAAAGCTGAAAGTCTTCTCACTAAATTAAGGAACAAGACAAGAATGCCCACTCTCACCACTTCAATTCAACAAAGTATTGAAAGTCCTAGCTACAGCAATCATACAAGAAAAAGAAATAAAATATATCCACATTGAAAGGGAAGAGGTAAAACTCACTATTAGCAGATGACATGAAACTCATAGAACCCTAAAGTCTCGAGACAAAAACTATCAGAATCAGAAATGATTTCAGCAAGGTAACAGGATACAAGATTAATATACAAAAATCTGTTGCATTTCTTTATGCTAACAATGAAATATCAAAAAGTAAAAAAAAAGTTCCATTTAAAATCATGTCAAAGGAGGGAGGGTGTACCTCAGAGGTAGAGTGTATGCTTAGCATGCACGAGGTTCTGGGCTGAATCCTCAGTACTGCCACTGAAAATAGATGAATAAATAAACCTAATTACCTCCCCCTCCAAAAAAAAATAAAATCACATAAAAAATACTTGGGAATAAACTGAGGAGGTAAAAGATCTATACACTGAAAACTATAAAACCTTGATAAAGGAAACTGAAGATGATTCAAAGAAATGGGAAGCTATCCCATGCTCTTGGATTAGAGAAGTAATACTATTAAAACGGCCATACTGTCCAAAGCAATCTACAGATTTAATGCAATCCCCATCAAAATACCCATGACATTTCTCACAGAACTAGAACAAATAATCCTAAAATTTATATGTAACCACAAGACCCAGAATTGCCAAAGCAATCCTCAGGAAAAAGAAGAAAACTAGAGGCATAACCCTTCCAGATTTCAGACAATACTACAAAGCTACAGTAATCAAAACAGCATGGCACTAGTACAGAAACAGACATATAGATCAGTGGCACAGAAAAGAGAGCCCAGAAATAAACCCACACACTTACAGTCAATGAATATATGACAAAGGAGGCAAGAATATACAATGGAGAAAATGACAGTCTCTTTGGCAAGTGGTGTTGGGAACACTGGACAGCCACATGTAAATCAATTAAATTAGAATGCTCCCTCACACCATACACAAAAACTCAAAATGGTTCAAAGATCTAAATAGAAGACATGACACCATAAAACTCCTAAAAGAGAACATGGACAAAACATTCTCAAATATAAATCATAGCAATTTTTTTCTTAGATGTCTCCCAAGGCAAAAGAAATAAAAGTAAAAATAAACAGGACCTAACCAAACTTAAAAGCAAAACGAAAAGACAGCCTATGGAATGGAAGAAAATATCTGCAAACGATGCAACTGACAAGGCTTTTATGTACAAAATATACAAACAGCTTAAACAAATCAATATCAAAGAAACAAACAAACTAATCAAAAAATAGGCACAACACCCAAACAGTTATTTCTCCAAACACATCCAGATGGCCAACAGGCACATGAAAAGAGGCTTAACATGGCTAATTATTAGAGAAATGCAAATCAAAACCACAATTTGTTATCACCTCACCTGTCAGAACAGCTATCACAGAAAAGTCTACAAATAATAAATGCTAGAGAGGGCATGGAGAAAAAGGAACCTTCCTACACCGCTAGTGTGAAGGTAAATTGGTGCAGCCACTATGGAGAACAGTACAGATGTTTCTCAAAAAACTAGAATTACAGCTACCATATGATCCAGCAATCCTACTCCTGGGAATATATCTGGAAAAGATGAAAACTCCAGTTTAAAAAGATACCTGCACCCCAATGTTCAGAGCAGAACTATTTACAAGAGCCAAGACAGAAACAACCCAAGTGTCCATCAATAGTCAACTGGCTTAAGAAAATGTGGTATATATACAGTGGAATATTACTCAGCCAAAAAAAGAGAATGAAATATTGCCATTTGCAGGAACATGGATGGACTTAAGAGAATATCATATTAAGTAAAGTAAGTCAGACAGAGAAAGATAAATATTATATGCTATCACTTGTATGTGGAATCTAAAAAATACTACATATGACTATAGAAATACTCACAGAAATAGAGAACAAATTTATGGTTACCAAAGGGGAAAGGGAGGTGGGGAGGGATAAATTAGGAGTATGGGACTAACAATACAAACTACTGTACACAAAATAGATAAGTAACAAGGATTTACTGCAGAGCACAGGAAACTATATTTAATATCTCAAAGTAATAATAAATAATAATAAAAATAATCTGAAAAATATATACATAACTGTATCACTTTGCTGTACATCTGAAACAAACACAATATTGTAAATCAACCCCCCACTTCAATTAAGAAAGTAATAATACTGAAGAACTGGATAGAATGGAAATGCCCCAGAACAGGAGACCAGTAAAATAACTGCACATCAGATGACAGAGAAGAGATATTAAAAATGACATTTTAGAAGAGTATTTACTGACCTGGATATATAATCACAATAAATTGCTCAGTGATAAATCAGGTTGCAAAAAGTAATAAACTGATGAAATGAAATTTATACTTTAAGGCAGGACAAGAGAAATGAAACATAAAATTCTCTTTCTCTCTGTCTGTTTGGACCTCCTTCCGTCCCTCCCTAATCTGCATTACCTGTCAACCAAATTCCCTCAAAGATGGGAGTGCCTGCTCGACTGTGAAGATCAATTTTTTCCCCTTTCTTCAGATGCTAACAATGTTGCTTCTTAAAAGAGCAGTGTTCTTTCCCAAGGCCGTAGGGGGTTATGGTGACTTGCTGTTTCTACCTGTTTAACTGGACTATGTACGTATCCTGGGTGAACTTTTTGTAAAATGTTGATGTGCCATTCTGATGTATGATCCTTTGTCCCAAAAATGTATATGACTGTGCCTTCGACTTCTAATGGGTGGAACAGTTCTCAGAGTTTCTGAGAGCCTATCTCCCGGGTTATAATCCTCAGTGTGGCTCAAATAAAATTCCCTTTTATCTTCTAGTTAGTCGAAATTTCGTCAACAATATGTACATTAGAACCATAGTTTTATAAAAAGAACAATAGGTGAACAGATGGAAAAACATGAAAATGTAGTGGTTATAGAGTATTTAAATTTTCTTCTTTATACTTTTCTGTATTTTCCGAATTTTTCTAAGTAAGTACTATTTTTATGAACAGAAAAATTGTATTATTTTCAAAACAAGATTTAAAACTCCCAGATAAGGGTATCTATTTTCTCCCACCCTCCCTTTAAGTTCTTCCCTTCTCTTTGAGGAGCCTTAAGTATGCTCTATGCCTCGAGATATGTCTGATTCACTCTCATACATTTAAGGTTTGAAAAGGTTCTACATGGAGTAAGGAGTGCACACACAAGCCATATCTTTTTTTTTTTAATGGAGGGACTGGGGATTGAACCTAGGACCTCGTGCATGCTAAGCATGCACTCTACCACTGAGCTATGCCCTCCCCTCGTAAGCTGTATCTTGAACACTTGCAAATTCAATACTTACGTCCTTGCATTTCCTAACTAAAATAGTTTGATCATGTCTTAACTTTTCTTTTACACACCAAATGAGCAAACCTCATTTTACATGGGTTTTTTTTTAACTAAGTTAGGTTTATTTATGTATTTAAACAATTTTTTTTGGAAGTGCTGGGTATTGAACCCAGGACCTGTGCATGCTAAGCATGTGCTCTACCACTGAGATATACCCTCCCCACAACAGCAGCATTATTAACAGTAACCAAAAGGTGGAAATAACCCAAATGTTCATCAAAGGATGAATGGACAAATAAACTGTGACACATACATATAATGAAATACTATTTAGCCAAACAAATCAATGAAATTCTGACACACACCACACTAGACAAAACTTCATATGCTAAGTGAAATAAGCCACACACAAAATTGGGACAAAAACTGTATGATTCCACTTACATGAATGAAATACCTTGAATAGTCAAATACATAGAGGCAGAAGGTAGAAGAGAAGTTGCCAGAGGCTGAGGAATGGAGGGATGGGGAGTTAGGCTTTAATGCACAGAGTTTCTGTTTGGGATAATGAACAAGTTCTGGAAATGGATGGTGGTGATGGTTGCATGATATTGTGGGTGTACTTAACGCTACTACATTTGTACACTTAAAAATGGTTAATACAGACTACTATGTACACAGCAGATAAACAACAAGGCCCTACTGTACAGCATGGGGAACTATACTCAGTGGCCTGCAGTAACCTATAATGAAAAAGAATATGTATATAAATGTGTAGCTGAATCACTATGCTGTGCACCAGAAATGAATACACATTGTAAATCAACTCAACTTCAATAAAAAGTGGTTAAGATGGTAAATTATATGTTATGTGCATCTTACCATAATTTTAAAATAAATAAGTGTTCAAGGTTATGTGAGCAAAAAAACCCCCCAAAATCACGTGACTATGAGGCTATGGCCAGCATGTGGTCCCTCAGGGCCACCTCTCTCCCTGGCAGTCCCGGTCACCTCTTCAACAGCAAAGCTCTGCCATCTCTGAACCAAATCTGACATGCTGTCACTGGAATTAGCACAGAGTCTGAGATGCCTCAGGCGGCCTCTCCCGGGATCAGGGAGCCGTGTTTCCATAACCCAGTCACTGCAGGACCAGGACGCCCATCCCTTGAATACCATCTGGGTAACACACGGGACTTTGAGTTACCTTCCGATCTCTCCTCCTTCTTTTAGAGACTGCGCATGTTCCTTTAGTGACTCTTGAAGAGCCCTTCCCCGTGGGGACACATGGTCCCCACAAAGACCCCTGGGGAGGTGATGGTCACAGGTGGACACCTGTTATCGTGGAGTGTATCTTCCTGCCAAAGTCGAACTCCCCAGTATGGCAACCGTCCCACCGCCAGAACCACTGCCCACTGTCATTCCAGTCCTCTGGCCACAGGCTGGACAGTTGGGGTCTAACTGCCCTGTCCCTGGTGTCTCCCATGCTGCGTGCGCTGGCCCCCCAAGGCGCCCAGGCCCTGTCCACACGACACCCGCTTTCTTCCCCTCGCTGCCTCTGCTGGGTTTCCCCGCAGCTCCTGCTGCCTCTGCTGGGTTTCCCCGCAGCTCCCGCTGCCTCCTGGCTTCTGACAATTCATCTCCTTCTCACCTTAGTTCACCTCATCGCCTCGGCTGCACCCCCAGTCCCTTTCACGACCTGTACCTGCATATCCGGCACCTTCCCGGGACAACCTGCAGCTCCTCTGTCAAGTTCAAAGGCTCAAAATAAGCCAGGCTAGCTCACACCAGCCTTCCCTTCTCCTCAGTGTCACCTCATCACCAGCTCCCAGCTCACGACCCCTAGGCGACTTCTCTGAGCAACACTGCAGGAACATCCCACTTGTGTTTCCATCCCAGGACCACGCTGAGGGCAGAGCAGGTGCTCAGGGATTCATTTGTCTAAACAATGAATCTCCCCATGTCTTCTCAGCAGATGTCTGTCCTGTCTTTGAACCACTAGAGTGCTGACTGTCTGCAATGCTCAGCCTCAGACCCATTTCCCCACCCTCGGGGCTCTCCCTCTTTCAGGACAGCCGTTTCTGGCCCCTCCTCTGGCCCAGTGATCAAGGACTGACGTCCGATTTGCAGTTGGTCTCAGTATGCGCACGATGCAGCCGGTCCGCTTACCCCCAACGTGGGTCATCCTGCATTTCCTCCTTGCTTTGTATACATGTGTCACTTTGTGCATGTTTACTGCCTCCTTGGAGAGCTTGGACCCGGAAGCCCTGGGAAAGGGGATAGCTTTCCTGATGGAGACAGGAGCTGGCGCTCCCTGGCCAGAGCTCTCGGCGGTGGGAGCCTCAGGGAGAGAGGGGCTGCTCCCTCTGCCCACATAAGGCTTTTGGTGTTACCCACTGCCCCAGGGAGTCAGTCTTATTTGAATCCCAGACACCTGGGTACCCTGGTCCCCAAAGACCGCAGACACACTGGACTCATGTGTCCTGCTGGCAGATCTATTACAGTCAATGAGCCTCAGCTGCATCCCAGAGCCACACACTTCACCCAGCCTCCCACTCGCTTCTCAGTGGCACCTGGAGGAGAGGTGGCTTCATCTCGTGTCAGCTCTCCCAACATGAAGAGATGTATGCTCACCAACGAAATGAACACGGCTGCCACCCTTCCTCCCTTTCCCTAAAGGTGCATTCAACACGCACAGTGCAGGGTTCAGTACTTCACTCCGACAGCCCCCATCAAAACATCTGACACCGGTCCAACCTCAAAGTCACTGAATTAGGCAGGAAAACAATGCTGGATCTCAGGGTTAAACTCTCTCGCTCCTCAGCCTGACAACGGTGCCAAACAGACCTGAGATGAATATGAGTCTATTTTTGGCGACTCCTGATGGAATCCATGCACACTGTGTACTTTGCATCACCCGAATCCTTGGGCACACTCAGAACTCCGGAGCAAACAGACGTCTGCAAATGTTACAGCTGCCAGGGTTGGCCGGGTGCTCTAGAGGGTGACTCTCACAAGACCACGGGGCAAAGGGGAGGAATGATCTGAGCTGCGTGCTGGTCAGGGGGCCAGGCTGGCTTGCCTGTGTGCTTACCTTCACCCTGTCCATGCAGGCCTCCATCTTCAGCTGCTCCACAGCCTTCCTGGCCTGGGAGATGCTCGTGGTGCTGTTACTGGACATGCCTTCTTTCATTCCGTTGCCCCTGAAACGACCCAAGTTAAGGGGTTGGAAGAGCTGCTTTTCCAAAAGTAGGACGAAGACCCCTCCTCAGCTCTCTCCCCTCTTCCCCCGTTCCTGCAGCATCTCTGTCCAGGCCGAGGAGTAGCGGGAGCCGACCCTCCTGGGGTAAGAAAGGATGCTTCATCAGAGCGATGGGAGCAGGGTGTTGGGCTTTTGTTTGTAAGACTTCCCAGTGCTGGCGAGAGGAAGCAGAAGGTGACAGGGGGTCCCAGAGTTACTTTCCTGCCCCCGCGACCATAATGAGACCTTGATATCTGTACCGTGCTTTGTTCGTAATAAATCATTTTCATACACCCTTGTTTACTCATTCTTCTAGCAGACCTTAAAGTTGCAAAATTTACAAAATACACTGAGTTTTGTTTTGTACGTAAAGAAAGTGCAAACCGCAGAGAAGCTAAGCCAATGGCCAAAGGTCCCGCAGCCAAATTTCGTGGACCCAGAACCCAAACTCAAAGCTTCGAAACCCAGTTAGAGGTTCTTTCTACTGTCTGTGGAAAATACGGCGCCCCCTAGTCATCTGTAGTGCAAAATGCAAGTTTCCCCCAAATGAGCTTGCTGGGTTATTAATTTGAATTTGCTGTCATTCCATAAAGTTGACATACATACTTTTATGTTGGGAGTTTGTTTTTAAGCAAGAACACACACACACACACACACACACGTACACACGTACACACCTATCCCAAGCACAGATTTGTTTTTCTAGAAGGGGGAAGAAATTCTCCCTGCCACGACATGTGATCACGCTGGAGGACCACTGTGATGCTGACTGTCCCACAAGAAAGCACACGCCATAGACTACAGTTACCCCATCTAATGAGAAAGTGCCTGGAGGGGGCCTACCATTTCAGCCCTAGAGCTGGGGATGGGTCACACGGGTGACAGTGGTTTTCACCAGCACACAGGGAGGTGTGAGAGGCTTGGCCAGGCCTGCGGTGGGCCGGCCACTCCCTGGGCTTTCTGACAAACACACTAACTCTCTGGCCTGGATGAGGAGTGATGGCAACTTCATTTGTCCACAGGCAATGTTTGAAAAAAATAAAACTTTCTCTTTTTTTTCCTAAAAGGGTGTTGGAAGAAATTGCAATTTATTGAAAATTTGGATCCGATATGTATTTTTTTAATCGAAGTATAGTTGACTTACAATGTTGTTAGTTTCTGGTATACAGCATAGTGATTCAGTTACACATATATATGTATGTATGTATGTGTGTGTGTGTGTGTGTGTGTGTGTGTGTATATATATATATATATACCTTTTCATATTCTTTTTCATTATAGGCTGTTACAAGGAATTGAATGAATATAGTTCCCTGTGCTATACAGTAGGACCTTGTTTTTTATCTGTTTTATATACAGTAGTGTGTATCTGCTAATCTCAAACGCCCAGTTTATTCCCCCCACCTTGCCCCCTTGGTAACCATAAATTTGTTTTCTATGTCTGTGAGTTGTTTCTATTTTGCAAATATGTTCATTTGTGTCATTTTTTAAGATTCCACACAAAAGTGATATCATATGATATTTGTCTTTGTTTGACTTGCTTCACTTAGTATGATCATCTGCAGGTCCATCCATGTTGCTACAAATGGCTTTATTTTATTCTTTTTTATGGCTGAGTAGTATTCCATTGTGCATATATACGACATCTTTATACGGTTATCTGTGGATGGACATTCAGGTTGCTTCCCTGTCTTGGCTGTTGTAAATAGTGCTGCTGTGAACACGGGGGTGCTTGTATCTTTTTAAATTAGAGTTTCCTCCGGTATCTGCCCAAGGGTGGGATTGCTGCTGCTGAAATGTAATTATCATACCATAACATTCATCATTTTAAAGCGGACATTTCAGTGGTTTGTGTACATTCATAAGGTTGTGCAGCTGTCACGATTAACTGCAGAATTTTTCATTCTTCCCAGAGAGATGAAACTCCTAACGTGCTTTCCTTCTCTATGGATTTGCCTATTACGGACACTTCACGTAAAGTGATACACACTGTGTTCTCTTTTGTGTCTGACTACTGTCACTCGGCAGAAACTTTTCAAGATTCAGCAGCAAGTATCAGTGCTTCATTCCCTCTCACGGATGAATCATATTCCACTGTATTGTTAGCTATATCAAATTTTATTTACAAGATTCTGTGTTTCTAACAAGCTCCCAATTGCTGCTGGTCTGCCAACCAGCAAGGCTCTGAATCACTGGAAGTCACTATCAGAAAGGAGCTCAGGGGTCCAGGTCCAACCTTCTCTTTTTTAAAATTCTCATGGAGGTGAAATAACTTAATTTTACAGAGTTCGTTAGTGGAAGTGGAAGGAAACACTTCCCCGATCTCTGTCACCCTCCTCGGCCTAGTGGGACCTTCGGGGCCAGAAGAGGGTTCCCCCACACCCTCGGTCTGTCCCTCTCCCGGGACAGACTCACCCCTCGGGTGATCCTAACCCAGCCTAACTTAGGGGTGAGATGGCAGGGAGGGGCCACCCCCACCCCGCCCGGTTGGCAAGGTAACCCAGGGAGGTACTGGTACTCGAGAAGGAAACGGCTTTTGTTGAACAGAGCTAAAGGCAACCAAATCTTTTAAAGATATGACCCCATGGGAAGGTACCTGAGGGTCCCCCTTTCCCACCTGACCAGGCACCTCTTAGATCCCAGTTGAATAACATCTCTGCCCTTTTGAGACCGTCCAGACACCACACCTCCACGTGGACTGACGCATGTCTCTCTCCAAGTGCGCGTGTATGCGTGGACACCCACCGCAACCCAAGAGGGAAGTGGGAGTGGGGGGCAGTGGGGATGGAATGAGATGGTGGACCACTCACTTGGCCCTTGGTTTTTAGAAGATGAGGCAGAAGGGAAAACATGCCAACTACTCAGGGGACAGGCCCTGTCACTGCTGTGGCCAGATGTCTTTCTCCTGGGCACACAGGGTCCTCTCACATGGACGGCTTTCCTGGGGGGGGGGGGGTTCTGAGGGTTCTGATGGGCTGCACGCTGTGGTGTATATCTCGGTCAGCCCAGAGTCAGGGGCAGGGAAGCACAAGGTGGTTCAATCTCCAGTGCTCTGATCTGCCGCGACTTGGGACACAGTGCTTAGAATTTCTGGATGTGTGGATATCACTGTGACTTTTCAGCCACTCTCCCTGCACGACTTGTCTCCACAAGCCCCTGGTAAGGGCTGGCTGGGGGAGAAAGGCAGCCTGTCTCTCTGGGGAATGCCTGAGACAGCCCGCTGGGCCTGAAGGGACCAGGCAGCTTAGGCTGCAGGGGGCAGGTGGGCAGGCGCACTGGTTGACCCCTTCCCCACTCTGTCACAGCCTGCTGCTGAACCAGGGTGCCTGCCTGAGGAAAGCTTCTTTTCCTGGGGGGAGGTGCACACAACCTGATTTTCCAGCCAAGGCCAGCAATGCATGGAGGTGGCTTGGTTCTCCACCCACTGCTCCCCCAAGATGGGGCACATCCACTCCCCTTGGGGGATAATGAGAGGAGGGGTGCCCTGTAAAACAGGTTACATGGGGGATGGTGACCACTGCTGGAAAGAAGTGTTGGAGGGAGGATCTGACCACACATCAGGGACCCCGATGGCCCAGCCTCTCCCCAGCCCCACCATGTGCCGAGGGCAGAGCACCTGCTCTCCAGAGAGAACCCGCCCTTGGATAGCACACCTCACTTCCTCACCTGAGAGAGGCAGCGTGGTCACAGGTCCGGGCAGGGGGCAGTCCAGGGGTGGCAGGTGGCAGCTGTCAGATGAGAGGCTGACTCGGGGCTCCTGCTTTGAGGCTCACCTGGAAGCACAACCAGAGGGGTCACCAGGTGCGGCAGACGCCAGGTGTCCTCCAGACCGCCCGGCTCTCTCGGTGCCCTGTCCCGGTGCTCAGCAGCTGTCTCTGCAAGCCCGGCTTGCCCATCCGACCACAGGGGACACAGTGAACCAAAGGCAGAAAGAGCAGAGGGGAACACCTGGAGGCCACAGGCCACCCCAACCCTGCATGCTGCCCTCCCCCTCCTCCCCCTTTCTGTCCCAGCTCCAGCCAGACTTCTGCCAGCCAGAAACAGTTTAGATGATTTTTTCCTTATTATGAAAAGGTATGTCCATCGCAGAAAAACATGAAGCTGGAGAAAGTTACAACAAAGAAAACGAAGACGGATTATAACGCATTTTCGTAGAGAGAACTACGGTTAACACTTTGACGCCCGTGACTCTTACACACAGCAGGAAAAACCCATTCCGACCACAGGACGTTTAGAAGAGATGATCGGATTGATGGCTTTAAAGCAGGGGGTTCTTCACAGAGAGACAAGTAGCCCTGCCACCTCCCTCCTCCAGAAAGGCCGGCTCAGGGACATTGGGCTCCCTCCCGGGTCCCCAGCATCCTGCCCTACAGCATCCAACCCCTAGGATCCCAGGGGACCTGGAGCAAAGACAAAGGCCAGACAGGAATGGGGTGACACTGCGGCTCCACGTGAGGTTTGGGTTGAGGTCGCGCTCAGCACCTTTCCTCGCCCCGCTGCGCGCACCTGCTCTTTCCCGCGGGCGCGTTTCTCCCTGTCAGGGTCATCTGTTGCATCTGGACGCTCCCCTTGCCCCCAGAGTTGTGAGGCTTTTGCATAGTTTTACCCTCGTCTCCTCCCCTGTTTTTACCCTCTGCTATTAGCAAGCCCTTAGGGGTCTATTCACCTGTTTCTTTGCACTTAGTGAACACTGCTCTCAAAACCCACTTGTTCTCTGTTTTCAAGCCACTAGTTTTCCAAATGGCACAGGATCTTGATGGCTGGTTGGCCCCAGTTGTGGGGCCCATGGGAGTCCTGACCGGAGATGCCAAGGAGGCGGACAGGTCCTCCATCGTGAGCGTGCAGCGCCCCCACCAACTTCCAAAGGGAGGAGGGAAGGAGCCTTGAAGTGAGCGGGGGCTCACTTAGAGCATGGGGACGTAAACTCATGACTTGAAGGGGCAGTAGAAGTCCTGGTCCTGGAAGGGATGAGGGGCTGGGGGGAGGGGCTGGGGGGAGCATCTGGGCCAGGCAGCGCCTGGGCCCAGACCAGCATG
Organism: Camelus ferus; assembly: GCF_009834535.1. Taxonomy (NCBI): domain Eukaryota; kingdom Metazoa; phylum Chordata; class Mammalia; order Artiodactyla; family Camelidae; genus Camelus; species Camelus ferus. The sequence continues at coordinate 721,591 of NC_045724.1, read as the reverse complement.
GTGGGCAGGCTAGGGGTGAGGGGACAGAGGACGGAGACCCCACACTCATCTGTGCTGTTCTCCTTTGCTTATTAGTTTGCCTTTTCAGATTTGAAGGAAAAGACTCCAGTGCCAATAGAACCAGTAAATTATTCTTTGTGGAGCCAGAGGCACAAAACTGCTGAGACTGTGCCTGAGGCTTCATCAAGTCAAACTTGGCAGAGTGGAGAAGTGACAGCCAAGCTTTTGAGTCCCCAGACACCAAACTACTATGTAGTTTCTATGGAGAGTACAGTCTCTTTGGCGGGGAGAAGGTAACTGTAATCAGGTTTATATATTTACTTATTTAATGGAAGGACTGGGGATTGAACCCAAGACCTCGTGCATGCTAAGCACACGCTCCACCACTGAACAGTACCCCTCCCGGCAAATGAGGCCGTTGGCCATTGCGTTTGGGCAAATTGTGGAGCCTACTCTCGGGGAAACATCTGTCTACAGAGATAATGATACAGACTGGCTCATTCTGCAAATTATCTCAACTACATACACTGTACGTCACACAGTATGCAGTCAAAGACGTCAGCACAAATTTAGTGCTGAATGAAGAGAATGAGTTCATGCACCCCTCCCAGCGAGACCCCTTTTCACCCCATCCACACAGTTATTCAACCATCCCGTAGGGTTAGGGGCATCCTCCAGTGTCAAGCAGACCAGTGGCTGCTACGCGTCTAGATGCGCTGCCTCCCTCACGGAGGGTTTATCCCCTCTGCTGTGGACTTTGGATGCCATGGCTCTCTGTGCCCTGCTGGGGGACAGCGGTGTACGCACAGAGCGAGCTGTCCAGTTAGGACGAGGTGGGTCCACCCTCTGGGACTGGTTATAGGGAATACCGTTTCTAAAGACTCCAGCTGCTGGCCACTGCATTTTATCTTACCACTTCCTCCTCTTTTAAAAAATACAACACTTACATCAAAATGCTTGAATTAAAAAAAAAAACTGTTGAGATGAAATTCACATATTAACCATTTTATCTATTTTATATATAATAGCATGTATGTTAATCCCAAACTCCTAATTTATCCCTCCCTCTACCCCTTAGGTAACCAGTTTGTTTTTTATGTCTATGAGTCTCTTTCTGTTTTGTAAATAAGTTCACTTGTATCATTTTTCCCCCCAGATTCCACATAAAAATGATATTATATGGTATTTGTCTTTTTCTGTCTGACTTAGCTTCACTTAATATGATAATCTCTAGACCAATCACTTTGCTGTACACCTGAAACAAACACACTGTAAATAAATTTTCAATAAATAAATTAACCACTTTAAAGTGAACAATCAGCGGCATTCAGTCCATTCATGTTGTGCAAACACCACCTCGATCTTGTTCCAATACACTTCAATCACTTTGAAATGAAAGTGTGCCACTAAGCAGGTCTCTACCCCTTCCCCGAAGTCTGGCAACCATCCATCTGCTCTGTCCCTTTGGGTTTGCCCATCTGGACATTTCATCTAAATGGAATCATATACCGTGTGATCTTTTGTGTTCAGATCTTTCACTGAGTACAAGGTTTTCGGGTTCAGCCACACTGTAGCACGTATCAGCACTTCATTCGTTTCTATGGCTGAATAATATTCCATCATAAGGACATATTACTTTTTCTTTTTTATCCATTTGTCTTTTGCTGAACACCTGGGATGCACGTACCTTTTGGCCGCTGTGAGTGGTGCTGCTCTGAACACGCACGCCTGTATGTGAGTGCCTGTCCTGAACCGCTTCACATTCGCACCAGCCGTGTCCAAGAGTTCCAATTCTTCCACATCCTCGCCAACATTTGTTCCTTTTCTGTTTCTCTGGTGGGGAGGTGGGGGCAGTAGTCATCTTGGGGGTGTGAAGTGGGACCGCACTGTGGTTTCCATTTGCATTTGCCTGATGGCTAATGACACTGAACATCTTCTCATGGGCTTGTTGGCATCACTGAAAAAACCTGTCTTAACATTAGACAAATGTACGTTGTGTGACAACCTCAAGTTTACGGAAAGATTGTAAGTACAGGACAAATAAGTTTTTCCTGAGCCACTTGCGTGTGAGTTGCCAACCCGATTCCCTGATGCCCCCGAATACTGTGTATTTCCTACAAACAAGGACCTTCTCTTACATGGACCACAATTCAACCATCAAAGTCAGGAGGTTCACCCTGGAACGTTACTACCATTTAATCTTCAGACTCCATTCAAGTTACTAATAATGTTCTTTAGAAACACATGTAGTTCTCATGTCTCAGAATGTCCCTCAGTCTGGCCTTGTTTCAGGCTCCCTCGGGAAGTCAGGCGTTGTTCCTGGGCATGGATGTCAGGGAATACGTACCGCACTGTTCCCATGTCTCCTGTCGGGGGCACCAGACTGCCAGCTTGTCCCACAACTGCTGTTTATTTTTGTCTCTTGATCAGTGTGGCATCTGCCAGGTTTTCCCACTCTATAGTTACACTTTTTCTAATTGTGAGAAGACACTTGGGCACTAAGTTTGTTCCTCAGACACTCCATGGCTTCATGCACTGACTGGCATCAGCAGGGACTCGCGGTTTTCTGTCTATCAGGAGGCTGTCATGCCTTACTACCAGGATCTATTTTTATTCACAAGCTGTCCCAGGTGTCGCCAGTCAAGGCCCCTTCAAGTTGGTTCCTGTGTCTTCCTTGAGAGTCTTCCTCATTCTTTGACCCCTTCTGACAACACTCCTGTTGAAATTCCTGCCCAGCTGTTCCTCTCCTCTTCCCCTGTGTGTCTCCCTGAGAGTCCAGGAGCCCGGCAGGAGGTCAGGAGTCAAGGCCGTCACCCACAGGGCAGAGATTCTCAGACAAGGAGCGCCTGCCCGCACAGGCAGTTGTAGGGAGACCATGTCCATCCCTCACTTAGTCCAGAAAGAGTCTCTGAAGGGCGGGGACTGATCCTGATGGCACATCAGACAAATGCTGCTGAGCTGGCACACGTGAGAAGAGGGAAGGGGCCGCAATGAAGACCCAAGCCTGGGGGCGTAAACAACAGACGTTGACTTCCTCACAGTCCTGAAGACCAGAAGCCCGAGATCAAAGTGCAGGCAGGGCTGGTTTCTTCTGAGGGTTCTCTCTTCAGCCGGCAGACGCTGCCTCCTTGCTCTGCCCTCAAACGGTCTCCCCTCTGCGCATCGGTGTCCTCACCTCCTCTCTTTATAAGGACGCCAGTCCTGCTGGGTTAGGGCCCACCCACATGAGTCCAGTAATTACCTCTTTAAAGGCCCTATTTCCAAATATGGTCACATTCTGTGACATTCTGAATTCAGTGGGCGACGCAATTCAGTTTGTAACACTCCATCTTCTGGACCCCCCAAATTCCTGTCCTTCTTATGTGAAAAATAAATTCACCCCGTCCCAACAGCCCCAAAGTCTTAATCTATCCCAGGATCCATTCCAACTCCAAAATCTCATCTAAGTACCGTCTAAATCAAGTGTGGGTAAGACTTGAGCCATGATTCATCCTAAGGCAAAAATTCCTCTCCAGCTGCGAACCTGTGAGACCCGGCAAGTCATCTGCTTCCAAAAAAACAGTGGCGAGGCAGGCACGGGGTAGACATCCCTGTGCCAAAGGGAGACTCAGAAAGAAAGGGGTCACGGGGCTCAGGCAAAGCCCTCTGAGAGGCAGTGTGGTAGCTCAGATGGTGCCAGAGTCCGTTTTGACACGGCATTCTTTCAACAGAAAAGCTACTTTTACAAAGTGGGAAGCGACTGATAGAAAAAGATGATACGTTTGACTTTTCCACAAAATTCTTCATTGAGAAAAGGATAAACATCGTCACACATCAGCTCCCAGCGACATTCAAGAGGAATGGATTTTTCTATAAGCATTCATAGGGCAAACCATTAATTTTCACATTCCATAAGATGATTTTTGTTAAAAAAAAAAAGTATCCGGGTTTTACTTTACATTGTGTGCACATGCATGTGAGTATCTGTGTCAATTATTTCCCAAATTATTTGCTTACTATGAGATTTTTAAGAGTAAGACATACCAACTAAGATTTCTCTGCTGTCTTTGGCTCCATCGCTGTTTCCTCTTGCCTTTGACAATCTGTTACTTGTCTTGGCCATGTGTGCTACTTAGAAACTGGCTCCTGAACACAGTAAGAGGAGGGCTTTCTGCGAGCTGAAGCTTTTGGAAAAATCTGTAACACACGGCTGACTTTCTTAAGCCTGGGGAAGAACAGACCTTGAAAGGAGCTTCCAGGAGTGGTTTGGACAGGTGTGTAATGATACGAATCCACCATTGCAGCATCATACACAATAGTTTCACTGCCCTAAAAATCTTCTGAGGCTTTGTCCGAACCCATAGAATGTACAACCCCAAGAATAAACCCAGATGTAAACTGTGGACTTTGGGTGGTGATGATGTGTTAATGTACATTCATTGATTGTAACAACTGTGTCTCATTTCTTCAGGATTCTGAACATACGTGGGGGGTAGGGGTACATGAGAACTCTCTCCACTTTGTGCTCAATTTTGCTGTGAACCTAAAACTGCTCTAAGAAGTAGTCTGTTAAAAAAAAAATCAGTTCTTTGCCTAATTCCTGGCAACCATTTATCTTTTTTTTTTTTTTTTTTTTTTTTATAAATTGAAGCATAGTCAGTTTACACTGTTGTATCAATTTCTGGAGTACAGCATCATGTTTCAGCCATACATATACATACATATATTCCTTTTCATTATAGGTTACTACAAGATATTGAATATAGTTCCCTGCGCTATATAGTATAAACTTGTTTATCTTATATACCATAGTTAGCATCTGCAAATCCTGAACTCCCATTTTATCCCTTCCTATCCCATTTCCCCTGTGGTAACCATAAGTTTGTTTTCGATGTCTGTGAGTCTGTTTCTATTTTGTAAATAAGTTCATTTGTGTCTTTTTTTTTTTTTTTAGATTCCAGATATGAGTGATAGCATATGGTATTTTTCTTTCTCTGTCTGACTTACTTCACCTAGAATGACAATCTCTAGGTCCTTCCATGTTGCTGCAAATGGCATTATTTTATTCTTTTTATGGCTGAGTAGTATTCCATTGTATAAATATACCACAACTTCTTTATCCAGACATCTGTCAATGGACAATTAGGTTGCTTTCCTGTCTTGGCTGTTATAAATAGTGCTGCTATGAACATTGGGGTGCATACATCTTTTCAAATTATAGTCTTCTCCAGATATATGCCCTGGAGTGGGACTGATGGATAATATGGTAGCTCTTAGTTTCTTGAGGAATCTCAATACTGTTCTCCATAGTGGCTGCAAATTACATTCCCCCAGCATTGTAGGAGGGTTCCCTTTTCTCCACATCCTCTCTAGCATTTATCATTTGTGGACTTTTTAAGGATGGCCATTCTAACTCAACCACTTACCTTTTAATCTATTTTTAGCTGTGCCTTTTTCAGAATGCCATGTAGTTGGAATCTTGCAGTATATGACCTTTCAGATCGGCTTCTTTCACTTACTACTGTGCACTGAAGATTCCTCCATGTCTTTTCATGGCTTGGTAGCTAATTTCTTTTCAGTGCTGAATAATATACCATTTTACAGATGTATCACAGCTTATCCCTTCACCTACTGAAGGACATCTTGGTTGCTTCCAAGTTTTAGAGGTTATGAGTAAAGGTGCTCCAAATATCCGTGTGCAGGTTGTGTGGATACATGTCTTCAGCTTCTCTGGGTAAACACCAAGGAGCACAACTGCTAGATCGTGTGTTAAGAGTATGTTTAGTTTGGTTAGAAACTGCCACACTGTCTTCCAACGTGTCCGCTCCATTTTGTGCTCCTACCAACAACGATGAGACTTCCTGTCACTCCACATCCTCACCAGCATTTGGTGTTTTCAGTGTTTTCGATTTTGGCCATTTTAATCGGTGTGTAGTGATTAGCTCCTTGTTTTGATTTGCATTTCCCTGATGACACACAATGTGGAGCACCTTTTCACATGCTTATTTAAAAAGATACCCTGTGTCTTTCTTTTGGTGAGGTGCCTGTGCAGAACTCTTGCCCATTTTTAATAGGGTTGGTTTGTTTTCTTATTGTTGAATTTTAAGGGTTTTTTTTTTTTTTAATAGATTTTGGATACCAGTCCTTTATTAGATATATTTTGCAAATATTTTCTCCCAGTCTGTGGCTTGTCTTCTCATTTTTTGGACCTTTCCACCCTTTTCAAAGCTTGGGGGCAGGTCCTGGACTAGCAGAGACAGGTGAGGCACCTGGAGTTCGGAAATTAAGGAGGCACTACCATGTCAGGACTGTGCAAATGTGACACCACATTTGCACAACCCTGGGATCCAGCATCCCCTTAAATTTTCACTGCAAGCTTTCCATGTGTTAACATCCTCAGGGAGGAAAGCTAGCCCACCTGGAGCAGAGTGAAGTTGCCCCCAGGACCAGGGTGAGGTCTGTGTGATGGCCCCCTGACCCCCCTGTGTGGGGGTGGGTGGAGCTCAGAGCCACTTAGGAAGCGTGGCCCGTGGACTCAAGGGGCACATCGTCTGTGGGAGGAACTCTGAAACGTGGCCGGAGCCAGGTACCCACTGCTCTGTCCACCGGAAGCCTCCATTGACCAGCCCTCCTGGGGGTACAGATGCTCACACTCCCAGGAGGCAGCGCTGCTGGGCTCCTAGCGGCTTCTGACTTAAGGCTGTTTACACACCCGATGTAATTTACTTTTCCTAATTCTTCTAAGAATGGTGACGTATGGATTAATTCTTGCCTAACCAAAAGAAAGCGCTCTACTGACAAGAAAACATCATTCTGTGTATACGTTACAGAAGAACTGAAAATAAACCCTGAGATGGCATAGAAAACTGGCTGCAGGCAGTGGGGCAGTGGGGCAGTGGGCCAGCGGGCTGTGTTGCCGGGCGCAGGGGTGGGGCTGAGCTGATAGCTTTTCACCTTTGTGTGAACACCTGGCTGCCAAACAAGCTTGCAGAACCTCGTTAGAGAATCTTCCTTCATGGGAAGTCGTTAGGAAGCTCCTGGTGCTTGTTCTGGAGAGGGAGCTTAAACAATCAGAAAAAAGAGTGTTTTTCAGGTGGGAAGGGGGGATGACGGGTCTGCCCACTCTAATCCTTCTGTTTTTGATTTTTCGTACGACTCCGAGCACGTTGCCAGTTTCTGTGTTTCAGTCTTACCCTTTGTGACTGCCTGTCATCTTCTTGCCCCCAAGAGATGAGAATCAAGTAAATGCCTTGAACAGGTGGTAATGAAACTGACAGAATATTAGAGATTGTCTAATTAGATTGTTTTGAGATTAGATAACAACTTAACGGCTTGATCTTGAGGAAAAACACAGCAATGAATTGGGATTTGCAGCTCTACACTACTATATATAAAATAGATAAACAACTGGGTCCTACTGTACAGCACAGGGAACTATATTCAATATCTGGTAATAACCTATAGTGGAAAAAGAATCTGAAAAAGAATATATATATAAACGCATAACTGAATCACTACACTGTACACCAGAAACTAACACAGCATTGTCAATCAACTATACTTCAAAAATTAAAAAAAAAAAAAGTAATGCAGTTTTCATTCTACAGAAGAATTTATAAGACCAAATGACTATGCAAATCAGGTGTCTTTAAAAGAGGAAGAAAGATGCCATTTGATATCACTTATATGTGGAATATAAAAAAAAAAGTGACACAAATGAATTACCTATCATTTATAACATAGATGACTGATCTCTTGAATATGTGCCAGCACATCTGACTGTCCTTTATGATTGGATTACCGCATTCTGCTAATTCTTATTTTGTGATTGGCTTTATTCATTTGATAACTATGTAAGTTTAAAAAGCTAAAGGTATAAACTGTTCTTAGAAACAATGATCGGTACATATATGTAAACTAAAAATATGTGCAGCGTATTGTATATATGTATTTACATGCAAAATATTGTATATGTGCTGTCAAATTGTAACAGTTCTACCTAATAAAACTGAAAAATGAAAAAAAAAAAAAAAAGAGAGAGAGGAAGGAAGAGCTGACCCACCAACCGCACTGCTGACCCTTCATCACGTGCAGTACCGGGCTCTCTCTGAGGTGGTTATTTGAACTTTGCAGATGGAATGAGTTGTGTTGCTCAAGTGAACTATGTGTGAAGAGACTATGTTAGCAACAGTGGAGAAAAAAAAAAAAAGGACACATTAAACAAGCCTGAAAATAATCTGGACATTTTCCAAGAAAGAGGATGCAGCGTCTGACATGAGTTTTTCTTCAACGTGTCCACAGCCAGCTGAGGATTCTGGCACAGTAGTTGCTGGTGGCAAACTGTCCCTATGTAGTAGAGATGGCAGTGGCGATTGGCAGGGCTGGGACTGGAAGCAAGCAAATTATACCTCTTCCTGGCAGCCAAAGAAGCCACGAACACAGGATCTGTGGTCGTGGCTTCTTAGTTGATCCGCCCTGTGCCAGCTCCCCTCTGTGAAGCCCCCAGGAAAAAACACTCCTCCTGCACCGTATGGCTGGACCGCGGTGGGAAATCTCTGAGCCATCTCTGAGCAGGACAGTCTGCCAGGGAGGCTGGCTCTGGCCAGTCCTCCTCCTCCTTTTAACCAGAAGTCGACTCGCTATTGTGAAGAGGCACCTGAGAGGGGAAGAGTCTCACCAAGACAAGGCTATAAAGGGTAAGAAAAATGTCCACGTGGTCCAGCTCGCATACAAGGATGCAAGGACCATATCCAAATCTAAGAAGCAGACAAAATGAAGCTCTGGTCCAAGCCAAGTCTCACCTGGGGTGGGAGAAGGCCCAGAACCAGAGACGGCTGAGGGTGTGTGCTTTGCAATGGCATGGTTAGTCCCACGGGTCGCTAACCAGTCCCCTGCTCTCTGCTGGGGAGGGTGAGGGATCAACAGTCAGTCTCACCCTCCCCTGGGAAGTCTCCCCTCAATGCCCTGTGGGAGGAAATAAGGCTGCTTAGTCTCCTTGCATAGCAACACGGAGAAAGTCAGCAGCAAGTACATTTACGGTACATACAGAAAACTCACTCACTTGACATTGTGAATGAACCACAGAGTACTAGCAATGGAGGGGATTTTGCAGATCATAGTTCCAATGGTTTTAAAGCATAAAAGCCCCTTCTAAAATAATGACAATGTCTTGGGGAAGCATGCAGCTCAGTGGTAGAGTGCATGCTTACAATGCACGAGGTCCTGGGTTCAATCCCTAGCACCTCCATTAAAAATAAACAATAAATAAATAAACCTAATTACCTCTCCCCAAAAAGAAAAATAAAATAATTTTTAAAAAATACAGCTTCCCTTAGGGCCATACTTTCAATATCTATTGACTCAGAAGATACAAAGTGATCTAAAGAACTCAGTAATACACTTAAACTCATTTTATCTTACTGATCCCAAAGATGTCCACGTGCACTTGCAAGTGAGCGGTACACGAAAGCAGGGCGTCCTGGATTCAGTCTACACAGAGCTCCTGGTGCAGACCTGGATCTGGAGACCTCTGGTGTTAATTCTGGGTACCACCCTGAGGAAGTCGAAGGCTGGAGCAGGGAGGTAACTCAACTTCCTTTAACCAGCCTATTAACAGCTGAGAATCTGGCACCACTATCCAGCCCAGATAAGAGCCAGGGACCTTTTCTTCCACCTCCATCTAGGGGACTGTTTCTTTTATTTTGGTGCAGGGAGGTAATTAGGCTTATTTATTTATTTTTAGTGGAGGTGCTGGGGATTGAACCCAGGACCTTGTGCATGCTAAGCATGCGCTCTACCACTGAGCTGCACCCTCCCACCCTCCGGGCATATTACTTCTGTACTTGGGAAGGAAACATGACCTGGAATCTGGTACCCGATTTCCTTGTATGGATGTTCTGGGTCATTTTTTCCCCCTTTAGGGGCAAATAATGCAACAGAGGAAGTGTGGAATCCCCGAGTCTCCACCTGGCTCTGCCGCGTGTCTTGGCCACATTCAACCTCTTCAAGCCTTAGTTGCCTCATTTCAGAACAAGGATGAACATGCCCGCCCCTGACATTTCTGAAAAGATCAAGCTGATGGGAGGATGAGGATGCTTTTAGGCAGCTACAAAATGCTAATCAAATGTTAGCTATTGCTGCTCTGAAAACCTAAGCACAGCCTGTAAAAGACTTGGAATATCAATTAAGCAGACATCTCTGGAAGCGTGGGTTGAGGTAATGCTTATTGTGTTTAATATTAAAAAAAAAAAAACAACCATAACACTGCCTCAAAATTCCTCTGACCACCTATTTCAGTCAAAGAGTAAGGGATGGGGGATGCTTTATATTAGAGAGAAAGAGTTAGAATGAATAAAGGATTTATAAGATAAGAACAGATGTTTGAAGACAGAGATTTCAAAATGCGTAAGGATGCTGTGCTTAACCAGAGTATCTACTTAACCATCTGACTGGGGAAGGGTTTAAAATCCATCTGATCGTGGAGACGAGGTAGAGTTTTGTATCAGCAAACAGCTCAGTGTGCACCTGGCCTCAGGTAGAGCAGGGGGTGCAGGGACCAAGGAACTGACCTCTGCCCTCAGCGGGTGCCCGCAGTCCGGCACGGCCTTGAGTGGAACCCCAAAAAGGAGCACAGGCAAGTGGGGGGCGGGGAGCCACCCTCTCCAGTCGGCCCAGGAGGGCCTCTGGGATCCGGGCTCCTGCCAGCTCAGTTGCACATGCTCCCCATCTCTGTCTCTCTGACAGCCTCCTGCAGCCCTGATGCTTCCTAGCCTGCGTCCGGGAGGAGAGGAGTGCGTGTGGGCAAGGCGCGGCAGGGCCTGGGGCCGGACGGTCGCCTTCTGAATCCTGGACAGACGACTTGCTCTACCATTTTGGGTGAGTTACTTGACCTCTTGGCTGCAGGATGGGAGGAGCATAGTTGTATTTCTTCCCTGTTGCTGCTGCAATGAATTACCACCAACTATGGCTTAAAGCAATGCCAGTGTATAATTTTATAGTGCTGGAGTTTGTTGCTATTGTGAATTATGCCCTATTACCATCCCCCTCAACAGAGGCACTGGGGATTGAACCCGGGACCTTGTGCACGCCAAGCAACATTCTCTTCCTCTGAGCTACACCCCCACCCCGACAGCGCTGGAGTTTGGAAGTCCATGGCATCATTAGAGCTGCTGGTGGATGCTCTGGGGAGACCGTTTCCTGGCCTCTTCCAGCTTCCAGACGTGCCTCCGCTCCTTCCTCGAGGCCCTCTTCCACCTGCAAAGCCATCAGGGTGCCACCTTCAGTCTGTCCGACCCTCCTGCCCTCCTCTTATAAAGACACCAGTGATTACCTGGAGCCCCTCAAATAATCCACGAGAATCCCCCCACCTCAAGGTTCTCAATCATACCTGCAAAGTCTCATCTGCCTTTAAGGTAACAGATTCACACACTCCAGCTCTGAGGGTGTGGCCATGGGGGAGCATTGCTTTTCCTACCACGACAGTTATCAAGGAGTAAATACTTAGAGTCTAGTATGTAGCAAGCAGTCAACAAATGTCAGCTGTTATTATTAGCATTACTATTTCTTGCTCAAACAGAAACTCTCCGCCTGACAAGCTTCCACTTATCATTGGCTCTGCCCCATTCCTTTCACTTGGCCAAATTCTAAGATCCTTCTGGAAGCCTTCCTGATCTAGGCTGGGTTTGTGTTCAGGGGGGACCTGTGCTCGTGTCCAAGTGGTGTCATAATCATTTGTCTCCCTCACTAGACAGTAGATTCCTCAGGTGTTGGATGCCTTCTCATCTCTGCGTCCTGACTCCTGGCACCTGGCACTCGACAGCCTTCACACGTCTCAGCAACCAAGGGTCCTTCCTGACTCCCCAGCAAACAAGTGTGACCTGCGGGGGGGCCAGGGCCATGGGGTGCTTTCTCCCTGCGGGAGGGGAGCAGAGACAGGGATGTCTGTGTTCTGGGCTCATCGTGCTCTGCGAGGAGGTGGTTCTTCAGGGCAAGTAGCTTGTTTCCCCATCCAGGAGGCTCTCTCGTGAAACGCAGGGGAGAAACATGCACAGGGGTATCCTGGAAAGGAGGCCTGGGCTCCCACAGGTGTGTCGGCTGGGAGTCCTGTCTCTCAGCTCCAGGTGGATGGGGGAGGCCAGCCTGGGAAATGGCCCTGATGCTGGGCAGGTTCAGGGTTATCAGTTGCGAAGAAGGACCCATGGACATCATCTGGGTCAGTGGTTTGTAACCCTCACAACACAGATTCCCCAGCTGTAGCCCAGACCTGCCAAATCAGACTGTCCACGGCTGAGGCAAGAAGCCCTATTTCTGACAACTACCCAAAGCGATTCTGTTACGGAATCACGTTTGGGAACCACTCATGGATCGACCCCGAATTTTACAAACAGATTGCGCTACAAATAAACAGTTCCCAAAACAGGTGTGTAAAAATGGAAGGAACAGCTCATCACTAACCAAACTGACTGCCAACCGGCCAGGCCACGCATCAAGATGATACATCAGGGCAAGGGTGCAGCTCAGAGCTAGAGCGCGTGCTTAGTGTGCATGAGGTCCTGGGTGCAATCCCCAGTCCTTCCATTAAAAAGAAAATTTAAATAAGTAAATAAATGAATAAAACCTAATTACTGCCCCCCAAAATAAAATCAAATCCATAACACCCTTTCCCTGGCATTCCCTAGCTCCCCTGCCTTGTTTTTTCTCCCAAGCACTGATTCCATTTTCAATGCTTATCTATTACTTTGCTTATTCAGATTATTTTTGGTTTCCTGACAGTACTCTGGGTCTGACATCTCTCCTAAACCATAAATTCTACGAGGGCTGGACTGTTTGGTTTCCCCTCCATGGCCCACCTTTTCCACTGCTGTATTCCCAGCACTCAGAAAGTACAGCCAGGAAAGCCTAGCAGAGCAGAGAGTGAGGGGCTGTGGAGGAAAGGGGGCAAACCCCACCCCGGGGTGGGTCGCACAGCTAAGAGCAGAGGTCCAAGGAGAGAAGGCTGGGCAGGAAGGACCCGAAGGAGGCTGAGCTGGCCGGGCTGGGCCAACTGTAGGCGGCCTACGTGAGTTGCTATGGTTACTGAGAAGCAGGGCCAGGGCCCAGCCTTCCAGCCCCGGCCACCAGAGCTTGGGGGTGGGTGGAGGGGGACCAGGAGGCTGGGGAAAAACAGAACAGAAACTCACCCTTGGCTGGAGACCCGCTCCCACTGAACACTGATGAACTGTAATCCCTGACATCAGCATGGCATCAAATACAAACACTGGGGGGACGAAGGAATCACAGACAAGGAGCGGGGCTGCCACCGCTTGAACACAGACAGAGTGAGTCACCAGGGAGGTGGGTGGTGGCGGGTCTGTGGCAGCTTCGCACAGACAGGCGGTGGGGTTGGAGTCCCTTTTAAGGGACTTTCAAACATGAAAACTTGCATTTGAAAGAGTACACACTTTACAGAATCATTTTGGTTTTGCCCCAAACTATGCATTCATAACCTGCCTACCATCTGTCTTTTCCACTCTCCCTGCATCACCTTTATAACTCTGAGCCTTTGCACAGGCTGATCCTTCTGCCTGGAAAGCCCTTTCTTGCTTGTCTGGATTGATAAATGTAACCCAGCTTTCCAGGGCCCGCTTAAGACAGGCCCGCTTAAGACAGGAGTGTGGTGGGCAGGCCCTGTCTGCATCTCACTGCTCTCTGGGAGAACGGATGCTCCCAGGATCACTGTAAATGTGGCTCTCAGAGCATTAGCCGAGAGGTGAGCTGTTTTCACACACACACTCCCTCTTGATTATGAGTTCTCTGAAGGGCGTGACTGTATCTTGTTTTTAAATTGCTAGTAAGACGCCTGGTGCAAGGAGTATCCGGTGCTTGTCCCGCGTTCAGTAAATGAGTGTCTTAAAAACATATGGTTGACATGTAGTCTTTCAGAAACACATCTATTACTTTCATTAAAATACAGGCATTGAAAAAGGCCTCCCAGAGAGCCCAGTGGTTCAGATGAACATGGTTTGCAGCAGGAATGCACAGGAAAACCAGGGAAAGGGTGTCAACCCCGGGAAGGTTGGGAGGGGCGGCAGGTTTCAGTGATGACAAATCCCATGACAAAGAGAATGGGCCTGGGTCCAGGCCAGTGATCAAATTGCTCCAGATACTGGTTACTAAAACAAATCCTAGCACAAGGAGTGGGTCTGGAGAGAAAGTGGGGAGTTAAGAGGAATTGGACCCATTAGAGGGCACAGTGAGCCTGGGAACGTGGGGGCTGGTCCCCCTCCCCAAGCAGGACACACAGTGCTTTTGTCCAATGTCCACTTAACAGTTCTGTGCGGCGGCTGTGGGCACACTCGCTGCACCGTGGACAGACAGCAAGCACAGACAGTTCAGTGTGAAACAGCCAGAGAAGGACACAGTTCTGCCAGATCAACCAAGGGGAGGAGAATGGTGCTCAAACACCAAACACCAACCAAAGATGATGAGGTGAAGCCACTCAGAGGTGAGGGTGGGGGTGGGGTCACCTGGGTAGCAGAGACGGTCTACCTGGGTACCCAAAGGTTTAGGTAAGCAGAAGACTCCAGAGACCCTATCCCTGGTGGATAAAATTCAGCAGAAGAAGACGAAAAGCAATTCATGTATCTACGCCTCCCCTAGTTTCAGAAAGAATCAGGTAGCTGGCATCACTTCACTGTCAGCTTCCCTTAGTTATTTCCCCCGAGGGTCTATTCTTTGGAAATCTCCACTCAGCCTCCATCATCATCCTTCCTGGACACACAGCCCTTAAAATTTCAAGAGCCAGACTGTGTCTTTACATCCCTGTAACATCTGCTTCCCCCTATATACACCATGAAACACACACTTACACACTTAAGTAGTCTGTCTCCTTAACCAAGCTGCGACCCTACCTCATCCGTGTGGCCCTGCAGGTGTCACGGGGTAAATAACCATCTACAGACCAGTGGTGCCCCTGGGTTGTAAGTGAAGTCAACCGGAGCACAGAAAAACAAAAAACAAAAAACAGAAAACAAAAAACCCAGAATTTTCCCAAGACTGATGAGCAGAAACTAAAAGCAAATCGGGATTACTCATGCTGGTGTAGCTGGCTTTGGGCTCCAGACTGTGCTGAGGAAAGGTTCTGCTGGAAATTCTGAAGGGGACCAGAATATACCACCCCAAAATATGCCACCTTGGCATAAGGATTATCTTGAGCTGAAGGCAATTAAAAAACAGCAGACACAGGAGGAACTCTCTGGTCTCTCCCTTTCTACCTAAAAGCGGGACATAAATTTCCCTTTGTGAAGGTGTTTCTCTTCCCATCACCCACACCAGGAGGAAAGTAACCAGTGCCACTGGAGGAAGTCAGCACCAAAATGGGCTCGCACAGATAAACCTTACTAAAATAAACTTTATCTGCCATTAATTTTCACATTTTTACCTTTCCACAATTTACTGCCCCTAGAAGCTCAAACCCCTTTTTCTTTGTCTTGTCACTTTCTCGCAATGCATCTCCCTTTGTTAAAATGGTATTAAGACTTCTTTGGATTTCCTCTTCTTTCCTGTGACGCTCCTATGCACATGCCTAATAAACCTTTCTCCATTAACTGGGAAATCTTTTCTCCTGTTAATCTCTCCTGTCATCAGTTTAATTCACATGCCTCAGACACTGAATCTAAGAGGGTAGAGGAAAAGATTTTTTCCCCCTCCTACAGCTTCCATAAAGGGTATATGCATAGCAGGTACTCCAAAGCAACAGGACAAGACAGATGCCTCCCCAAATTAGGCTGGTAAAACACTCCAGAGGAGGACACAATTCTTGGATATGCCTGGCCCCTCATACGGATAAGGAAAGATGGGACAGAGGAGGCCACTGTGACAGTGGGTCCTACAGATAAAACGGGGGTTCCTTAAGCAGCAGAGGTCCTGGTAGCACCTACTGTCTGCCATCCTTGTCTTTGCCTCTCTTGACAGAGTCCAGAACCCGGACTACAGAGCCCAAGGGGCCATCACCGAGAATAACCTACTTGTAACACGCTGTCGTCAGCAACCTCCACACATTGCTCTGCTTTCTACCCTCCAAAAAACACCCTTGCTCTTTCTGTCCTGTTTTCTAATTCCATTTCTCCTACTTGGGCCTTCATACTTGTGTATTGCTTTGCCAAAAATCTCTCGATTTTACATATTTGTGTGATGAAACACCGAAAGTAGTAAATACAGTTGAATTCGGGTGGTGGGACTGTGGGGGCGCATTTACTTATCATGGTAACACCTTTTGCTGTAGTTGTAAATGTGCTCTGATGAAAACTGTTGAAAACAACGTAAAGTGTTTTCCTTCCTGCCATTGCTGTCACCCTGCCCCTCTTCCTCGGTGGCGACCCTGAGAGGGGGTGGAAGAGAAGATCCCACAGCTTAAGTTGGACTTGCGTGCCAGGAGGACACACAGGGACCAATGAGGAAAGCAGAAAGCTCAGTTTCTGGATGGAGCGCAAGTGCTCTGCACTGCGCATGAGTTTGATGGGGCGAGAGGCTGCCTCGGGCCCCAGAGGGATGTTGAAAGCATTTCTTCTATCTTCAGTCTCTTCTATCTACTTCCTCAGCCTCACAGCGCAGGTCCCACAAGAGAGACCCAACCCAGCCACCCAGGGAGAAATGGTTTGAGAAGCCTAAGAAGAGAGAGGAACAAATCTTCTGTTTTGGAAGGGAGCGCATGTGCAGTCCTGGGGGGGGTGTCCCCACATCTCCATCGCTCACTTCCCATTAGTATATGCTTTTCCTTGGTTAGTTAAGAGTCACCACCATCCACAAATACACGGTCAGAATACTCCTGGAGAGAAAGAACACTGTGGTCACCGTTGTGTTTTTGGTAAAGAGAAACCCTGCAGGTCCGCCGTAAGGATTACATGAGCTCATCCCCCTGGTGCACCCGGCTGAAGCCTGGTCCCGCCTTCACCCCACTGACCTGGGCTCCCTCCGCTGCCTGGTCCTCTAGGCTGGGCCATTGTTCACTTGCTTCAGATACCTGGGAACCTCAGGGCTTCTGCTAGCTACATAAGCATCCTCACTTCTCCATGGACACCCAGGACCCATCCCACAAGCACTATATCTTCAACACACCCCTTCTCCCCCATCTGCACAAGACCTGCCATTTTGTTTGCTAAAGTTCCACCAGGACAACTGATTGCACACCAGCCACCAGGTGACCTAACAAAAGCTCCTTGACAATTACAGTGATTTGGAATGCTCCAGCTAGTTTGTTGCAAGGATCTCTTTCTAAGTACCCATTGTCTTCTCTGCCGGAATTTGTTTCTTTCAGTGGTATTTCTTGGCTCTACTTTCTTCCCTAAAGGGAAATTTCATCTGCCTTTGTTTTCACTTCTGATCATTTTTTAAGGGTCCCTGGTTTATTCTCCATAGGCTAGTTAAAGCCTTTTAGCAGTGTTATGCTAATTTCTACACTACAACTGATCTCCTGTTTTTGTTTTCTGACATCATTCAGCCTCTCCGATTTTCAGTAAAACCTTTGCTGGCTATTGTTGAAAGGATATTTCTGTAGTATTTTTGGCATGTTAAATTTCATTTTCTGGCTTAAGAAAACTGAACAATCTCTCTATCTGAATAGTGAGCCTCTTTATGCCTGAGTATGTCTAGAGTGAATAAAAATACCAAATAAAAGCAGGAAAAATCTGCAAGATTAGGTCATAGTGTATGCTCATAAGGGTGTTCTGAGAATAAGTCAGGTAATACCTTAAAGACGCTGCTTCAAACTTCTATGAAGAAAAAAGGGTAATCTAACATGTGTTGCATTGTTAGGCATTCTCCCTCCTTCAAATAGAACAAAAATGAGACAAGATAAGAAAAATGTGATGGTGAGATGTGGCTACAAATGAGAATGATTTGCCTAATAGACTTCAGTCTTTTCTCAGCTATTTGGCTGCCTCCCTCAGTAAGCAGTGGGTGTGTGTGTGGGGGGGGGTCTGTGTGTGTGTGTGTGTGTCAACATTATACACAATCCTGGGACAGCTGCCAGGCACTTGCCTCCGGGCACCAGAGTGATGAGAGGACAGCGCCCAGATCCATCATTTCGAAGAAGGTACTGAGATTTGGGGGGGCTTCTGGTACTGTCATTTTGCCTTTAAAAACTGTAAAATGAATACGGGAAAAGCCTTTTCCTCATTTCTCTGCCGTCGACTTGCCTGAGAAACGTCAAAGTCAATGAACTGCCTGTCCAATCGCGGCTCTCCTGGGAATGATCCTTTGTGTGTCTCTCAGCTGGCCAAACATCTTCCAGAGGCTTCCTTTGGGCAATTTTATTTTAAGGAGACTGAGAACTAGAGCCACGTGTGGGTGGAGGAGCAAACAGGAAGTCCATTGTCCTAAATAGTCATTTCAGCCCAATAACCCCTTGGTGAGGCTACTCATTAACTAGCAATGCATCACAATAAACCTTGCATTTATAGTCACACCTGCTGTTTATTAAGTGTTGTAACCCTGTTTTATCATGACTGGTAATTGAGCCAAGCCTACACTTCAATAAACAATTCATAGTTTACATGTCCAGTGTCCTGTTTCTCAGGGCCAAAAACGACTTTCTATTGATCATCCCGGTTCTTCCCACGGTAGCCCCTTGCAGGGAGTAGGGTCAGATCAGAGGGCGGGGGCTCCCTTCCCTGGCACCAGGCAAAAATCAGGAAAAGGATTTCCCCCAAAGAATCAAGAAACCAGCCAAAGAGTCTGGGTCCCCTCCTGGCCTCCTTGAGGCGTTTGCCACTGGATTTTCCTGTCGCACCAGGAGAAGGAGGCAGCACAGCGAGGACTCATGCGCAGGGGACAGGACTGACAACGCCGTAATGGGGAACAACAGCGCAGCCCAGCAGGGCTTTTGCTCTGACTGAAACGGCCGGCCCTGTGCCAGCCTTTTACAGTCTAGGCGGCAACACAAAGCGAAGCAAACCGGTGGCGGCGAGGGGCTGGGAAGAGAGTGGGAGAACCGGTGTCCACGATCCACTTTATCACTCGATCAAACTTTAACATTTTTGGATTTCCTAATACTCCAGCCCAAGATCCACAGAAATTAGCAAGTCCTCCTTATTTTTAAATTCATAAGTCTTCTCCAGTCACACCTCTGTTCCCCCGCCACCCCGCCCTTGTTATTATTTCTAAGAATTAAAAAATTAAACCAAAGCTCCCCCAAAGTCGTGGGACCCGCGCGCTGCGAGCTCGGCCCATTTCAATACCCGACTCGGGGACAGACGCCATAAGGGCGGGAAACAAACCCTCGCCCCCTCGCCCCTGTCGCTACCGGAACTGCACCCGAGGCAGGTGTCCCGGGGTGCTGGGGAATCAAGAGGACTTCTTCAGGCCAAAAGCACTTCCCCCAATAAAACGACCAGCTAGCCACTCCATCCCTTCCATTACGGTCCTCTCCAACGGGGGACATCCCTGTTGAGGGGTTGCGTACAGCCGTGGCCTACATACGGAAAGGGGGTCCCCAGGAGCCTCCCCCGCCTCAAGCCGGAGAGGCCGGGCGACCCCCACCCTCAGGAGACCCCTTAAGCGTCCGGAGCTGTCTGTTCAAACCTGCGCCCGGCTCTCCCCAGGGCTCGGCGGAGGGGCCTGGGTTCGGGGAGCCCCCATTCCCCTCAGCGCCGGGCCGCCGCCTCCCACCTGTGCGGGCACCGCCAAGGCCCGGCCCGCTGTGGGCGGCCGAGAGCATCACAGGCATTCATTTCGCGAGCTGTCACTGACGGCTGTAGGACGGCCCAGCACCAAAGCCGTCTCTCCAGTTCCAGAGACTTTCCCGCCCGAGTTCCCCTTCTGTCTCAGGCTCGCCCCCAGCTCTCCCCGGCAGGGGCTGTGCATTCACTCCCCACCCACAGGCCCCGGCCCGCCCGCCCGCGGGGCGCACACTTACCCGGAGCGGGGCGCGCGGGCTTTGTCTCCCGCGCGGTGCACGCGAGGGGCGGCCAGACCGAGCAGCGTCGCTCCTCATCCGGGCGCGTGGGGAGGCGGGGCGGGCTGAGGGTCCGGCTCCGCTCCCGAGCTCCCGCGCCTCGACTCTGACGGGCTCGCGCTGCAAATGCGCGCCACGCCCCGCCCCGCCACGCCCCGCCACGCCCTCCGTCCCGGGGTCCCCGGGCCGCGTCAGCAGCCCTCCGCCGCGCCCCGCGCCTCCCGGCCGGGGCAGGGGAAAGACCACGCGAGGCTGAGCGGGGGTGCAGGTGGCCGAACCGGTGCCCCGCGGGAGAGTGCGGGCCCCCAGACGCCAAGTGCTATGTACCCCCCGCTCCCTGTGCCGGGTTACCCGCGCGCGTCCAGCTCCGGCGGGTGAGAGTGCGTGCCCCTGACCCCCGCCTCCTCGCGACCAACGTGGACACGCCCACCCGCCAGCGGGGTCTCGCCGGGCGCCCGAGAGGGGCCGGGAACTCCCGCCCGCCGCCGCCGCCGCCGCCGACGTCACAGGTGCGTAACCGGGGCTCCGCGAACTCCCCGCGCCCCCCACCTCCCATTCCCCGCCCCGCGCCCTGCTCTGCGCGCTCCCCGCTCGGCCCCGCGCCCCCAACCCAGGCCATCTCTCTGCCTGGAGCCGGCGTCGTCCAGGGACTGGAGGAGGGGAGATGAGGGCTGGAGGTGGGGACCTGGGGCCCTGGTCCTCGCCAGGTTTCGGGACCTGAGCCTCAGGCATCCTCATCCTTGCCTGCAGCGTAGCGCCAGGGACTAGCCAGGATGGGCGCGGCCAGTTCTCCATCACCAACAATACGCAATATACCCCACCCCATCCCCAAGGTGGGTAGTGAATGGAGAAATGCTGAATACCCGTAAAAAAATACACAGGGCATTGTCTCCGCAGACCGGGGGCCGCTTAACGCACACGTTGCTAAGTAACGGGAATGAGGGGACCGCAGAGCCATCCCAGCGCTTTGGGAGCGGGAGCGAGGCGCGAGCTCTCATCCCCAGCTGCCACGAGGGGCGCGGGAACACAGTCCCAGTGTTCGTGCAGAGCAGAAACTGTTTCCGCGGGGAAATCCTTGGCGGCGACTCATTCCTTTAGAACTGTAAGCGTTTTGCGATAGAGATATTTAAACCCTCTCAGTTATTGTAGTATTTTTCCTTTAGGGAAAAACAGCTTAAGCCCCATCCATTTTCCAGCTCCTGGTAAAACAATACAAAACCTTTAGAATAGGAAAGCTACAGTAAGACTTCAAGCCGTGTTAGCAAGATTGGTAGGAAAGGAGGCCAATATTAATTCCTTTATGAGAACAACAGAAAATTGTGGCTGACAAACAGTTCTTGAAAATCTGCGTTCGCCGTCCTCACCCACACTCAGCAGCCATATGACACAAGGATCACTTGTTTCTTAGATCACTGATCCCCACTGACTTGACATGTGCCCCAGACAAATGTACACCTTTCAAGACTACGAGTGTCTGATAGAATGCAAATACAGAGTTTAGAAGAGCCCATCTGGGGCCAGCCAACATCTCACACAGGTTTTTTTTTTTCACAGCTCAGAAGTGCCCGTTTAAGGCAGGAGTTGAACTATGGTGAAATGATTCAGCCAGTAAATACCCACTGCACTGGCTGTTTTTAAACAGTGAGAAAGATTTGTGAGTTCTGCATTTAAAAATCAACAAATCCAAACTGGGCTCATTATTTCCACTCCCAAAACCATTTCGCCTGTACCTCCTGACTCAGTCGGGCCACTCCCCAACTGGTTGATTAAGGCAAAACCCTGGTTTCTGTTTTATCCCAACCCCCAACTCAATCAATCTCAATTAGTTAATTGTACGGGAAATCAGTATCTACCCTTCCAGGATCCTCACTTCCTTACTTAATTTTTCTAATTTGTTACCATATCCCTCAAGAAAGGATTATGTCCATTTTAAAGAGAAAAAAGAGTCTATTTAAGCCAGAATAATCCCAAGACCAGTTGTGGCAGCATCACCTGGAAACTTGTTAGATATGCAAATTCTCAGGACCCATCCCAGCCCTACTGAACAGAAAGTCTTGGGGTGGGACCCAGCAATGGGTGGTTTAAGCCCTCCAGGTGATTCTTATTCTGTCCATTTCTGTCCATCACCCAAGACTGGTGTGTTGATGAAAATTCAATTAACAATCAAGCTAAGAAGGAAAAAAAAGGGAATTTTATTCCAGCGAATGGAGGATTGTAACCCAGGAAACAGACTCAGAAGCTCTGAGAACTGTTCCACCTGTTACAAGTTAAAGGCACACTCGTATACATTTTTTGACACAAAAGATCATACATCAAAATGACATACTGATATTTTACCCAAAGTTCACCAAGTATACATAGTCCAGGTAAGCCCGTACAATGCAGAAAGTCACCGTGACCCCCTACAGTGCTGGGGTCAACGCTGTTCTTTTAAGAAGTTACATTGATAGAGTCAGAAGAAAGGGGGAAAAAATTTACAGTTAAGGAGACCCTCCCATCTTTGAGAAGGTCTGGCTAATGTGTAATGCAGATGCACACTGTTCATTAGGGAGGATGGGAGGAGGGCCAAACGGACAGAGAGAGAAAATTTTGTTTAAATTTCCTTGTCCTGCCTAAAATGTAAATTTTGTTTCAGCAGCAGCAGTCACCTGACACCTGGCTGCAGACCCCAGACATCCATTCCCCTTCCTTTGTCCCTGGTTCTCATGTCCTTGTCTGATACCCATATAGCCACTGCAGGCTTCGCAGATCGGTGTTTGCATGATGCATCTTTTTTCCATTCTTTTATGTTGAATTTTTTGTATCTTTAGTCTTAAAGTGGGATTCTCTATTCTTGTAGACACCATAGAGTTGGATCTTGCTTTTTTTATTCAGCCTGACAAACTGAGCCTTTTCACTGGAGTGTTTAGGTCATTTACTTCTTATGTAATTATCATATGGTTGGGTTTAAAACTACAGTCTTGCTATTTGTTTTCTATGTGTCCTATTATTGTTTATTCCTTTTTCCCTGTCTCTTTTAAAATTGAGGTATAGTTGATTTACAATATAAGTTTTAGGTGTACAATATACCGATTCAAAATTTTCATAGATTATATGCCATTTAAAGTTATAAATAAGGCTATGTTCGCTGTACTGCACAATATATCCTTGTCATGTATTTATTTTATATATAGTAGTGTGTATCTCTTAACCCCATACCCCTCACTCATTTCCTCTCCCCACCGGTAACCACTAGATTGTTCTCTGTATCTGTGGGTCTGTTTGTTTTTTTATATTCATTCATTTTTTAGATTCCACATAAAAGTGATAACATATTTATCTTTCTCTATGTGCTTTATTTCACTAAGGATAATACTTTTCAGGTCCATTCTTTTTGTTGTAAATGGCAAAATTTCATACTGTTTATGGCTGAGTAGTGTTCCATTGTGTGTGTGTGTATAAATATACACACTACATCTTTATGCAGTCATCTGTTGATAGACACTTAGGTTTCTTCCATGTCTTGGAACTGTAAATAATGCTGCTATGAACATTGGGGTGCTTATATCTTTTCAAATTAGTGTTTTCATTTTCTTTGGATATGTGCCCAGGAATGGGATTGCTAGATTCTATGGTGGTTCTATTTTTAGTTCTTTGAGGAATCTCCATATTGCCCTCCAGAGTGGCTGCACCAGTTTACATTCCCACCAAAGGAGGGTTCCCTTTCCTCCACACCCTCTCTGCCAGTTATTATTTGTAGACTTTCTGATGATGGCCAATCTGACTGGTGTGAGGTGATACCTCATTGTGGTTTTGATTTGCATTTCTCTAATAATTAGCAATGTTAAGCATCTTCCCATGTGCCTATTGGCCATCTATATGTTTTCTGTAGAGAGATGTAGGTCTTCTGCCCATTTTTTGATTGGGTTGTTTGTTGTGAATTATATCTCAATAAAACTAGAAAAATGTAAAAATAAGTCATAAAATCTAAAAAAACTGTTTCATTTCAGATGTTGTATTGTTTATCTCTAGAAGTTCCATCATCTTCCATTGTTCTCATTAGAGTTGTCTTCCTTTACTCCTGAGCGTACTGAGCATGTTTATATAAATAGGTATTTTATTATGCTACTCTGTGAATTCCATTCTTTCTTTTCTTATTCTGTTTCCTTCAAATGAGTTTTCTACTGTTTTGGGTCACATTTTCTTATTTCTTGCCGTGTCTAGTCATTTTTAATTGGATGCTAGACATTGTAAATGCCTGTTGTGTGCCTAGATTTTGTTGATGTAAAGAGTAGGCTTGGTCCTGGCAGGCAGCTCAGTTAGTTATGAATCAGTCTGATACTTGGGATACTTATTTTGAAGGACTGTAGCCTTTACTTTAGGAGGAGCCTAGCCTTCTTACTATGGTATGATTCTTCTGAGGTCTCAGTTGGATGCCTGTGTGTTCAGTGAAGTATTCCCCTTGGATTGGCTGGAGCTCAAGTGTACCCCAGCCCCCTGGGAGCTCTGGACATTCTTTGCTTGGACCTGCGGTGTTTTATCTTCAGCACAAATGACTTAGCGTTCAGCCAGAGGCTCCCAGGGCTCCACAGACAGGAACTTGGTTCTCTTTGTTTGGGCAGCAAACTTAGGGTGCTCTGTGCCCCAGATTCCAGTTTCTCAGCCTCCTCAGCTCTAACCACAGATCCTCATCTCAGCAAGACTTCCTTACTCTTAGGGTGCCCTTCTGCACTGTGGCTTGTAGCACCCCCAGGCAGAAAGCTGAGGCAGTGGCAGGATTCACTTAGTTTGCATCCTCCTCCTCGGGGCTCACAGATGCGGGCTGTGTTGTTTGGCACATCACCTCCAGTTTCCAGTTGTTTAGGACTGCAGGGTGAGTCTGAGCCCAGTTTCCCCAAGGTGGGCAGAAGCAGTTCTTGGTCTGTCTTTTCAGTTTAATTTCCCCCCATTCCCTGACTTTCATGTGCATCCCCGACACACTGACCACTTCCACTGCTTGCTTTCTTACACTTTTGAGTCCTGGCAATGCTGGTTTCCTTCTGCCCTGGCCCAAATCTTGTAAAATTCTGTTTTCTTTAAGATTTCACTAAATCACTAGCATCTTTGGGAAACTGGACCTGTTTGCTCCTCCACTTCTCATTTTAGTCTGATTATAAAACCTATATTATGAAACATACTTCATAGTGTCACAATTAAAAAAAAAAAAAAAACCTCTCTCTCCATTCAACCTTGTCCTCTCTTGAGCTGTGTTTAGGATCTTTCCTAAACCCACAGCATGCTCCAAAATCAGCAGCACATAAGCACTACAATAGACTTTTAAAGTCTCTGACACCCAGAGAAAGAGATGGCATCTTCCGGATTCAGATTTACCTGATAGACTCACTTGCAGCTTTGTCTTTTACAGTAGAAGAGAAATAAGAGTGAGTTTTGTCTTCAAATAGGTAAGAGAGTGGTGGTTTGACCACATCTGTTGAGGAAAAAGTACATTCTTATCTTTGTGAAGTGAGCAATGTTATCTGCCATATTTACGTGTGGAGTCAAGAAGCCACAATTACCTTCCAATTTCTGTCTACCCTTGAGGAGGTACTTATTTGGAATGGGTAAGTAGCATCTCTGTAAGTGCCTCATCTCCCAATTTGGCCCTTCTGTTGGATCCAACTGCCATGAAGTTGGATAGTAGATGGAAAAGAAAAGAATGCTTTTAGTGGCAATCTGAAGTACTTGAAGCTTTAAAAAATCATTCTACAAGCTGAATAAATACATCAATGATCTAGTTAATTAACCCCCACCCCGACTATTTATACAAAGAGACTAGGAACTGCATACACACAGGTCAAAGGGATAGCATAAAGAATAAGCATCCTTCTGCTCTGGAATCCTGGGCTCCCTGCCTAGAGGCAGGCTCTGCGACCAGTTTCTGGTGTCTATTAAATTTTTAAAAAGATATTGCATGATTACCACATGTTTAGCAATTTACCGGATTTAGTATGGTTAACTAAAGGAAAAATGAATTTCCCATTTTGCCTACTATCTGATGTAAAAAATAAAATTAGTTCATTTTTACAGTTAACCACATTTCTTATAATATTTTAAAATAAAGTAATATTTTAAATGAAAGGAAACAGTAAAATTTATTAAATACATATTTAGAAATAGATAAGAGAAAAAAAATTACCCTAAACATATCAAAATACTGGTAGTGATTATTTTCTGTCATTTAAAATTGCAGTTATAATTATTACGTATAGACATTTCTATATTCTGCCTTCATTCACTGAACACTTTACAGTCTTTATTGTCATCATTTTAAATGGCTAACATTACACTGAGTGGATGCATCATAATGTATTTAACTCTATTACTATTATTATATATTTGAGTGGTTTCTAATCCACTCACTAGCATAAATAATGCAGAGATAAAAACCTTTGTTTACTACCTTTCCATATTTTGAATATTTTCCTTAGGATAGAACCACTAAAATAGGATAACTGGAACTAGAAATAAAATGTCTGTAGGGTTCCTGACATGAAATGTCAAAGTGTACAATGCCACCAAACCTCTGACCAAGGGCTGAGACACCTTTCTTCCCGCTGTGGAGATTAGCACCTAATTCTCTTTCTCTTTGTTTTGGTAACACAAAAGGTAAAACATGGTATCTAAAGGTTTTAAAAAACTAAATTAACCTCTAGCAATAGTCACTATTTTCCCACCTGTTTATTAATTCTATTTGTCTTATGTAAAGAGTATATTCATGTCTTTCGCTCATTTAAATTTTGGGATCTTAGTATTTTACTTTCAAATATTTATGAATTTTTAAAACAATAAAAATGCTGACCCTTTGAAATACTTGCTGAAGATAAATTTTCACGTTTTGTTGTTACACTTGTTAAACACACTGGAAAAAATCACAGTTCAGATCCATTCATTTCCTCTTCATAGTTTCTTCTATTATGTTTGATCTTAGAAAATTATCTGTCCACCAGAGTTGATAAACATCCTGTTTTCTTCTACTTTGTAAACTTTTTGAGTTTAATTCATTCATCTGGAATTTGCTTTTGTGTATAATGTATAGTGTATTTTAGTACCCCAAAGTCACACTAATCTGTTACCTTAATCAAATTAAGGGAATAATACTTTAATTTCCCTCTTTTCATTTGTGATGCATCTGTTTAACTACATTATTAAAGTCTTAACTAGAAAAAGGTCTATTTCCCAACTATCCTGTTTCAGAGATTATTCTTTTGCAAAGATCATATTTTACATTTAAAGCTAATATGTAGATTTTACTCCCTGGAAGAACTAACGTCTCTCCCTCTCATTACTTTTTCTCCCCCAAGAATTTAAAAAAATATTCCCATAGGATTATTCTTCAAGATAAAAGAAATCACAAATGATCAAACAAGAAATAAACTAAGGAGATAACGTTATGAATCTTTATTCTGGGATGAAATTAACATCGGCAGATAAAGGTTCCAGCCCGAGCTGCCCTCCCTCGCTGCCTCCCGGTCATGCATCAGCTGCTGGATGAGCTCCTGCCAGTGTCCACTGGCGCTCAGGTCCACTTTGTACATGCCTCTGATGTGCCGGATCACCTTCTTCCTCTCAATTCCTTGTGAGAGAGACACTGCCTGCGTAATATCTGCAGCTATTTTGGATATATCCTTGGATTTTGAATCGAGATGCTGAAAGAGACTAAACAGGATGCCCAAGGGTTGAGCATACGTGGAACATTAAATGTGTATCAAAACATGGCACTTTAAAACTAAGTTATATGTGAAATCTAATGGGTTCCTAAAAGACACAGCTGGAGGAGTCCTCAGACTGAACTTATAGAAGAGAAGCTCGGGGCTTTAAAAACCTGGCAGGTTACAAGTGGGATACAGCATGCAGGCAGCTGTGAAAGGCATGAGAAGACCCCTCTGCACCTCTGCAGAACGATCGCCAGATGTGCTGTTTCCTGAAGAAAGTAAAGTGAGCAAGAGTGGGTGTATTCACTTCATTCATGTGAAGGAGATAATACATACATTGTGTGTGTGTGTGTGTGTGTGTGTGTATGTACACAGATTTGCTTATATCTCCAAAAGAAATAAAATCCCAGTAAAGATGGTCACCTACAGAGAAAGGGAAAGACTGAGGGGAGAGTACAGAGGTAAAGACAGGACTTCTCTGAACATCTGTGTTTCATTATTTTGATTTTGGAAGCAGGCAGATATTTTACATAATCGAAAACAGTATTAAAAAACCCAAATTAAAAACCCAATGGAATCTCTAAAAACAGAAAGATAACTGAAAAAAACAAAAACAAAAAAGAACCTAACTAGTTAGCTGATAGCCAGTTGGTGGCCTAACCAAATAGAGAAAGCTATTTTAAGTGTTCTTACAATAGTGTTTTCACGGTGCACTCATAATGGCATGCTAAGGGCAAAAGAACCACAGAGAAATCTTAAACTGCATTCAAGTAGGCTTGTTACAAGTGATAATGTTGTCATCTTATTTTGAAAATGTTTTATAGATAGATAAAGCAAGTAATTAATTATGTTAATGTCATCAGGAATTAAGACGAACAACATGAATAAAAAGAAATATAAACATAAAATCCAAGAAAAAGTGAAAGTAACAGTATGAACTCATGGTTTGTTTATTTTTCTAAAAAACAATCCCTAGCTTTGTCCCCTAAAAAGGCTGAGCAGAAACGGCAGCCCAACAGAAACGGACATGCCTAACCCAGGATTTGTGGTCTCTACATGCTATCATCTCCATACAAGGGAACAGGGACTTCTTGGGGGCAAGGTTTGGGGCCCCTCTGGGGAAGGAAATGTCCAAGATGAGCCTGGGACATTCTTCTGCTCCAGAAAAGAAAGAAGTTAATAATATCGACTTGCTAAAAATTTAAAAGGTCATGTTAACAGGTGGTAACAACTTGAATCTACAGAGGTGTTAATCTGAATCTGTCAGAAAAACAACTGCAACGGTTTGAAACTATTCACAACATTTATAAAAAAAATACCTGAGTTTGTGCCCACACCTCAAAAATGAAAACAAATACAAAAATTAGAGGATGCCAGGGCACTAACTCATTATTCTAAAAATAAACAGAGGAGAAGACACAGCATCAACTTGCCTTTCCTGCGCAGACCACACTGCGGGGCAGCCAAATAACCAAGAAGGGAGCGGCCTTCCCTGCAGGAGAATCGGAGCTGACAGACGCTGGTGGAACGAGAAACATGGAGAAATCACTACTTGGCGTCTCCTAATGAAAACGTGCATCTTGGCTGCTACAGCTATTAGGTGAGAGACTGAGGGCGAGCTCTATAATGGTTGAATCAGGCTGATGCCACAAAAGCAAGCAGCCAGACATGCTCTGCCTCCCGCCATGATGTCACGGAAAGTGCAAAGCACCCCTCAGCTGATCATGAAATCAAAAACTGGGACCTAGTCCAGCCTCTAGAACTAGAGCCACAGGAATGCAATCAGCCAGATCCAGAGTGTGGGAAGTTCTACAGAACAAAGGGCCCAGTTTCACCAACAAATAAAGGACATTAAAAAAAAAAGTGGTTGGGGAGGATGTCAGGGTTAAGAAGACGTAGCACACACCACACACAGCAGTGCATGGGCCTTGTCTGGATCCAGAATCAAGAGAACTATTAAAACAATTATGAGAAAATTGGGAAAATTTAAACAGTGGGGATTAGATGATCACAAGGAATTATATTACCATCACTGACTATCATAAGTTTAAAAAAAGTCCTGTCAGTCAGAGGTACATACTGAAGTATTTACAGGTAGAATGATTTGCTACTTGACATTTGTTTCAAAACACCACAAAGAAAAATTAAAGCTGGGTAATAGTCATGTGCGGTTTTCTTCTCTGATTTCTCCCAAGGTTTAGGTAAGTTTGCTGCCAGAATATACTTAAGAAAATCGGACACAGTAATCTGGTCTTGAGGTGGAGTGGAGGAGGTGCAGTGATCTGAGCACAAGGGCTGAAAGTCTGAATGAGGACAGGTGGGCAGACTGCAGGAGACGACGGGGCCGGACAAATGACTGGCCTTAGGGATGACGTGGACTCCAGAGACAAGAGTCACCCACAGTTCTGATGCTTCCAGCCGAAAGCAGATGGAGATGGACAGGTGGAGAGGGTAGCTGGGAGGGCAAGAGGCTGCAAACATTGGGGTTGGTTTTTGAAGGATGGCAGCTTTGCTGAGTATAAAGCAATGAAAGAACACCTCTTTGAACTGCCCACAGAAGGAAGCTATGGGGCGAGACATGCTCCTGCCCTGGGAAAGGGAAGACAATGCCCTCAGCCCACTGGAGAGAATCTTAATATTGGAAAGAGCACCTAAAAGTACTACTTTAAAACTATCACCTTTTGGTTCCTAATACGATCTATCTGAGTTTCCTGGGGATATAAAAGGGCTATCTGTCCTTCCTTCTGCATCATTTAGTACTTTATTTACAGGGGTGTAACTTACATTCAGTACAGCACACAGATGTTAAAGTGTTCATTTCTATGAGTTTTGACAACTGCATACACCCATGTAACCACCACCCAGAGTAAGACATAGCACATTTTTATCACCCCGTGAAGTCTCTCTGTGCCCCCTTTTCTGGTCAGCTCCCCTTCTTACTGCCCCCACTCCTCACAGGGACAGCTCCTGTCCTGAATTCTCTGACCACATCT
Source organism: Camelus ferus (assembly GCF_009834535.1). Taxonomy (NCBI): domain Eukaryota; kingdom Metazoa; phylum Chordata; class Mammalia; order Artiodactyla; family Camelidae; genus Camelus; species Camelus ferus. Next base: position 691,019 of record NC_045724.1, on the reverse strand, counting down.
TCACTTTGCCTGTCCTCGGGCTTCCTGTGACTGGAATCACACAACATGTACCCTTTGTTTGGCTGTCCCTTTTGCCAACACCATGATTCTGAGCTTCACCCTTACTGGCAGGTGTAGCAGTAGTCTGTTCCTTTTTATTGCTGTGTAATAGTCCACTGTGTAAATACATCACAACTTAGTTATACATTGTCCCACTGACAGTCATTCAGGTCATTTCCAGTTTTTGGCTGTTAGTAAAAAGTCTATCATGGATATTCTTGTACTAATCTTTTCATGGCCATATGTTTTAATTTCTCTTAGGTAAATACCCAAAAATGGAATTTTAGGGTCACAGGTTAGGGGTATGTTTAATTTTATAAGAAACTGCTAAACAGCTGTCTAAACTGGTTGTATCATTTAAATCCGCCACCTATTACTCATTAAGTGATAGGATTTATAGACTCTGTAATTCTTTAAGTATTTTGGTTTTATCATTCCCAATGATCAACACATATTTTTCTGTATTAACTTACTGTAAACATTTTTGAAATATGTTACATGTACTGCTGTTTAAGCTACTCAGGATAGATGTTTCATGGATAATATACTGCTTAAAACAGTCTCCCAACAGCTCTTAAAGAAAACACTTCAAGATTTAGGAACAAATTACAAAGGATCTTACACCAACTCAGATGTAGAACTTCTTACTGGGAAAAGGAATGGGAAATAAACAGAGAGGTCAAACTGAGTCTGGTAAAGAAACACTTCAGAAAACATTTGTCTGGTAAGGCATTTGGCAAGAAAAAGCAGTTTAATTTCAGTCCCCGTTTTGCACAGATTTGTGTCTGACCAGTAGTTTTTCCTTATGAGGCACTGATACTTACTTGCAGGGATGGACTAAGAGTCTCGTAGAATTTCCTGATGATTTGGTTCACAAACTATTCCAAAAATTTGTTTTCTCTCTTGCGAGGGGTGAGCTGGCGACAAGATAAGCAACAGCAGCCTCCCAAGCTGTACTCGGAAGGTCTCCTTGCAGGAGCCCAGGAGTTTAGCCCACTGCTGTCTGGGACCACTGGTTTTACTTGAACCCTTAAATCAAAACAGGAATGAATTAGGATCAAACGTCTTAAGTAACAATAAACTAACCTCAACACAGCCCTAAAAATCAAGGAATATGTTTTATTCTAGAATTTTTGAAATTTGAAAGACATATACATCCACACAAATGGGAGTTTAAAAGAGGCAGACATACATCGATGTTTATTTACAGCAGCATTGTTCAAAATAGCCAAAAGATAGAAACAATCCAAATATCCACTGCTGGAGGAATGGATAAACAAAATGTGGTATATACATAGAATAGAATATTGTTCAGCCTTGAAAAGAAATGAAGTTCTGGTAGTTCATGCTTCAGAATGGATGAACTTGAAAACATTACACTGAAATGAACAATGAAATAAGCCACACACAAAAAGGATAAATAATATATTAAATATTGTGTAATAACTTACAAGAGGTATCCAGAGAGTCAAATTCATAGAGACAGAAAGTACAACAGTGATTATCAGGGACTGGGGGAGAGGCTGATGGGGACTTAGGTTAAATGAGTACAGAGTGTCAGTTTGGGATAATGGAAAAAGTTCTGGAGATGGATACTGGTTGTGGTTGCACAACAACGTGAATATACTTAACACTGCTGATTTATATACTTAAAAACAGTTAAAATAGTAAATTTTATGTTACCTATATTTTGCCACAAGTGAAAAAAAAAGAATAGATAAAGAAGCTGAAGTCCTAAGTCACTTAACAAAATTACTTAGGGCTTGGAAATTTTAAACTAAAAAGAAAGAAAGAAAGAAAAAAACCATCAAAAATAATAGTAGCTAAGCCTACATCGATTTTGCAATATAAAAGAGAAAGGAGCCATAATAAAGATCCGAATTAGGACTAAAATATTGAGCATAACTGTCACAAATTAAGAACTGCATGTAAACTGACTATCAACATCCCCAGCAAATAACCAAGTAAGCTGCTTCAAATACAGCCCCACTGAAACTAATCCAACCCTGATCAGATATCCTGTATCTGGTTTAAAACCCGGATCAGTACACTTTAGAGCTTATTCTGAGTTTTGGAAATGGCTCTCCAGTCACTCCTAGTCCTAAGGACCCTGCGTGAGTGATTCGGTTCTAAGTGGAACCTACAGACAACATCGAGCTTAGGTCAGAGCCTGGCCCAGTCATGACCGATGAGTTCTGCTGGAAGCAGAGCTGCCTCTGGTCTCCACGGAGCCTGCTGACAAACTGTCCCTGCGGCCAGCTGTGCATGGCCCACGGAGACCTAGGGGGGTGGAGGGAAAATGGAGCCTGACAATTGTCAGTGCTCTCTGTGAAAACCTGAAGAAGCTGGGTAAGTTTAAGCCAAGATCTAAACTTTATAATTATTCATAATAACAATAATAATTCTAGAGTAAGTAGCTTTAAATAAAGTCTTTTAAAAACAGGTTATTAGTTTAAACTCTCAGATTAACCATCGAATTCCTACTCCTTTCTGATGCTGATCTGAGTTACTAAATTACAGCATTAGAAAATGGCTTTTGGGTAAAGCCGTAAAAACTCACTGCATGAAGTGAGCCCTTTTGGAAAAGGTAAGGTAGCAACATATTTTACTCCATTATTAAAATTCAAGTTGTCTGAGTTTCAGGAAACTGTGTGAAAGAGTAGAAAAATGATTTTGAAAACATGATGCACACAGAACCTCTGCTCCTTCTGTGTGAATGAGCACTTCCATGTGATTAGTTTACTTACCATAGATGTTTTGAATGCTTCTACCAGATAGGTGAACATCTCTTTCTGAAACGGGTGGACAGCAGAAGGCTGCTGTTCATGATGAATATTTTCTTCAGAAATTTCAGTCTCGGAAACTGAGGTCTGGCTTTGAGCAGCATTTTCTGGAGTACTTAAAATGTCGATAATGTCTGGATTAAACTCTAAATTAAAATAAAAAAATAAAAATTCAGTCAAATCACCAGTACCTAGTCATCATAAATGGTAATGATGCTGGTAAAAAATATTCTATGTAACTACTAATTCAGTTATCACACTGTTAATGTGTGGTAGGTGCATTAGATGTAGAAACTACAATACACTAGAGCAAGAGAATTCACCTAAAGCAACGTAGACATTTAACATAAGTCATGCAATTCTAAATTAAAGATTGATTTTCCTAATGAGGATGAATTAAACTGCAAAACAAAGTCATGAGGTTCTTCTACAAATTAAACGCAAAAATCGTGTGATACTTACATTTGATGGACGTGCAGACCTGTTTCACCGCACACGCTAGCCCGTTAAATGCTGTGCATGTGATACAAATGGTTCAATTTCAGGGGAGGATGTAGCTCAGAGGTAGAGCATGTGCTTAGCATGCATGAGGTCCTGGGTTCAATCCCCAGCACCTCTGACAGATGAATAAATAAATAAATAAGCTTAACTATCCCCCCCAAAAAGACAAAACAAAAATGGTTCAATTTCATAGTTTAGCCTGTTTGCCCCAAATATAAATTAGAAAAGTTAAAAGAAAAAACAAAAAACCTTGGATGTATTACATTTTTCTAGTGATCAACTTTTATGTATCTTTTACTTTTTCCTGCCTTCTTAGGGTCATTTGAACATTTTTTAGAATTTTGACTTATCTGTAGCACTTTTGAGTATATTTCTTTTTTGGCGGGGGGATGACAAGTAATTCGGTTTATTTATTTTTTTTAACGGAGGGACTGGGGATGGAACCCAGGACCTCATGCATGCTGGGCATGCACTCTACCACTGAGCTCTACCCTCCCCCTCTTGAGTGTATTTCTTTGTACAGCTTTTTAGTGGTTGTGGTAGATATTAAATTTTACACATAAATATATAAATCACTAGCTACTACAGAAACACAAATTAAAAACACAATGGTCTATCCCTACACTATCAGAATGGCTAAAATTTAAAATAGTGAGAATTCCAAATATTGGTGAAGATGTGAAGAAAACTGGGTCACTCATACATTGCCAGCAAGAATGTAAAATTACACTGCCACTCTGGAAAAGTTTGGCAGTTTCTTAACAAGAACAAAACACACAACTATGATACAATTCAGAAACTGCACTTCTTGAATTTATCCCAGAAGAGCAAAGACCTATGTTCACACAAAAACTTTCATATGAATTTTTATAGCAGCTAGTTTATTTGTAATAGCCCATAACTGGAAAAACACCCAGATCATCTTTTGACAGGCAAATGGCTAAACTGTGGTATCTCCACACCATGGAAGACTAGTCACCAAAGCCAGAAAGGAACAAAATATTGACACACACAAGAACGGGGATGACTCTGCAGAGAACTGTGCTTAGTGTAAAAGGCCAGTCCTAAAAGGCCATGTACTGTATGATTCCACTTATTAACATTCTTGACATGACGAAAATACAGAAATGGCAATCAGATGTATGGTTGCCAGGGACTCGGGGGTGGGGTGGGCGGGAAGTGGGTGTGGCTGTAAGAGGTAACATAAGGATCCCTGTGGCTATGGGATGCTCTTTTTCTCAACAGTATCAGTGTCAATATCCCTGTGGTGATATTGGACCATAGTTCTGCATGATCCATTGGGGGAAACTGGATACAGGGTACATGGAATCTCTCTGTAATACTTCCTAATAATTGCATGTGAATCTATGATTATCTCAATAAAAGCTTAAAAAATATACCAGAGGTGCTGTACTGTTTCAAACTCAATGCTCAATCTAGCATTTAACACATTAAAAAGCAGAATTTTATTCATGGCTATTAGTTCCTAATAAAAATACTCTTGTAATAGTGTGTATGCTAAGAATAAAAATATAATGCTGTTTAAAAATTTGAAACCTAGTCAGCTCTTTCTTAAATTATTTCTCTTTTAATGTAATACCTGAGCAAGAACATATTTATTCTCTAGTCCTACCTTGGTAAATTATCCTGTTAACTGCTAAAATGGTGAGCCTCTGCAGCCTCTGAGCAAGCTCCGTCTCGGTTGCCTGGACCGGGTTCTCCTGGCTCATCCTCCGTTGCATCATCATACGAAGTTCATCACTTGCTACCGAGCGCATTTTCATCAGAAGAGTCAGTTTGCGCAGGGGAAATTTTCGAGGACCTTCAAGAATATGAATTAAAACATCAAACGCCAGACTTAAGAAGGATGAAGGAAACTATTTTTGCTGTAACTTTTTGATTATCAGACCATGAAAAGAAGAGGTGATTTATACAAAGGAAAGAGAGTGATTGAGAGAAAGTGATGTTTCTCCCTCTATGAAGAAGTGCAACAGTACTTCTGATTTCCAAGTCCAGACAGGAATGTTGAAGCTTGTGACACAGCTTCATAGGATGGATATCATTTGGCAAAACTTTAATCTTCTGAAAAACTCAAAAGATTTAGAAGGGTACATGTATATAGTTCCTAATGTTCTGACAAAATATTTTCAAATACTGTTTCACTTCCTTGTATTCCAAAATAATCAACAGATTTTAAGGCACATCATGTTTTAGTAAGAACATTACTCCTTCTGGGTAATTGACATTGTTGAATTTTGTAGAGTAGTTTTGAAAAGTGTATAAGTGACAGAGTAGAAATCAGTCAAATGAAAGTGAAGAGGTCAGAAAGGAAAGTATCATTCCAGAAATTTATTATTAAAATGATTTGGTACATAGGCACCCTGTGAATTCAGTCCCACAAAGGCATTCCCTGAGAACCGTGTCCTCAGGTGGGGAGGTAGGGCCTGCTGCTCCGGCACCATGACTGCACCTGCGCCGGGAGGCACCAACAGGTCTTGGATGCAGGAGAGATGGAGGGGACTGAGTTTTGGTGTAACAGACTGAAGGAGAAGGGCATCAAAAGTTGACCATAGGAACCAAAATGATGACTGGGTACATGAGGAATAATGGAGCCCTTCATTGGAATTGAACCTTTTTAAAATTATGAAACCATATATCAATTTCCATAAATAGCCTCTACAAATATTACTTAACATATGACTAAATTATGATAGATTGTAATGACTCACCCTGCAAGATACACACACATTTTAACAGCATTTCAGATTACCCAGTATTTCAGGTAATCAGTATTTTTTATCAGTTAATACATTTTGGTGGGTAGAGTCACCTCTGAGACAAAAATGAAGTGGGAAGGAAAAACTTCATATCTGGGACACATTCAAGAAATATATTATCAGACTATGTCCTTAGTTTAAGCAGATTCTTGTAATGTCTGCATCTCTGATAGCTTTCATGCTGGATAAGCAGCTGATAGTCACAATTCAGAGACACAGCAATAGGCCAGACCAGGAGATGTTAGGCCTCCTCCAGCGCCAGGCACCTGAAAGAGTGGGAGGCAGTCCCAGCAGCCATGCTGGGAGCTACACTGAGCCGGCGTGGCCTGAAGGATGGCGCTTTCTAAGCCTCAGTTTCCTTACACGTGAGATGTGGATTAGAAGGCAAAGTGCAGACCACCTCACAGGTGGGGATTTGTCACTATCTGACGCTACAGGAAATATACTTGTTTACAGGCTTATTGACCATTTCCTCCAGTAAAACCCAAGTTCCATGAGAGCAGATAAGGTAATAACTGGTACATGGCTGATGTTCAATAAATGTTTGATAGCTGGATGAATGGATAAAGAGATTTGTTCTGCAGATTAAGTAAGATAACGGATGTGAAGCACTGCCTGTCTCATACAAAGAATTAAAAGCTAACAGTTGGTATTGCTATTAATGGTTGAAATATAAAGGAAATTCATTTGCATGTGAATTATGTCAATAACACTATTTGTATACATATGCACACGCATATGTATGATTACTTACGACAGTTTAAACATACGTGTAGTACTTTAAATAATGCCCTAACGCTTACTTCTTTCTTCCTTTGCGTACTAAGGTGATATGTAAAGTTTTTCATATTGATAGGCAGATAAGTGGAAAAATACATATATAAGAATTTACATTATAGCAATGTAATAATAACAAACCAAACAAACAAACCCCTTTGTTATTGATAACGAGGGGAAGATCATGGCAAATCAACATAATAGATTATTATGCATTCATTATAAAAATATATTACATGGAAAAGTGTCTACAGCACACTGGTTAGAAATAGCAAGCAGTCTACAGACAGAAGGCTGGGTACGACACTACCCAGAAGGCAGCATTCTCTCTCTCTCATACACACCTACATCAAAGACAGACACGGACTTGCAGGAACCGGTGCTTTGTTTGCCAAGTAGGAGGCTCCATCGGAGCTCTGAGCAGAATGGTGCCCAGGAGTCAGGCTGAGAGAAGATTGAGCTGGCGATAACACAGCAGCTCATGCCTCTAAGAGCGTGAGAACTTACATCTAGATATGACAGAAGTGCTGCTAGAGAAACCCTGGCCCCAATGCCACCGATGTCCCAGGCTCACAGCCCACGGTCAGAGGACCTGGTGTGCGGGGTCAGGGGGTGGGCTTGGAGATGTCACCTGTCTCAGCAGTTTTCAATAAAAACTAAGTGATTCTATTCAGGAGAAAACATCCCCCTTCCCTCAAAAAACATTTATCACTAATGAGACTAGCCTGTTTTGAATCTTTGAAGGAACAGTTCACCATCTAAATGATGGAGAAACAGACTCTGCTTAGTCACTGCAGCATCATGAACAAGTGGGCCGATGAGTTTTGTAACCACTCTGCTCAGAAGCAGAGAGCTTCAGCGCTGGGGACTTTGCACCAAGTGCACAAAGCCAATGCACTTTCGACAATAACTTTTGACTAACAGCGAGCTATTAAAACACAGTCCTCCCTAAATACATGTGTAAAACAACATGGGAGGAATTACCAAGCAACAGCATAAGACACAGTGAAATGGAGTCACGAAGTCACTCCGTTTTATAAACCGGAGTCACGAAGACAGAGTTTAAATAAGGCAGTACTCAAGGCAGGAAGAATTCTCGGGAGACCTGAGACGGAGGGTCCTGGAGACATGGCGAGCTGCTGCAAGGGGGTGGGCAGCAGCAGTGTCTAGTTCTAGGCCCCAGTACATCTGAGGAATGGGAAGCTGCACTGGGTGAGTCAAGGTCTTTTATCAAGTTCAGAACTCGTAGGAGTCTATAAGCCTCCTATGGCCCGGAGCGACTGCATGTCCTGAGACAGAGTAAAAGCATAAGCCCCAGGGTGAGGGCGAGAGGAGTCAGGAAGCAGAGGGAGGAGGTTCAGAGAGAGGGCTGAAGGCTGCTTTCCACTTCTTTTCCACTTATTTTTCCAAATCCAAGAAACCCTGCAAAGGAGAGGTGTTCCAGAAGCGGCCTTCTGGCACACAGGGAGCTGAGCACGACTGCCAGGCCTGGGGAAAGGCAGAACTCCACCTGGCACGGGAGGCCCACCAGGAGGGGCGCTCACGAGGAGGGAGTATGTCCAGGCAAGAAATTAGGGAAGAAGGTACAGGGCAGTGGGTTATGTGGATGTTTCAGAAGCTTTATTTACATAAGCTTTTCTTTCACATAAATCTAAACATATTCCTGTGAAACCATGTATATTTAATAGCTTTTTTCTCCAGATGTGTGTTTCACATGGCTTTCAAATTTGGAACAGCACCAAACACAATGAAGCAGTTTAACACAGGTAGAGAAAAGATTTGGATTCAAAAGGCCTTAAGACTGTAAGGGTGATTAAACTTCAATTTACCAAGTATTCTGTTTGGAGATGTGTGTGTGTGTGTGTGTGCGTGTGTGTGCAAGTACACATATATCCACTATATTTACATGTACATGTGTGTATACAGCCAATGTGTATTTGGGGGGCAGGATTTATGCTATATTCCTGGATTGTGTGTATAAGGGTCAGAGAGGATTTTGTGGAAAAAATAAGCAAGTCTAACAATATTAGTGATTATTACTTGATGATACGTCCTAATTTACAGCAAGCCCTAATGTCACGTGCATTCTAACCTGACCCGAGCCACTGTCACCTCTGCCTTCACTATGTCAGCAGCCTCCTCCCTGCACTTCCCACTACCCTTCCCACCCTCCTCCAATCCACTCTCTATGCAGAAACCACAGCGCTCTGTATAAAATGAAAATCTGGGTATGTCACGCTGCCTACTTAAAGACCTTTGGCACCTTCCCATTGGGATAAAACCCACACTCACTAACGCAGCCTCTCTGACCACACGTGAACCGGTCCGTGCCATCCTGTGCAGCCTCAGCCAGCCTCCCTGTCTCATGGAGCCCTGCGCTCTGGCTAAATGGCTTTCTTCCTGTTCTCTGAGCAAGTGTAGCATTCTCCTGCCTCTGGGCCTGCACACGAGCTGTTCATCCCGCCTGAAACACTCTTCCTCTGACTCGGGCTACCTCCCATCTCCCCCCTCGTGCCTGTGCTGAAATCTCACTTCCGCAGAGGCCTTCCTAACTCCAGGTGTGGGTCAGGTTGCCCTGTTATGGTCTCTGTTCCTGCTCTCCACATTTCTCTGCCATTTCATGGTCTCTGCAATGGCAGAACCCGCGTCTTTATTTTCATCATTGTACCTTCAGCATTTACCACAGTGCTTGGCACAGGGCAGGTGCTCAGGAGAGAGCTGACTGAGAAGAGCACTGAAAAGAGAGCAGCAGGACAGTCTCCTCCAGGAGGAAAATCTCAAATTTTATAGTTTGACTTTTTAAACAAAGAAATGTTTTAAACATGCGAATGGCATCAGAACACAGGAGAGTCGAGCTGCCTTCAAGTTATGATGATTAAAATGTGATTTTGTGCTCACAAGCAATGCTCCTTCACTTCTGCAACACTGCATGGTGGGGAGAAGGCGACTGGCACAAGTCTGTAAGGCTGTCAGGGTCATGGTTTGCGGTGGTCTTTATAAACTCCATGGCTGCCTGGAGAACTCTAAACTGCAGTGCGACAGCCATATCTAGGAACAGAAGACCCTAGAATGTTTTCAAGCTATGTGGTTGTTAATTTTTTTTTACTGAATTGATTTTAATATTTATGCAATATCTAAACTGTCAATAGTTTATTACTAGACATAAATTTTAAAAAATTTGATCAACATGGGTCCTTGATGGTAATAAACATTTAACTGTTCTTAAAAACAATTCTAAAGCAAATTTCCAAATGATCACTACAAAAAATTCAATGGAAAAAACTAGCTCACAAATTGATTTCATTTTATGTAATTGTTTCAAAGAACAGGCTTTTTAACATATGAGGCAAATATTTAACCAAAAATCCTCACATTTTTCTGCCCCATATTCACTTTAATATTTGCCATTAAAGAAAACTAAAGGGTATTATTATTCAGCATATGTCTTTTGATTCTACTTGTAAGAAAAATCAGCAGCTTCTCTGAATAATGTGTTGCCAGCTACTAATTACATCAAGGAATCACTTTCTTATTTTTGCCACTTAAGGCTTCTTTTCAAAGCTGGTAAACAAAGTTCAGGATGAACTTTCAGTAAAACAGTTTCTCTCTCTAATCCGCTCTCTACCCAGAAGCCGGAGAAAGAGGATTAAGTTCTAATAATAACATTTTTGGCTGTTATACAACTCCCCCCACCCCACCCTGCCAAATCCATCAAAATTAAATCTTACTTTGTGTCCTCTTGTTTTTGCTATTTTGAAGATATCCAAGCAGTACAATGAGGTCTTCAATAACTCTTAAATACTGTGAGCCCGAGGAACTGCAAGCGTGGACTGTAACCGCTATGAGGAGCTGCTGTATGTTACAAGCCAGCAGTCTGTGTTCATTCGAAGGAATGCTACAGAAAAAGGACAGATAACGTAAGGCAAAAAGAACTGGTCTAAACTCCTGCCCACCAGCACTGGCTCCCCCTTGCACTCCCTCGGTGTGCATCCTGCGTACTCAATGGCGGGTCACCTGACCCTCACGCCAGGAGCAGACATGAGACGACACAGTTGACTCTTGTCACAGCCCGGCTTGCAGAGGGCCCGACAGGTGACCAGGTGACTGTGAACGGTAAACGGCGTAAGAGTAACAAGAGGTGAACACAAGACACTGAGGGAGTGCACAGGCATCCTCGCCACCCTGAACAGGAAGATTCTAGGGGCACCAACAGGGATGTTCTGAGAAGCCTTCTCAGGGATGGTGACTTTGACTCAACCTCTCCGAGTTTTACTTACACAAATTATAGTTATTTTAAGGATTAAGTGAGATTTGAACATATATTAATCACTTATAAATACCTAATAAATATGAATTAGTTACTTCTGTCCCTCAACTTTTAACCTTATTTACTACTTCAGTGTGTGAAATTAAGCCTCTCCATTTACTTTTTCAAAATCAAGCAAGAAGTGGGAATTTGAAATTTGTAGATACTGACAGTCACACGCAGAACAGATAAACAAGATTATACTGTATAGCACAGGGAAATACATTCAAGATCTTGTGGTAGCTCACAGCGAAAAAGAATGTGACAATGAATATATGTGTGTTCATGTATAACTGAAAAATTGTGCTCTACACTGGAATTTGACACAACATTGTAAACTGACTATAACTCAATTAAAAAAAATCAAGCAAGAGTTAGAAATGGTAACTGCTTTGTGCCAATTAGCAGAGCAGCACACAGGGACATTGAGTAAGTACAATTTATTTAAAACAGCAACAGCAACAAACTGCTTTTAGGAGCAGCCTGCAGCACTCCTCCTAAGTTCTGCCAGCTTCATGCCCTGTGCTGTAATCAAGACTAAACGTTTGGAGGAAAAACAACACTTTGCACTTCTTTGTATTTCTCATATGCCTAGCACCCGGATCCTAAATAAAACAGGTGTCCAATAAAAATTAAACTGAGATAAGTACAAGGAGTCCTCTCTTGTACCCAGAGAGCCTCCTTGGCCCAGAGAATTACCAAGAATCCGTCTTCTCTGCAGAAATGTATTAAACATTTAATGCTTTAATGCGCAGTAAGATGATGCTTCTGGAGATTTGTGTCTTAACAATATGCCAGTAAGAATGCTATGCTGTACATCATAAATGCAGACACTAAAGGCACAATATTCAAATAAAAATATTAATCTCCTAACATATTTTATAAAGCTGTTAATCAATTTGGAGGGCAGCCTTTGCTGATGTACTTTGCTCACTAGAAATTAATTTATGGCAACAGGACACGTGGGCTGAACGTGGGCAGCACCGTGACTTCAGAGCACAGGCCTCTGCGGTGAGGCAGACTCAGTCTCCAGGTCTCTGCCAGCTGCGTGATCATCAGCAAGCCACTGGGTCTCTTCACCCTCAGTCTCCTGCTCCTGATGGAGGAGGTCATTTTTATAAGACTACAGTGGGAGCCTGGTAAATACATTTCAGCTTGTCTTTAGGTCCTAAATACCTAAAAGTACATCATATAAACACCTTTTTAAAAAACCTAATTGAAAACGGTAGAAAACAGGCCCCCCTCATTCAATTTAATTTAATTCAATCAGTTTTGGAGGAAAGAAATTCTCTGAGTTTTCTGACATGTCAGACGCTTTCATGTAACCTACTAAAGCTTTCCCCTTTCCAAAGTTTTCATCAGAAGTAGTTTTCAATAATGACGAAGAACTTACTGCTTCTCTAACAAGTTCAGGGCTGCCACCGTCTTACATAACACATATAGGAGCCCGTTATCCAGCAGCATATCCGCCACCTTGGAGCAAGAATTTAGGGTTTGCAGAAGCAGCAGGAGAGCGTTATGTAAGAGCACGTTGTCACAAGGAGGTCTCTATCAGCCCCAGCACAGGGATGACGGACCACTTCTGAAAAAGCTCTATGTTTTTCACATCTTCCAGATCAAACCTATAATAAATAACACACAGTGAAAACCACATTAGGAACAATTAACCATGAAATAAAGAAAACTGATTGCGATATGGGCCGCTTGGCTGACCTGATTTTGAAGCTATGAAACATAAGTTAGGGTAGAAGGATTCTTAACCTTTTTTTAGCTCACAGACCCTTCCAATAATAAGATAAAAGGTGTTGCTAAAACTGTCCCAAGTTGAATACACCAATATTCAAATGAAACATGCATATAATTTCGTGGTTTTAATTGACTCACTTTAATTTGTCCATGAACCCCTTAGGTGTCCAAAGAACTGCTTTAGGGGTCAACATGACAGGTGCAGAGAAAAACAAATCATTCAAGTGTTTGATACCTCATTTCCCTCATCTGTCAGTATGTTTGCTGATAAGCGCTCTACCTTCTTCTTGAGGCTGTTGTGAGAATCGCATGAGATAATACAGAGCTGCTTTGAAAGAGGCAACAGCTGTACGTGGATGAAAAGTGTCACTGCTGCAGGTAACAAGTCAACTGATCACGGCCGGAGCTGCCCACTTACAAATAAGCAGGAGACACTTAATAATAATAAAAAGACACACATTTCTCTCCATCATAGACAGAAATAATAGTTTAACTTTTCTGCCTAACTTTTGGTTTGGGAGAAAACTATTCTTCATTTTCTGTACTTATTGGCCAATCCTTCAGCATCACACCAGGGTCAAAGCTCAGTCACCAGTGCGCCAGAATCCCAGGGGAGGCACGGGCTCTTCTCCTGTAACCTGAGGCTCTGACCAGAGTGAGGAGCTTCCCTGGAGCCACTCATGGAATCTGCTGCTGAGCATACAGGGGTCACATTTCTTTTCAGTTAACCTTCTCAGATTAGCTGTATATGACAAATTTTTTTAATTAAATCAAAAATTTTTAATTGAAGTATAGTCAGTTTACAATGTTGTGTCAATTTCTGGTGTACAGCATCATGTTTCAGTCATACATATACATACATACACTTCCATATTCTTTTACAGTATAGGTTTCTACAAGATATTGAGTATAGTTCCCTGTGCTGTTCAGTAGGACCTTGTTGTTTATCTATTTTATATCTAGTAGTTCGTATCTGCAAATCCCAAACTCCCAATTTACCCCTTCCCACCCCCTTTCTCCCCATATGCCAAATCTTAACTATTACTTTCTTTCACTTATTTCTTTCTAGTTCCTAGCTAGTGAATGAAATGCAAAGGAAGAAGTTATATTAGAAAGAATATCAAATGGAAAATAATACATTGATTCACCTAGAAAATGACTTTTAGCAGATTTTTTCTTAAAGTGACCAAATAATTTTGTTAGAAGTCAGTTTAATAAATTTTACATTTAAGACAACGGATCCCGAATTATGATGCATGGAAGGACCCACTTACTCTTTATCAAGGCCAATGCGTCGGCCAAAGAACACTTCGATGAAGCATTCTAACAATTCCTGAGTTCCCTGATGAAGATTCAACTGGTCTGCTAGCAAGGAAAAGCCACGATTCTTCAGCAATTTATCTTTTTGTTCCTTAGATGCTCTATTAAAATATGCATCCAGTAGCTAAGGAAAAAAATTAAGACAACTTAGATAATGTATGAAAATTTTGTATGACGTAAACAAATTATAGACACTGTATTACACTTGTAGTTGGAAATTACTGTTGAATTTCATTTAGAACATAGAAAGCTCAAAGGAAATGCCACCTCCACAACAAAACAGAAATAAACCTTGTCCCTGACTACGCCGGAACGCTGACGACAATGGTCCTGGAGCTCTTGGCACACCTGTGAGGTAAAACCAGCTTTTTAGCTGAGCATGGACACCTAGTAGACTGGCAGTCTTGGTCAAGTACAGTAGAATATTTGTGCCTAACTTTGATTCTGAAGCAAGAAAAATCAGTCAACACTGTATTACGCTTTCTCTGAAAACATATGTATATCCTAGACGTCTGGTTTTCAGACTTCTGGCAGACTGTCTATCCCGGGCCTAGGCCTACATTTCCACCCTTCCTCAGCATCTGAAATGCAGCACGGGTACAACCGAAGTAACCGTTTTCCCTTCCAGACTCACTGCTTCCGTGGCTCTGATCTCAGACACAGGAGCGCTGGGCTCCTAGACTGTAAGTCCAGCCTGGCTTCTGGCTCTCCTCGTCCTGATTTCCCGCATGTAACTACGAAGGCATCTCTCCTCCACCCCAGTTAACGTCTCTCAACTCCACCTGTGCTTTGACTCCCCGCCTCCCGGGTCAGGAAGGCATCACTTCTGTGCTAGCCGAGATTGAAAACTTCCACGTCTCTCTCCCTGCCATCACCCTCTCACACTGGTGACAGACTCCTGTTCCCAAAACACACATCCATTTACTGCCCTACTTAAAAAGCTTTCTAAGTTCACAGCATTAAACAAAAATACACCTTGTACATGAATCCGTCCCTGGTTCCCCCATGAGAATGAACTGCTTTCCCTACGCTCCTATGCTTCTCTGTTAATACTGCCACCGAAGCACTCGTCACAGAAGCCCTTACATTTTACTTAGCTGGGTACATGTCTCCCTCCCCCATTAGACTATAAACGCTTGAATGCAGGGGCTTATATTATTTCCCTTTATATCCCACATAGCAACAAGCCCGGTGTTTTGCATGATGACATGGAAGCTAAGTAAATACCGGGTTGAACTGCAAGGGATTAAACAATACCCTACATCAAGACAAACTAGAAAATGAGAATCTTTAAAAGGCCATTTCAATATTATGTCATTTTCTAATGAAAACTATTCATATTAAACATTTATTCATTCAATAATATACTTAGGACCTTTTATATATTAGACACAAGATTCTTATCTCAGAGTTTATATTTCAGTGTGGGAGATTAAAATAACAAGTATACAATTTAAAAGATAATTACAAGACATGGCTAGGATGCTACTACAGAATAAACGAGGAGCAGGGCCAGAAGGAAGCCCTTCTGAGAGATGGTCAGGGAAAGCCTCTTTGAGAAGGTGATATCGGGGCTGAAACCTGAAGTAAACGTCTAAGATTTGATGACACTACACTGCAGGAGAGGTTCTTAATGAACTATGTGTTCCTTGTAATCAGTAGACTCAAAAAACACATTGACACAAGTTGAGGGGTAGGTATAGCTCAGTAGTAGAGCACATGCTTAGCATGCACGAGGTCCTGGGTTCAATCCCCAGTCCCTCCATTAGATAAATAATAATAAAAAATTAAGTATATGGTTCGGTAATTAAAAAAAAACAAAATAACACGTTGATCTGAATCAATATATGGAGGAGAGCTTAACATTGGATGGTATTCCATATAAAAACATGAGTAAAAGGTAACAAACTGTATCAGCTCATTAGGGTTAAGAATAAAAAAGCTTTAGGTCTATTGTAATATGTATATCCAAATTTTAAGTTACACATGTATTTATTTTTCCAAATTAAAACAACATATTTAGGAGCTGCCCTTACTTTAATAACTCCTCGCTGTATGGCAGGTGACGGGTGGTAAACGAGGACTAAGAACGTGTCTGCTTGAATGAGCTTGTCCATCACGTCTTCCAGCATGGCGTCAGGCAGGATAAGAAGGACCCCGCTCAAGAGTTCGTACAGCCCACAGCATATGGGGACCAGGTAGTCTTCAGTCGCATTGTAATAGAGACCCCAAAAGCTTGACTGACACAGTGCCGGGGAGGAAAGCAGCACACCGCGATACCCCTGAGAGCCATGACGAGTGGTAGTAATTTTAACACGTGAAACAGAAGTCCGTAAGGTTTAAAGAGATGCTGCCTGACTTAGCTGTGATTAACAAGGCTGCCACCACTTTCTATCACCGGCCCTTTTTAGGTACAGTGACTAAGCAGTAGTCTGTCCTACCTCTGTGATTTCCACGAGCCACGTGTGCTATTTAACTAAAGCTAAATAAAAATGCAGCTGCCCAGCTGCACATGTAGGCGCATGTGCCGACCTCAGGGGGCGGCACAGGCGAGCATTCCCATCACTGCGGAGTCTCACTGACCATGCTGGTGGAGATGCTTTTGGAAGGAATAAAAAATCGTATAACTTTCCTAAACTGAAGAGTCTGTCTCTAATAACCATATGGAATTAAACGAACCACAGATTTTTTTTCTTCAAGAACTATTTATGGTTTAGCCTTTGGTTAAATGTGGAATTCAGCATCACTCAGTATTAAAATGAGGAGGGAGGGACCTTTGTTACCAACCCACATGCTGTATTTAAGAGGTTATGCAATAAAGCCGCTTCTACAAGCACGGAGGTTCTTCCCAGCGCAGTAAAGGGCGGGCGGGGGCGGGGTTGCGCGTAAGAACACGTGAGCACCTGTGAGCGCCTGCGGCCCTGGCGGCCCAGGGGCTCGCAGCGGAGAGGAAAGGCAAAATTGTCGCAGTCCTCGGCGTTCCTGTCGGCCAGGCTGGGCCAGCGGCCCAGGGCGGCAGCTCCGTGCTGTGACGGGAAGGCCAGCCCGAGGCTTGCGACGGTTCTGTGGCTGCGCTGGAACGAGGCCAGCCCCCTCAGGTGATCGGGCCGGCGTCCTCTGACCGACCCTGGCCGCGGGAAACGCCGCCGTTCCGGGACGCCGGGGACAGGGGCCTGGGCTGGCAGGGCGGCCTCCGCCTCGCAGACCGTTTTCGCAGACTCGCAGCTGCTGAGGAAAGCATCTTCCCCGCCTCTCCTCAGCGTCTCGGAGCACCCCAGCGGACTCTGCTTCTCTAGCCGGGAAGCCACGTAACTGTCCACGACCCTCTCTGCAACCCGTCGATACTGCCCCCCCCAACACTTCCGGGCGGCTTCCGCGGCCATGGCTGCGGCGAGGAGGTCGGGAAGGCCGGCAGGCTTCGGGAATGCGGCATGCGGGCAGCCGCCTGCTGCGGGAGATCCCTGCCGGAGCCGCTTCCTGGCGGGAGCAGACAGGAAAAGGCACTTAAACATCCGCCCTGTGGGGCCACTTCTGCACACTCAGTCACCGCCGCAGCAAGAACACCCCCCCCCCCCCGTAGTGACGGGGAAGAATCCCTACAGGTTAGCGTTCCCGATAAGTAGTGCTTAACATTAAGAGTTAAAACTATTTTTCTTTTAACTACTTGTTATTAAAATCTTCCAAAAATACATGTCTTCTCCTGTCTCCTTAACAAAATACAGTACTGCCTCAATGATTGAAAGTCGTAGGATTAATGGTTCTACCGAATTGAAATTCAACGAACTGAATGAAGCGTAGTTCGCCTTGGTGAGCGGTCTCCAGGCCTCAGATGGACGCAGGGGGAAGAGTGTGCGCTCTGCAACTAGACACCCCTGGCTGCTCAGGTGGCCTCAGGTGAGTCACTTAATTATGTGAGTACTAGTCTCTCTAAGTGTAAAAAGAGCGTTCAGAATTTCTACTCTGCAAGGTTGCTCTAAGGATTACGTGAGGTCACATTTGTGATAAAAAGCGCAGACTGCCTGCCGTAGGACAGGTGCTCAGGCGGTAACGGTCGTGCTTGGTGGTGTTATTACTGGACCAAACGGCCCTAGACCGTTCTCTCACTCCTCCAGTTCTTCTTCTTCTTCTTTCTTCTTCTTCTTCTTCTTCTTCTTCTTCTTCTCTTCTTCTTCTTCTTCTTCTTCTTCTTCTTCTTCTTCTTCTTCTTCTTCTTCTTCTTCCTTCTCTTCTTCCTTCTTCCTTCTCCTTCTCCTTCTTCTCCTTCTCCTTCTCCTTCTTCCTTTTTTTCGATTTTTTGTGGGAGGGGTAATTAGGTTTATTTATTACTTTATTTAATGGAAGTACCGGGGATTGAACCGAGGACCTTGTGCATGCTAGAAAGACACTCTACTACTGAGTTGTACCCTCCCCTCCCCGCTCCTCCAATTTTGCAGTCACTTTTTGCTCTGTCAGCAATAAGAAAACGTTTTTTCTCTTCTTGCTACCGCTCTCCACTTCGCTGTTGCTTACATTCTAAGTAGGAGACAGAAAAGTCACTCTCCTCCTCAGCGCATGGGATATAAGTGACTGCAACTCATGGTGTGGTCTGCGGGCCGGCCACAGCCCGGGGTCAGCAGCACCTGTGTGATTGTTAGCAATGCACATTCTCAGGCTCCACCCAGATTTACTGAATCAGGACGGATGAGGCAGGGCCCAGGGATCTGGTCTAACGAGCCCTCCAGGCGAGTTTTCGGCAGGCTAAAACATTAGAGGCACTGAGACAGAGTAAACAAGCACTGAATGAACTGCTTAGAGCACAGGCTTTGTGATAATAAAACAGCTCCACAGCTCAGAAGTTTTCCTAGTTATTTCAGGACTTTGGCTGGAGGAATAAGGCTGCTGAAAAGATTCTGTTCAAATGACCTGGAAACAATGGGGGCAAGAATGTACTTGAAAATGTTTCAGAGTGATGCACGACTGTTTTAAAAATAACACTTCCTATAAAATTCCAAATAAAACTAATTAAACATAGTCTTAAAATATTCAAACAAAAGGCCATAAAATGTGCTAGAGAATAATTGAAACACTTTGGAGATAAACACCCAGATATCCTGTCTTTCTCGCCATCTTTCTATCTTACCAGCACTAGTTAATCATCTGTATCGGAGCTACAGACAAGACTAGACGGGACTGACAATGAAAGGAATGTCTCAGTATGGAAGGGGACAGCAGTCAGGAGAGGAAAAGACACACAGTCAGTTCACAACCAGGAGATGTGCACCTATTTTTTCTCTATAAAGATAGAAATGACGTAGTCTGTTAAGATAAATCAAGAAGAGAGGAACGTACTGTTAGCTTAAAGACTTGAATATACTTGCTACGGAAAAAGAGGGAATTGATTTTCTGAACATACAGAAAAATCACAGGGCAGCATTAAAGGGCCAACTACAGTTGCAGACCCTCCTACAGTTGCAGGAGTTCTCAGTGGTGACTTTCTCGAGCAGCTTTCAGCAGTGTGAGGAGGGTTAGAGTGAGGAAAGGTTAGGGTTTTTCAGGTCAGGAGTGCCTAAAAGACCAAGGGGACAAGGAAAATGAAGAAATAAAATTATTGGCTAATGGGGCCTACGCTGGAGGGGAAAAGGGAAGGGGGAAATTGGGATGATGACAAAGAAACCGGAGAAACAGGAGGGTGTTGTCAGGGAGTGGGACACTGGAGATTCAGAGGTGAGAAGTGTGTTCAGATGCTGTCCAAGGTCAAGGCAAACATACTGGTTGATAAAATAGAGGGAAAGTTCCCCAGAGTCAAGGGACATGAGGCCAGAGTGTGCATGGCTGTTCACATGGCATGTGACATTGTCTAGAATGACTTCAGGTAGAAAGGAGACAGTAAGCCAAACAAAGCTTTTAAAGAAAATGGGAAAATAAATCAGAAGCTTAATGAAAGCCAAATGACTATGACAAAAAGAGACAGAATTCCAGAGCAAGAGAGCAGGAGCCTCACCCATCTCCTAAGTTCTCCTGAGCCTTACTTGTGGTTTGGAGTGTGAGTTGCTTGTACCAGAAAGTAGCAAAACGGATTCCTTAAACATGTTCTATACTTTTTAAGTTTAGCCTTCCGTTTACTTAATCTGAATATCAGGTTTACTATGCTGCTAAAACATGCACAATTTATTTATCTATTAATATCCAGAATTAGTTATACTTTCACTATTGGGTTTTTATTTTTTAATTTTTTTTTTTTTTTTTTTTTTACCTTTGGGTGGTGAAGCAGTAAAAGCAGATGGGCTTATGACCATCAGTCCAGGGCTGGTAACAGACCTTCCTCCACTGCCAGAATGCCTCTGGTACACAATCGACTGTACTTTCTCCTGAAAGATCTTGCCATCTAGGATCAAAACGGTTTGAGAGAATTTTTAAAAAGTATTAAACAAAAATGTAACTTTAAAAGCAAATCATCAAATGCAAATGTTTATAAAAAGAAGTTCAAAGCAGACACACATGGCGCACCTTGTATGCGGGCACACCCTGCAAGTCCTGCCCTAGGCTCTCTGACTGTGCCTAGCCACTGCGGCCTCTGCTGCTTTGCAGGCCCTCGGTACCTGCAGTCACTGCTGTGCCTTAGCAGCCTGATGCTTCACCTTGTATATGCTAATATGAGCTCTCCGAGGACCCTGCTCATCTCTTCACTCCTGGAGGAAAGGGCTGTGACTTATGTTTGTACAAAGGCCCTTCGATGTCCACTACAACTCCAAAATTGATACCTCTAGCTTAGTCTTCCTTTCTGAGATTCATACTTGTAAATTCAACTGCTTGATTTCTTAAATGCACCACAAATGTGCTAAATCTAAGCCTGAGTCATCCTTCTGCCCTGAATTCACTCCCGTTTTGCTCTCTGGTCCCTTTGGTGGATGCACCCATCTCCCATGCAGGAACCAGGAGCCACCCTTGACCACAGCTCTCCTCTATCCATGACTTGTCAGTCTCTGGGTGCTACTGATTGCTGACTTGTGAACTCTTCTCATCCCCAGAGGAGGGCTATAATGCAGGCCCTCTTCACCTCTCACCTGGATTCTTACCAGACTTCTAAATGGTATCCATGATGGATATCTGGTCAACCTCACCTCAGAGCTACCAGAATTCTCTCCACCAAATGTCAGCCCTGGCTAAAAACCTTCCTGTGGCTCTCTGCTGCCTCCTTACCACCCTGGGGAAAGTCCAAGCTTCTTGTCTACCAGAATCTCCACAGTCTGTCTACACACCCCTTTTCCAGCCTTTTTTCTTACATACTTCAGCAACATCAAGCTGTTTGCTTTGCCTGGAAGGCCCTTCCCTTCAACTCCCATTCAACCTTTAAGGCTCAGAGCAGGCGCCACCTCATCCAGGAAATATGCCCTCACCATGCTCTGTGGGACCAGAAGACAGAATACTGACAGCGCCGTGCCTTCCACGTGGTATAATGACCTGTCACGTCTCCCTCCCTCTACTGGACCATGAGCTCCTCAAGGGAGGGGCCACATGTTACTTGTCTTTGCAACCGCCCTGCTACCAGGATCTTGGTTCACTAAATGTTTGTTGAACCTAACACACCTCACATGCTGATAATCCCACTTGGAATTTTACTGCGGTTGAATCATTGTATTCACTGATTACATTCCTTAAAATGGCTGCTTCACAATAGTTTCCCATCTAAGCTTGCGGTCTGCTCCCTCTCAGGCACGCTCTCGCCTGCTTTCTCACCACGGCCCACTCTTCCTCACCCTCTGAGAACCCTGGTTATCCCGCCTGTCCTTCACACCGAGGTTGCTCTTTCTTGTTCCCCCCTCTACACAGCATTGCTGCCAGCAGTTCTGTCCTTAGCTTCCCTTTTCCTTCTGTCTCAGCGCTTTTCTTTAGTGGTCTCGTCTGTTCCCAGAGCTGCAACTCACTTCTATGCAGGTCGTTTCTCTATACTGAATGTTACTGTAATAATTTACTTACAGCATGTTCCTTGGCTCAAAACAAACACAACAAAACAAAATCCTTCAATTACCCCTAACTAGAATACAAGTTCAAACTCTCTGACCTTATAGTTAAAGACTCATTTAATATGACCTTGAGGGGGAAGTAATTGAATGTCCCAAACTATATTTATGGTATTATTTCTCACTACTACTTTATAAATCCCCTATACTTAGGTAAAGTTCATTATTCTTTATTTTCTCTTCCTATTTTTCCTCCCGTTTAAGTCATTCTCTTCACCTGGAATGCTAATTCTCCAATCTACCCATCGAATTTTACCTAAAGTCTTCAGTGCCCATGTCAGATACATAATCTATGACGTCTTCTCTCTCCACAGCTGTCTGATGAAGCCCTCACTCCTCTGACATCTGAGTACTTCTCCTTTTGCATGTACTAGGTACTTACCAGATATCATTTCTTCCTATAATTATTTGAGTATACATCTCCCCTCACCTCTTGGCGTTTAAGCTCATGTCTGGCTCATTTTAGCTCTCTGCCCTGTCCCAATCCCACTGTGTAATTAGGGCAATTTCCAGCACAGAGACCATTCGATAAATACCCAACAAATGGAGATCAATTGGGAAGAGAAAAAAAAAGTGGAAAAGCCAAGATCTGCAAAGATGATTATACCTACCTACGTGCAAAGAAAAGTAGAAGTTTGTGGGGTTGTGACAAACGTAAGTATTAGTAGGAGGGTGGACTGCTAAAAGGAAATTGAAGATAATTGTCAATAATTCCAAATCTGGAGGAGATCCAAGGACTTCTGCTATAATTTTCACAAATGATCTACAAACCTCGCAGGGCAAGGATGTGAGCTGCCACTCTTTGTGTTCCTGAAAAAATAAACACTCTCTTTAGATTTAAAGAGAACTGTCAACTTAACTAACATTTTTCATTTAAGCAAGATACTCCTCTTAAGATAGAAGTGTGTTGCCTTATTACTCTGGACCATATGTACCACAACACTGAGTTGCTATTTCTCAGTTCAGGCAATCCTCCTATTAAAATTCACGAACACCAGTGGCCCATGTAAATGTCAGCTACAATTAGTACTAGTACCACTGCTGGCACCACTTCTGCTCCTACTATGAGTTCAGGAGGGTCAAATTCTGATAGAGTACTGATCACATTAATACAGTACGTTCCACTTTACCAAGTTCTTTCTCACAACAGCTCTGAGAGGTTTTACCCTTCATTTCTAGAATATGAAGACCAGAAGTGGTTATATGACTAACTTACTAAACCACACAGAGAACACGTCAGTTGTGCATCTAAAACTCAAACCCAGACCTCTTGACTGCCTGGAGCAGTGAGACCTGGTAGAATGCCAAGGAATTACTAAAAATAAAGGCAGATATAAATACATTATTTATATTCTCCAATCCCACCTCCCCAGCGGGCAGCAGCTGGCCTCTAGAGCAAGGCCATGGGGTGTAAACTTCCTCATCTTTCCTCTCTCTGTCCAAACAGACACTGTGTCTCCACTCCCAATCTTCTTCATTTACTCTTGTGCATCGCTGAATCAGAAACATAAAACCTGGACGTTAACTGTGAAACAGTTTAGTCTAACTGCCTCGGATTTAAGAAGAGAACACCAAAGACTTTGTGAAGTCATGCATGTGTTAAAAGACACGTGGCCCATTTAGCTGTCCTTGTGTAATCATCTCTCCTAGACAGCCTTCCAACGGGCTTTTCCATTCTCTCTCTGTCAGGTTGAGCCTTTACTCACCTTGGTTCGTGTTTACTTCCCAAACCCTGATGCCCACAGCAATACTCATTCTATTCGTGGTAATACTTTTGTGTCCTTTACCTTTTCTGAGAACCTTCTTCTACCTTCCACTGTAGCAGAAGCAGCCTGATACTCTTACTAGTGTGTCATGTTCCTAGAAACCTTCTCAAGTCACTGACGTGCGTGGCTGGCTTACGACAAGGAAGGAAGCCTTCCAGGAGACCCATGGGGAGAGTTGTATAAGCCCCTCGCTCAGTTCTGAGTCCCTCCTTGTGTTGCCCAGAGAGCAGAGCTGGAGCTTGGGATTTTCAGTCTTATCTAAACTAGCTCAAGAAATGCACACCATACCTGGAGACTGTCTGCGAGCCCTCCCCCTCCACTGGGCTGGCTGCCCGGTGGGAGAACTGTGCTGGTTGTTGGAGGTCAGCCACCTGAGGAGTAATTTCTGTGAGCACTGATCTCATCTCTGTGATCTCATCTCTCTGACCGGTTTTACAATAACTCACACTTGGAATTGCAGTTGCTGATGTGATTCAGGGCCTTGGGGGCACTTGGTCGTTTCCTCGGGGTTGGTCCATCTTCCCACAGAAGCACCTTCTCTGGGGATGGAGGGCCCTGGAGCTCAACAACTTCCCTTCTCTTTATTCCCTTCCCCTCCCCTCCCCGCCTCTATCAGATTGAGTTCATGGTTAAACTCTGCTACTTGGTGGATTTAGTCCTGAATTGGAAATTAAGGGCAAATATCTTGGACTCTTTCGCTCATTTCCTTTGTGAACATTAGAAAATTAGTCTGCTTTTCTGTGATCCTTAACCAGCTCTGACAAAGGAAGAGATTATATATTGAGTTTTTTTAAGATTATATGAAAACTAAAACATGTTAGAGTGAACTAAGATCCTGTTAATAGTGCCTGCCACTTAATTCTTTTCCACTCTTGTTTATTTTTTGAATCTGTAGAACATTAACATGCTTCCAAAAGTCAAGCTTATTCTTAAATGTGTATGCAAAGGGGTATCTCTCCCTCTCAGATCCCTTCTCTGTGCCCTTTGTGTAATTTTCTGCATAAGTTTCTAGTTTCTCCCTCTCTTCCTCTCTCAGCAGAAATTAACATGTGTTTTCTTATTTTCTCTTTTTTGTACACAAAATATAGTATACTGTGTGTGCTATTTTAGATGTTGCCTTTTTCATTTAATGATATATCCAGGAAATGGCTCTGTATGAGTTCAGAAAGATAATCTTCATTCTTGTTTTCACAGCTGCATAGTATTCCACTGTATACTTGTACCACAGTTTATTCAACCAGTCTCCAATTTAGGGTCATTTAAGTAGTTTACAAATTATTTCTGCAGTTATGAATAATGTTGCCACCATTTTTGTCATGTTGGAGGTGTATCTTCAGGTTAGATCCTTAGAAGTGGGATTATTGGGTCAAAAGTTATAGACATTTTCCTACACAGGAGCTGTACTATTTGGAATTCCCTTTAGCAGTGGATAAGTACTGGTTTTCTTATAGCCTCCCCAGCAGAGTGTATGGTCAAGCTTTTGAATCTTTGCTAATGTGATGGGTGAGAAATGGTATCTCAATATGTAGTTTTAATTTGCATTTCACCTGTTACGAAGTTGAACATTTTCTCCTACTTTAATGTCTGTCTTCTGTCTTTGTTTTTTGTGAAATGTCTGTACTTGTCTTTTGTCCATTTGTTTCTCTTTATAATATTTTTTCTTTTCCCTTAAATTAAAAAATAATTCTTTATATAATCTATATGTAGACATTGTATTAAAATATATATATAAACATATACATAAAATCTATATAATATTAATATTAAGGAGATTAGCCATTTATCTGTCTTACATAGTTGCAAATATTTTCTCCTAATCTGTCAGCTTTGCTTATAGTGTTTTGCCATGGAAAAGTTTTAAACAAAATTTATGTAGTCAATATTTTTTCTTAAAAATTGGATGGTTAGAAACCCTTTTTCTACACCCATGTTACGGATTGATACCTATTATTTATTGAGAGTGTGTAAAAGTTACTGAGTGAAGGACTTCTCACATATTAATTGCTAAAAGAGACAGGTGGGCTTTGGCAGGTGCCTACCTTCAGTCCCTAACAGCCGTATGACCTTGCACATGGTGTATTCTGAGTTCCAGTCTCTTCATCTCTAGAAAGGGAATAACAATAGCTTCCACTTCATAGAGTTGTGAAAGTCACTTGAGTTTGTAGTGGAAAAAGGCTATGACCAGTTCCTGACACATAATGTTGGATAAAGATTGGCTATTTAAGTTTGTGCCATGATATTTCAGTTTTAAATGTAAAGATGGTAACTCAACACCCCACTCTTCAAATTAAGAAAATTCTGTCACCACTTAAATGCTGCTTATATTTTCTTTTACCACCAGTCTTAAAGATCCACCATGAAACAGGGTCTTGTTTTTTGTCCATTTTTATTTATTGTAGCTTAAGTCAGATATTCAGATCTGCGGTTTCTGGTGGAAAGGCCGAAGGAGAAAAGTTTGGGACATGGCAAGAGCAGATGGACTGTAATTTTAAACTATTAATGCTCATGTTTTATTAGTCAAATATGAATAATTAATTACAGTTATTGATGCCTCTAAAATGTGGTATTCATACAGTAAATTTTTTTTTGTTACTGGAGTTTATTAGGGATTGAATTCAACATTTTACAAATAATCATGGTGCCAGGTGCTCCATGGCTGGGCTGCAGGGTGCATTCTGTGTGCGCTCACCTCCTGTGGTGGAATCCTGTAGTTAGCAGGAAGAATTCTTGGTGATCAGAGAATCATTGATAAAGCCTTGAGTTGGAAATGTTTTTGCTCCTGCTTATGCTTGCTTTTTAATGATAAATTAAATTTTAATTTCATTTTATTTTCATTTCATTTTTAGCAGGTTACTTTGTTGAGATTGTCTGGTGAATCTTTCAGTCTTTGGCCTGTGACTTCCCAGTCACTGGACTTTGAGATCTGCATGCATTGCTTTGCAAATATGAAGCATCTGCTTATTTGTAACCATCTTTGCAGATACGAAGCATCTGCTTTTATTAAAGCAGATACAAGTGCCTTAACCCCCTCCCCAATTTAGTTCTGTAGTGAGATTTCATTACCACCACCATGTTCCTTTTTTTATAGTGAGAACTTAGAGTTGATGTTTGAGCAGACGAGTTGGTTTTTGGGTTTACCTCAGTTGGCCATAACCAAAAAATCCTAGAGCCATTGTCTTAGATTATTTAGCAACTTTCTCCTCTTTATTGCTCTCCTAAGAGTAGAAAGTATTTTTACTTCCTGTTTTAGCCTTAAAATTTAATTATGATACTATAGCTAGCATTTTTCTTAGGTAGCATTTGAAACCATTGTAGTTAGCTTTACAGAGTTAAGTACTCTGCCTTTAATTTACTTGCTTTGGAATGGCTAGAATAGTTGTCTATATTGTATTCATCTGAATTTATTCTAATTTGGGGATATTGCAGTTCTTACTTTATGCATTCTGTTTGAAAAGTCTTATTAATGTTTTTACTCTCCCACAGCACATAATATAGAAATTACTCAATATTAGTTGATTTGATGTCTTTTTTCTTTCCCATTCTCTGCCCATGTTTCCCCATATGAAGTCATGATTAGAAGCTTCCATTCATTGCAAGTTGATACATTAATTGTCTATTTTGATGTCTTCAGGTTACCAGAGAGAACTTCTCTATCAGAGGGAAGATGGCTCTTTCAGTGCTTTTGGGGATGGTGACCCTTCTGGGAGCATGTGGTGTTTTTGCTAATGGAACAGATCCATTTCACAGAACGGGCTCTCACTAGGTCACAATGGCCATGAAATTGACAGATGTGTCTGTGTATCAACTTGGAAGCTGCTTTTCCCCATACCCTGGCTTTAAAAGAGATTCTCCTTTTAAAAAATGGTTTTAAAACCCTAATGAGTCAGATGTTTTTATTTAGAGAAAGTAAGTCATAAATCTTTTTTGGTGGGAAAAGCTGCAATATAATACTTTATGATGATAGCGCAGCTGGCAAGAAAAATTGGTTAGAAATACAGGGTGATTGTGACATAGTTCTTTTTTTAATCAGACACAGTCAACACAAACTTTGTGTTAATTCAGTGTAGTTTCTTTAAGGCTATTTTTTGTGAAAAACACAGTGATGGGATTAAGTCATGAACATCCAGAGTTTTCTCCAGCATGAAATCTCTGTGTGGCTGATTTTGGATGATTAGTCTCCTTGTACTATCTTCAGTTTCATTTTTCACTCAGAAAAAGACTAATTGTATCAGTAGGGTTAGACAAGGTGTATGGTGATAACAACAACCCTCTACATCTCAGTAGTTTATTATCCACAAGTTTCTCTTGTGCTCATGCTGCATTTCCATTGTGTGTTGTCAGCAGGAGCATTGGAAGTCTTTGTTTCAGCCACCATCTCAGAGAAGGCCGGTGTATCCAGTGCTGACAATTAGAAGCTTCAGCCTCGATGTAATATTTACCACTTTACTATGATCAGAGCTGGTCCCATGGCCATGTGTAACTTCAAGAGGGCAAGAAAGCAAATTCTGCGTACTCAAAGTGGGAGAGAACTGCATAATGTTGCATATTAGTAATATTCACCACACTCAGTCTTTTACAATGTGAAACAGATCTGCTTCACATTTTCTTTTGGCACGAGTCAGGCTATAGATCCTTAAATAGAATGGATATAGATCCAGAAATAGGTCTCAGGGTTTTATTGTGTGATGTTCAATATTGAGTGTTCATAGCAGAGATTGGCACAGTTTTTCTGTAAATGTCAGATAGTTAATATGTTAGGCACTGCAGGCCACATAGAGTCTGATGCATATTCTTCCCCCTCCCTTCCACTCTCTCTCTCTTTCCTTCTCTCTTTGAAAACCATTCTTGGGTGCAGGGTTAGGGGTTGGGGAGGGGGAGTCACATATAAACACACGGTGGGCTGTGTTTGGCCCACAGGCTGGAATGTGCTGATTCCTGTCCTATAGGAGAAAAAAATATCCATTTCCTCTACTTCAAAGTACAACAGTTTGATTGTGAACTATATATACTTCATCCACTGCTTTAGGGTTGAACAAAGTATGTAATGAGGTCTTCTTGGTAAATACCAGGAATAGTCCAAAGATAAATAACCTTGGACAATTTATTTAACTCTTTCTGAGTATCCAGTTCTCAACCTATAAAATAATGAGGCAGGCTTAGATGGTTTCTGCGTTCTTTTCCAACTCTGATATTTTGTGAATTGACGGGGAATTTCCTGGCCATTGTAAGTGGAAACCACACCCACTGGCCCAGCTGAGTTGTTTACTTTGTTGTCTCTTTGTCGTCTGTCTTCCCTTTGTTCTTTCTTCAGGGATTTGCCCTTTGTTCAATCTTCTGATGGGGAAAAATGTCTTGTTATGTTGATGTTTTCTTGCTCAGTGTAATTTGGAGGCCTTTATAAAGTGTATTTTATGTAACCCCCCCCCCTTTTCACCAAGGTTGTCAGCTTTTGTTTTGCAATGTTTCCTTGAAGCTGATCCTTACATAGACATTGATCAGAATGTGTTACACAGAACATACACTTGGCTCAAAGGACGTCAGAAGTCGAGTGGTGAATTTTGGGAACCTGGAAGAGTGATCCACAGTGAACTTCAAGGTGGCAATAATAGTCCAGTAACCCTTACGGCTTATATTGTGACTTCTTTCCTGGGCTATAAAAAGTATCAGGTATTTAATCTGTAATTTAATAAATAATGGGTAGAAAATCACAAGGAAGGTAGATCTTGATGGGTCAAATATGCATCCGGAAACAGAGTTTTGCGGTTTTACGTTACATTAGAAGTCTTGAATTTGAGTACTCTTGCACTTTGCATTTGTGGTCACGTTCCAAAATCTAAGAATAAAAACATTGATCTACTCTTTCAGAGTAACTGAGAGAATTCTAAAAATATGTCCTAATGTAAATGATGTTACTAGTGTGAAAAGTCAATACATATTTTATCATTGGGAAGTTAACTTCTTAGGGGACAGAAAATTCTTCCAAATTTCGGTTGTGAAGGATTGTTTTATTTCTAAAATATCATGGAGCAGTTATAATGTCTGCAAATTTAGTAAAAAAAAAAAAAAAAATACACCCAAACTCTAAAAAGTGTCTGAAGTGGGCATGGATGTCTGGGTGAAAACAAGTGGGCATGGAAAGTTACGCTAATGAGCTTAATTTTGCCTCAGAGCTGTCCTTTGACGCCTTTACTGTTTCATGCAGACTGCAAATGATCAAAAACAGCCGTTGTCTATATTAAGCTACTGCTGTTTTCCCAGCCTATTACTGGGCATGTAGAAGATAAACTTCCAGCTGAATTTAGAGCTTCAACACCTGAGATCAAATATAAGAAATATCCTTCTCGGGCTGTGTTTAATGCTCTCGTCTTAGTTCATGATACTCAATTGGAGAAATACTGGCAAATACTTCATATTTTTTATTCCCTCTAAGGAATAGTGCCTATTTGCTTATAAAACCTGAAAAGCAGTGTTATTTTCAAAATGCAAGGCAGATCTTTAAATGTCTGTGATCATCAGTGGTTCCCATTGCCTAGGACAAAGTCAGGTGCTTAACAGACATTGAAATTGTTTTTTGAATGAATGTTTGAAAATGCTTTTTATTTAAAAATGTGGTAATGGGTTATTTTGAATAGTAGAATATATATATATTTTTCTTTCCAGCCTAATATTGATGTGCAGGAGTCTGTCAACTGAATTTGATAGAGGAATTTCAGACAATTACATGCTGGCTCTTGTAACTTATGCGCTGTCATCTGTGAGGAGCCCTAAAGCCAAGGAAGCTTTGAATATGCTGACAGGGAGAGCGGAACAAGAAGGTAACGCCGTGACCCGTTACGCGTCATGAAACATGTACGTGATGGGAGCAGGTTTTGTAAACCAGATACAAAGCGGATTTCGTACTAAGTGGATTTTGTTTACATCTTTTGAAAATGAAACATCAGAATGGGTGTGATGTAGCCATCTGCTGCTACTTTCCCCAAGAGTTTTCCAGAAAATTTTGGTCTTGCGGTGTTTCTTTCTTTTAGATATTTCTGCCCTATGTCAGTTACCCTGAGTTGTCTGATGTCATTTCTGGTTTGGTGGCCTTCGGCGGTCACTAAGGCTGTGGGTTTTAGAGAGACTCGGGCTCAAGTTCTGGCTCTGTCATTTAGCTTTATGAGCTTCAGTTTCCCTAACTGTAAAATGGGAATAACACCTATTTTCAGGTTGCTGTGAGGATGAAATGAGATAATGTGCAGGGACTGCCATATACCAAGTGTTCAGAAATGTGAACTAAAATGCTAATTAATTTTAATAATGCAATGCAAATGCTAATTAATTTTATTAATGGAAATGCAAATGCCAAAAAAATGCTGTGAGGTGGGTATATAGTTTTTTAACAGTTTTGGGATGGGGACTGCTTATGGGCTACAACAGGACAAGTGTAGGTGTTGTTACTTCCCAAACGGCCTCTGTGGTCAGAGATCCCGGGTTGTGTGTGTGTGTGTGTGTGTCTGTGTGTGTGTGTGTTGAGGGGGGAATGGGTGGGCAGAAATAATTTTAGGTAATGTTGACCGATTCACATCTCTTATAATTCAAGAAAGGGTAACTGGAAAATATTTAGAGACTTCTGAGGCTGTAAGAAGTATTGCCTTGTTATTAGTCGTAATTTAGATTAAATCCTCAGTACCTAGTGCAGTGCTGGAGATGAGATGATTGCACAGAAGCTGAAGTAGGCCTTGGCATTTCTGCTTCTCTGCTTGGCCGAGTGGTAGTTTTTTCACATTCCACCCAAGTGTAGTCATCTTCTAAGCAGTAATATTTGAGAGAGAGGAGGGTGTACGGACTGGGATGTACTCGAGGGGCTAGCGGGAATATGTCTAGGAAGCTCATAGAGTTGTCCAGGGTTCCTCATTTTTTTCCTGGGGTCTTGGATTTTGAATGTATAATACCAACTTTCATTTAATGAAAAAAAGAGACTTTCCCAGAACATTAGAGCTGGTTAACGGCAGACTCCCAGAACAGGATTCTTTCCAGTATGTCCTAAAATATTTTGGGATGGTCTGGAATACAGTTTGTTTTTTTTTTTAATTTATAGTTGTTTGGTCTTAGCCAAACATATGGAATTTCTCTTGGGAAAATATTTCCATCAAAACGTCCTCAAATATAAGTAATAGGAAAAGGATGAAAATTTATATGTTGGTAATAGTTTAAAAGGGGACATGTAAGTACATTTTGGTGTGTGTATGGATATACATATATTTGCTTGGTATAAATATACACATATATAGAAGTATATATTTTTTTATGCTGGTCAAGGAGATCTTGGACCAGTGTAGGAGTGTTTAATGGTATAAAATGTAATTTTTCTGTAACTGGTCAGACTGTTACTACTTTTCTCTTGCAGGAGGCATGCAATTCTGGGTGTCATCATTGTCCAAACTTTCTGAATCCTGACAGCCAAGCTCCCTGGATATTGAAGTTGCGGCGTATGCTCTGCTGTCATACTTCCCTGCAGCATCAGGCTGCCAAGGGAGTCCCGATTATGAGGTGGCTCAGCACACAAAGAAATAGCTTGGGAGGTTTCACATCTACCCAGGTGAGTGATGATCGCTTTAAATTTCTTTAACTATATGTATATGTATATGTGTATATACTATATATATATATATAAAATTAGCTAACTAGTTAACTAACTATATATATATTACAAATGAAATGTTTAAGTTACTAATTTTAGTTTTTTCTCATCACTGATATAAACATCATATCTGATATTTACTTGGGATAAATTGGTTGCCTGTCTTATTAGCCATTTTTCATTTGTGGTACCTGTTGCAGAAGGAGTTTGGTTTCATTCAGCAGATGTTTTCTGAGCCTTTCCTGTACTCCAGGTCAAGCAGATGCAAAGATGAGTCAAGGAGAGTTCACTCCCAAGGAAGGTGGATGAGTGTGTAGAGGTGTCCTAAACAAAACTGAAGTTCATGCTGTGGAGACCTTGATAGATACTCACATGCACAAGCTTTTTTCTTTTCTCAACAGGACACCACTGTGGCCTTGAAGTCCCTGTCTGAACCTGTAGCCCTAATGAACACAGAAAGGACAAACCTCTAAGTGACTGTGATGGGGCCCAGCTCACCGAGTCCTGTAAAGTTTCTGATTGACACACAGAACCGCTTTCTCCTCCAGACGGCAGAGGTGGGGACAAGGGGTGGTTGGTTATCTGAATTTCTATGTAGATGATTCCTTCTGCTGGAATAGAGCTTTATTTCCATTCTGTTGATTACAACAAAGGCTTGTTTCCCAGCCCTGTGCTGGAGGAAGGAATGTCCTTTGGTTGAATATGTTGAGCTGGGGAGGGGAGGAGGGTTTGAGAACTTTGGAAAGATTGGGAAAAGCAGAAAACATGGGCCTTGTCTTATTGGGAAAGGAACAAACACCTGCTGAGTTCCTGTTCTTGGCAGGCCCTGTGCTGGATTTCCTTGCATGTACTATTGCATTTACTTCTTAAACTGAGACTAAGAAGTAAGTACTTTTATCCCCAAGGTACACTTGATAAAACTAAGGTTAAGAGAGTTTAAGTAACTTGCTCAAGATCATGTTACTAGTCACAGCAGAACTAGGATTTGAACCCACGAAATCAAAGACCACGTTCTTTTTGGCTGCACCACATGTCCTCTTAAGAGAATTGATGAAACCAGTAGTGGAACTCTTTCTTTCAAATGGAATAAAGGACTATGCTAGACCCTAACTTATTCCCTTGGTTAACCTTGTAGGAAGTTGAAGGTAGTGGATAACTTCAGGACTAGAAACTAAAGAGGAGGGGTGATGGCAAAGGACAAGGAAGGACTAAATGTTGGACTAGTCAGTGATGATGCCCCACTGTATTCTCAGGAAGGCCAGGGACTTTGATGCTGAGGGAGGCGTGAGGAGGGAAATGACTTCTGTTTCTTGTCTTTCTTGCTTCGGCCTCTGCAGAAGGGCAGACCTGTCCACAGCATGAATGTGTCCTTCCTCGGCCTTCCCTTCCCTTATCTGGTTGACCCATCAGTTTTGACATGTGAGGGTGCGTTGTAAACTTCTTAGAGCTTTAGAGTGCCGATTTCTTAGACTCCCAGGGAGGGGTAACGGTGGTCTCTTGTGCTGGTTGGAAGGACCTCGATATGGAGAGTTAGCCTTACTCACTTTTTTTCCACTTCATTCAGCTTGCTGTGGTGCAGCCAATGACAGTTAATATTTCTGCAAGTGGTTTTGGATTTGCTATTTGTCAGGTATGTAATTATGTTTATGTTTGTTTGTTAACTATGACTTGCTGTAATAGTTCTTTGGTTTGGGGCACTGGTCAATCTTTAACTTAGATAATGTAAAATTTTTAATGATTAATTTCTATGACTTAGGCAAGATAAATCACTCTCTTTAATAAAAGGAGTTAGAGAGATTACTAGCTAGTGAGTAGATGGAAACTATATGGTTTGATAACCCTTTGGAAGAAATTACTCTTGAGTATTATATGCTTTTTGAAGTGAGAATTAAAATCTTCCAATATGATTCATGTGAATTGTTGGGAAATCTCACTTTTTTTTGTTAAAATACAGCTCAGAAATTGTGACACTTGGTAGAGTTTCTACTGTGACTTGATAAGTAGCATTTTACTTAAAATTTCTTAATGTTCATCTAAAAAAATAAAGGTTAACATATTACAAGTAATTGACTTGAAGATAGGAAATGTGCCCCTTTGATGTAAATTTTTATATTATAGTAAATAAAGCAAGTAGAGCATGATGTGTTCAGTGCTCTGGTGTAGGAAGGAAATCTGAAGAAATTGACCCTTTATGGTGTAATTGGGCTGGAATAAAATGGAAGCAGTAGGTAAAATCCTGAATGGAAGTTATTATACTTAATACATGAAAATCGTAGGGACTTAACCATGTTCATGGGACACAAAATAATATGTAACAGTGCTGAAAAAGATCATTTGCTTAGTTAGAAAAAAATCCAAACAAACCTTGGAAGATTTACTGAGAAAGTTTAAAAAATAAGGCTGTTATAGAGAAAAGGTACATTTTCAAAAACCAGTACAACTGTTCTAGTTGGGGGAACAGAAACACTTAGCAAAGTAGGGCACATAGTCAGGTATAATTTGGAAGCTTCCAAATAATGTGAAGATTATTTTGTATGATACTCAAAACACAGTAAATGTCTTTTAAAAATCAAGGAAAAATCCCAGTTAAAAGGAACAGTATTCAAAGTATTCAATGAAAAGGTCAGAAAGAGCGAATAATTTGTGTTGATCTTTACTGACAAAGACCATGTGAAAACTGTCACTCCTGAGCTGTCTTTCAAAGCAAAGAGTAAATCCAAAAGTAAACACATTGGTTATTTTTAGATACAACTGAAAAATCATATATACTTAAACCACCATATTGCTTGGAATTCATTCCTTATAAGCCAAATGTAGATAAATGACTGAATCCAGACAATTTTTATTTGAAGTTTGAAGGACATTGCAGTAAATATGGTACCTACTGGTCAGCACGCTCACCAGTCCCATGTCTGTACCTACATGCAGAAGACAAAGGGTGGGACCACTAGGCACTTCTCGTAATAGCAAAGAAAACTGCAAAAATGCTGGTCACCTGGGAATAGGTACTGACATTTCCTTTAGTTGATATTTTTATAAGTGCTCTAGGAAAAAGGAGGGCAAAGAAACTCAGGTTTGCAGTCAGTGTTCACCTCTTTTGGGTAATGGAAAGCAATCTACTGGAAATAAACTGCAAGATCTCTTGAAGTTCTCTGTGTGAGCAGTTGATCTCTACTATGGGCCAAATATAAACTCTTAACACTTAGTTGTAGCTGGATATTAATTGTGACCTAGAGGACAAACCTCATAGTTGTGTTTATTTCCTGATGAGATTGGTCTCTAAAGGAAAATTGCGCATCACAGGAAAGGGGGCAGTGAAAATCACAGAGGCTGTCTTTCCAGTTTGATGAGAGACTCCAAGAATACTCCAAGAATATCCTACAATTTTAATTATAGTTTAGGAAAAGTTGGGGAATGTCCAGGCTGAGATATTCCAGATGATGAAGAGAATGAAGGATTGTATGATCTAGGTGAGGCACAATCAAAAGTTGGAACTCTTAGGTTTGAAAGATGAAGGCTTAGAGAGAGGGGTTTTTAAAGTATGTAAATCCACAGTGGATGCTAAATGTTGAGTTCTGAGGTATATGTGTGAGAGAAAGAGACAGATTTAAGTATAAGTAAAATAAAATACAGTATTACATAGTGATAGTAAGGCTTATGAATCTTGGTATCAAAGAAAGTGGAAGAGGTAAAGAATTTAAATAGATTCCGATTCAACTTGGCATGAGGCAGGCCTAGGGAATTTTGAGTACACTCCCAAGCTTCTGATCTTAGGATCTCTTTGAGAAAAACACTGGCCCTCACACTGCCCCACATGTCCCCACAGCACCATTCAAATTGGTGTTGCTGAAAAAGACCCAGTTGACTTGAAATCCATCATGTATTTCATCATCTTTGGAAAGCAGTTTATGATCAAAAAGAATCCTTAGCAGTTGAACAAGTTTCTGTTCAACCAAGGATCTTGGATGAAGACATGTTGATTTATCTTACTGATAGTTTGTAAGGTTCCAGTTTGTGAAAAATGACTCCAGTTGGGCAGGAGAACTTAGAAATTAGTGGATGCTTTCAAGAAAGTTGGCAGTAGTTTCATTTTTACCCTCAAGGGAATGTTTTACATTCTTTGAAAAAGCAAAAACCATCAATATCATTCACGATGGTCTAGCATACTTGGAATGTTATGTAACAACATTTCTCAGTTTAAAAAATCATTATTTATAAACGTTCATAATTATATTTGTTGATTATGATAGTTAGTAAAACTAATTTTTTCTAGGTTGAAGATTACAAATTTAGTTGGGTTTGTCCCGAAGAGAATCATTACCTAATATTTAGAATGTATGATAAAGGCAGTTTATTGCTACTAGTTTATTATTTATACTAATTTGTTATTTATTGCAGCTTAATATTATTTATAATTTGAAAGAGTCTGGATCTTCTAGAGTCCAAAAATCAATCCAAGATCAAGAAGCCTTTGATTTAGATGTTGCTATAAAAGATAATGAAGATGATATCAATCACTTGGATTTGAATGTGTGCACCAGGTTGGTATCTAAGTCCCTCCTCTTCCTCTTTCTCCTTAAAAAAATAGCTTTGAAGATTTGATTAAATATATGTTCTTATTTATAACTTAATTACATATATATAGTTATCTAATTATATCAATATAAGGAGTTACATTTAAGAAAGATTTCAGTTATGTGTTACATTTCAGATTACAGACTAGAAGTACTGCTAATTATATTTAAGCATTTATTTCTCAACATGTCCAGATTATTTACAGGTTTTCCTTGTATTTATAACAAGTTTAAATAGAGAAGTTTAATAAAACTCAAGTTTACAAAAGCTTTAAATTCACAAATCATGTTTAATACTCCAAAGTTGGTTATTTCTTTCTGTTGGTAATTTTCCTGTTAAATAATTATATCAGGTTCATATTTAACCTTAATAAAAGCATGCAAATTCAGTGAAGAGAATAGTTTTTTTAGATACAGTGAAAATATTCCAGTTTAAAAGGGCCTCATGTTGGGAAATTAGGCTCTTCCACCTTCTGGGAGTACTTGCTGAGGTGACTTAAATTTGGTCTGTGTCCCGAGCATCTGAGGATCTTATTAAGCCATAAAGAAAAGGTGTCCACTTTAAGGCTGCTGACTTCACAGATTCAGGATCTTGCTCATTCTACTGCACACCCAAGTTTGAGAGCAACCCCTTCAGAAAGTTCTCGAATCAAGAGGCTTTACAGTTTCTTCCTTATCAGTCTGTCCTCTTACCTCTGCATGATTTGGTGTTACGCTGGGTGTTCCTGCAAGATGCGCTGACACTGAGGAGCTGTTGCCTGCCCTTGTTAAGTGTCCCATAGTGTCTGGTTGAACTTGGACTGTCGATGGGCTAGAAATCATGGATGTGGTCCTGAGCTGCCAGATGCTCTCAAGGTTATCTCTGGGCATTCCTCCAGGGGGTCAACCTTTTTAGCCACTGCCTGAACCCAACCTCCTCCTTATTGCTACCATCTGGACTATCTTGGGCCTTCTTGTTCCTGATTTTGGTATGAAATGTCACATGTGTTTGCCCCCTCCCTGACCTTATTGGGCATTTTGGACCAGCCGCACGGGGTTATCAGAATCTCTGCGGTGGCTTCCTTTCCAGCTGAGAAGAAAGTAGGATTCCCATTATACATTACTAAGTTTGCACCTGGGCTGTGTTCCAGAGCAACAATATCATATTATTATTGTTGTAAACAACAACCTACATTTATCATTGTGTTAGATTGTCACCAGATTGACCTTTGATAGTCTCAGAGGACAGGGATTCTCTGTGACTGCAAATTTGTTCCCATGCAGAAGAAGGAGAGTTTGGGGGCCTCAGGACATGCTTTTAGTAACCAAATTGGAGAAAAGTTAGGGAAGGGGCCACTCAGAAGCGGCTCTTTACCAAGTGATGTGGAAGTATTTTAACAAGCAGTAAGTCCACACTAATGGGTGACAATTGAAACTTATAGTTACCAGGGAGTAACAGGGGTGGGAAGGGATAACTTGGGAATTTGAAATTTGGACCTCTTGGGGAGTGATGGAAATGTTAGCTATCTTGATTGTGGTGGTGGCTTCATTGGTATATACATCCATCAAAATGTATCAAACTGAACATCTGAAATATGTGGTTTACTGTGCATCTATAATAAAGGTGTTTTTTTAAAAAAAGCCTTGTCTTTCAGCTCTCAGATGGTTTTGCATCTAGAGTTATGGGCACAGTTTAGGTTCTATCAGTGGGAAGCTTCCACTGACACAAATGTCCACAGCAACTGGCCCCTACTGTCACTGTCTAGTCACCAGCCTTGTAGGGCTTTTGATTTTGAGTGGGATGAAGTGCTTTCCGTCTATGTGTTAACATGTATTTGGAGCCTAAAAAGCCTAAGTTCAAACAGTCGCAATTATAAACTGCTTTAGAACAATTCTAGTCTCTAGTTTGCTAAGCTGAAAATGATAGGAAAATAGATTGTTTAAAATAGCCTTGCTTTTCTTTTCTAGTGTTACCAAAGTTTGAAGTTGCTTTGGAGATACCATTATATTATTCTTTAAATGCTGAGAGTTTAAATGGTACCATCACAGCAAAGTAAGTATCCTATTTCTTTTTATGACTAGAAACTGTTACAAAACTGAATGACAAAGAGCTCATTATTTACTCCAGAACATTAGCACAATGTCTTGTTTCACTTATTAAAATTCCCCAATGGATGGGAAACAAATATTTATAATTATTAGGTAGATCTTTGCACTCATTTCTCTGCTCTAAAGCTGCTCCAGTCCTAAAAGGCTAGTGTCTTTCCAAGAGTCATCAAAAGATTTACAGTATAGATGGTGTCAGGTTAAAAAGAAAGTTGTAGCTTTATTCGTCATTCAGCTGACATGGATTAAGGCAATTTACTTCTTAGATGCTAATTGTTCCCTGTCAATAATGGAGGTTGAATCTTCAGGGAGGAGTGTTGTTGCTTTATTACAGGTAGATGATGAGTAAATAATCCACATTCATCATCCATTTCAGCATCCTTACACAGAGACTTCCAGCCCACCCCGATGTGTAGTCCCTTTCATGGTTTTGATCCACTGGCTCGAACAGCAGAGCATTTTGTTTTGCTGAGGTGAAAAGCACTCTCAGAGTTTCAGATCAGTGGTTCTCCAAACAGAGTGGGGTTGTCCTCAAATCCAGGATTGATTTCTTTTAGCATTTATAAAAAATTAATTTTTTTGCCCCTCCCCATCCTTTGGGGTTTGGAAGGACCTGGCTGGGGCAACACTTAGGACTCGAGCCCATCCTCGTGTACCTGTCAGTGGGCTGGAGTTGGCCTGGGTGGCTAAGCCTCCTCAGGAGAGCAGCCTGCAGGCTGGGGGCGGACCCACATCTCTGAGGGGACCTTTCCTTCTCATCTGGCCCTCCCCTTCTTCCCAACCAGAGAAGGTCTTGCCCTGGGTCCCAGCAGACCTCACCACGCTCCCTGGTGCCCTCTGCAGCCCCTTTGGAGAGGTGCTTGCTTTTCCCTCCCAAGGAAGGGTATGCCTTGTGGTGTTTATTTTATTTTTTAATTGAAGTATAGGCAGTTAACAGTGTGTCATTTCTGGTTTACAGCATAATGTCCCAGTCATGCATATATACATATGTGTGTATATATATGTATATTCATTTTCATATTCTTTTTCATTAAAGGTTATTACAAGATATTGACTATAGTTCCCTGTGCTATATAGAAACAATTTTTAAAATCTATTTTTATATATAGTGGTTAACATTTGCAAATCTCAGACTCCCAAATTTGTCCCTTCCCACCTCCTTTCCCCTGGTAACCATAAGATTGTTTACTATGTTTGCAAGTCTGTTTCTGTTTTGTAGATGAGCTCATTAGTGTCCTCTTTCTTTTCTTTCTTTTTTTAGACTTCATATATGAGTGATATCATATGGTATTTTTCTTTCTCTTTCTGGCTTACTTTATTTGGAATGACAATCCCCAGATCCATCCATGTTGCTGCATCTGCCATTATTTTATTCTTTTCTTTTATCACTGAGTAATATTCCATTGTATAAATATACCACAACTTCTTTATTCAGTCATCTGTCATTGGACATTTAGGCTGCTTCCATTTCTTGACTATTGTATATAGTGTTACATTTTTAATGTATCATTATCAGTGCTTTGGTTTCTGAAATTTATTTAGTTTCAGACTTTATTTGTAATAGCTGGTAAAAACTGGACCCCATCCCACCACTGTCTCATCACAATATTCCTCTCCTGGTGAGGGTGTGTGGCAGTGGCCAGTGGTGGGCAATACATCTCCTGGTAGAAACAGTCCACACACCAGGACATTTGAAGATGCCTGCTTTAGATTCTATTTAGCAAAAAAAAAAATGTGAAACCCCTGTGACACAAAGGCAAAAACATGTCTACGATTTGTATACCAAGTTAATTCAAATAAGAGGTTACTGTCAATGTGAATTTGGGTACTGTGGCTAGATTTATGGTTTAGAAACACATAAATGCCTTTTTCCCCCCACATAATTATTATCCTGCCCTTGATCTTAGCTGAAGGTTAAGCATTCTGTCTGTGTTTTATTTTGAGTTCTTTGGCTAACATGTATAAAACTTAGTGACTGCAAAGCCATATAAACCATCAATGTCCGCATGGATAATGCTGAAAGTGGATACCTTCTTTTCTTCTGTTTTAGTTATTGGAGTGGGCCAGGGATTTAATACAACCAGTTAAAATGGTGATCCTTAAATTCTGGTAGCTCTCTAGGAAATTTGTTACATACTAAATTTCAGGGGGTATGGATCCCCTGCAGCCTCAGCATAGGCAGCTTCCTCCCACCAGCCCAGGGAACCCTTGTAGTTTCATCCTGATTTCCATTTGTGGGGATACTTTGAGATACTGTTGGCTGAGAATGACTTGGCAACTGTGATGGCCCCCTGGCATTTCTTTAGTGCTCAACACATTGTATTTGTATCATTTTCCTTAGTATGTGTATCTGTCAAGTTTCAAGCAGAGAAGTAGAATCAGCAGGAGATATGTATTAAGAGCTTTAATGCGAGAAATTGACTTGATTGTGAGGGCTAACAAGTCCAAAATCTGCAGGGCAGGTCGTCAGGAAAGGCGGGCTGGGACAATCAGGTACTGATATTACTGTTTACGAGCAGAGTTTCTTCCTGTTCAGGGAAGTCTCAGCTCCGCTTTTAGGGCCTTTCAACTGATGCAGTCAGGTCAGTCAGATCATCTAGGATCATCCCCCTGACTTAAGTCTACTGAGTATGGCTTGATCACATCTATAAAATACTTCCCCTAAACACCTAGATTAGTGTTTAAGTGTTTAGGGTCTTCAGCTTAGTGAAATCGACTTATCAGGAAGACCATCTTAGTGTTTGGTTTGTCAGCTGTAGATAGTGAGTTTCTTTGTTGCCATTTAAATTTCTCAGATCTTGCTAGTTTCTGATAATGCAACCTACCTTGGAGATCGTGGGTTGAGTTCCAGACCACCACGGTAAAGCAAATATCACAGTAAAGTGAGTCACATGAAGTTTTTTCATTTCCCAGGGCTTGTAGAAATTATGTGTATACTGTACTGTGGTCTATTCAGTGTGCAGTAGCATTATGTCTAAAAAAAAAACCCAATGTCCCTTCCTTGATTAAAAAACACTTTATTGCTAAAAAATGCTAAACATCCTCTGAGTGTTTGAGTCATAATTTTTTTTGTAGTAGCAACACCAAAGTTTGCTGATCACAAATCACCATAACAGATATAATAATAATGAAAAAGCTTGAAATATTGTGAGAATTACCAAAACGTATCACAAAGATGCAAAGTAAGCAAATGCTGATAGACTTCCTCCTTGCAGGGTTGCCACAAATCTTCAACTGATTAAAAAACTCAAGTGTCTGTGAAGTGCAATAAAGCAAAGCACAGTACAACGGGGTCGACCTGTAGTCCATTCCCAGTACTTCCTTCCTATCAAAGCTCCTTCCTTTAGGCTTCAGTTGCACCGGGATAACGTCCACAGTGGTGGCAAAGTAAGGTGATTCTGTCCCAGGGCAGCGAGATCTTGTGTGTGTATTTAGGTGAGTCACTCCTGACACGACACAGCCGAGGACTTTTCCCCAGAGGCCTGTGGTTAAACATTCCTCCTCCACCCCAGCTTTCATGAGTTCTGAGCCTACCAGTAAGTTTCAGGAGGGTTTGCTTTTATTCAGATTGCAGATATAATTTACAACTTGAGAACAGGTTCAGGAAATCTTTTCACTAGCAAGGTCTTTTGTCAGCCTCTAGGAATCAGCACAGACCTATTCTGTAAATCCTGCGTCCTGGAGAAGATGGAGGTGATGCTGATGACAGTGGCCATCACTGCCTTGTGTCTGTCTAAGGAAAGCGTGTCTAACCTCCCTTCAGGCTGATCCTTCCACTTGGGTCTTGGCTTTAGTCTCTTGTCCGGAGAATCCTAGTCCCACTTTCCCTCTCACCTGTGTCTCCGCTGCTTCCATTTGATATTTTTAACCTTTTGCTCTTTGGGGGTGGCTTCACTGTGTTTCAACATTTCTATCATTAAAGGAAGCAACCCTCCTTGATCTTCATGCCTCCTTCAGCCGCTGCCCTGTCTCTCCCCTCCTCCCAGAGTTGCAGCTGCATTTTCTACTTCTTCACATCTCTTCCATCTTTAGCCCTGCCTCGTTCTGCCTTTTCCCCTCATCATGCCATTGAAACAAAACTGCTGTCCCCAGGGCACAAAGCCCTCCTTCTTGCCTAATCTTGTGGGGGCCTTTCTTGGGCTTTTACAGCTTTTGCCCCCTCTGCAGCATCGGACATTGCTGTCCTCTCCCACTTTCCTCCTGATTTTCCTTCTTTTGCTTTGGCCACTCCTTTAAGAATCTTTGCAAGCAACTCCTTTCTGTCCATATTGTAAATGTTCTTGTTCCTTAGAGCTCCACCTCTAGCTCTCTTCTCTTTTTCTTTCCTTTTCTTTTCTTTTTTTTTTTTTAAACATGTCTCCAAGTTTTCTTCTTTGTGGCTAGGGAATCTGCTACTGTATATATAATTTGATGAAACCTGACTCCATATCACTAGCCCACATTTCTAGCTTGCCCATTGGATCCTCATGTCTCGCTGCCCACTGGACGTCACCCACTGGACTTCCCACAGAGACTTTAAACAGTCATCTTCCCCCAGACCTGGTTTCCTCTGCATCCCTCTCTTGGCGGCCTGCACCACCATCTCTTTAGCTGCCCAAGTCAGCTGTACTCACCCGACTCCCTCAACCCCTATAGAGCAAACCGACACCCAGCACAGGCAAGCATCCCGTCCAGCTTTGTCTCCTTAATATCTCTCAATTCCATCCTCTTTTCTCCACTGTCACTTCCTTGATTCAGGCCAATGTCAGCTTTCTCTCCTCGACTGCTGTTGTGATTTCTTAAAAGTTCTTCCTGGCTCCATTTTCACCCTATTCAATCTTTTCTCTGCTTTGCATCCAGACTTGTTTCCTCTTTTTCTTCTTTTTTTTTCTCCTCGTCCTTGTCCTCGACCCCTCTCTTTCTTTTCTTCTTTGACTAAAAGGCCAATCTAATTTTATGGCTCTTTTGCATGAACATTTTCAGACCATTGCTCTGAGAGTGAAGT
Organism: Camelus ferus; assembly: GCF_009834535.1. NCBI lineage: Eukaryota > Metazoa > Chordata > Mammalia > Artiodactyla > Camelidae > Camelus > Camelus ferus. The sequence continues at coordinate 646,741 of NC_045724.1, read as the reverse complement.
TCAGAACTTTTAGTATATCTTTCAGAGTTCTTTTCTTATTTCATGTCTTTTGAAACATCTCTCCCAGCCCCTTCTCTACCCTCCCAAACTCTCCTCCCAAATTTTACCTGTGCTTCCAAGAATGCAAAGTGCTTTTTCTGAAGGGGCCTTGGCAAAGGCAATTTCAAGGCCTGGCTACTTGCCCTTAACCCCTTCTATCCTGTGCCTTTCATAGCACTAAGCACACACAGCTAGTCCACCTCTTTGAGGGTGGGTGTGTGTCATGGTTGCTGCTGCAAGTTGGTACCTAGTATAGTGCCAGGCATGGAGTAGGCTTCCAGTGAATGCTTATTGAAAAGATGAATGGATAAGCAATATGATGCCTGAGTTCAGTTTTGAGCTGTATGTATCACAACAAAGGCCTTCATCACCAGTCAAAATCCTGCTACTTTGAGTGAAGCACAATAAGTTGTATGGGCAATAGTTTTGGTCTTGTCACTGAATTAGGGGGTGAGGAGTAGGACTTGAACTCCAGTTGTTCCCTGGATGTACTTGAAAAGATGAGTTCTGTTGTCTTACCACCTGGATGGCTGTTATTAAGTTATAGATACAATTTTTAAATATTTACTTCATATTAGCTGTTACAGTCACCTCTCTGAGTGGATGATAAACAATTTAGGTCACTGTTTTGCTGGTGTCCATCTGTCCCATCAAGGCATAGTTAATATGCAGAGGGTTACTGGCAATTTCCCAGAAAAGGTTACCACTGTCCTTTTAATTCTGAAATCTTTAGCTGAGATGAATAAAAACCTACATTTGTTTATTAGCTCTGATGTGAACATCTGCTCACAACTCTCAGCTCATTAAATAATGGATTCTTTCCCTTCATCATAGTAGGTTAAAAGGATTGTCAAGAAAATAATGTGGCATACATCTAGTTACTTACATATCTCCTGTGGACAGCAGAATTTTAAAAAATTAGTTAATTTAAGGTTTATTTAAATGTATTTATTATTTGATGAACTGAGACATTTGCATCCTGCAAATGACATGGCAAAAAAAAGGTGAGGAGAAACATGAATTATAATGATAAGTTCAAGTTTTTTAGGTATTATTTTGTAAACCTATTGTGATGTGGTTGTTTTTTGAAAAAATAAAAAAAATCCTTGTTGTGTTAATGAAACTATCCCAGAATAGCTTTGATTTGCTTTTTTAAAGGTTGTTGAGCTATTATTTTCTGAATGATTAGTTTATCCCCCAAATTTCCAGATTCTATTTAGGACCATAATGGTCAGTGTCCTTGTTTCTTGATTAGTATAACCAGCTTGGGGCTTGGAAAGCAAAATCTGCTTCACATTTAATGAAAATTAAAAATATTTTTGCCTGAGAATACTTTAAATTATGTATAGGTTTTTCAAGCTCTCAAGTACAGTATCATGTGATATAAGTTAAAGTATAGTGTTCTGGTGTTCTAGTTATGCATTTGTTTAACCTTTGACAAGATACAGGCAGTTAGGTTTTGAGGACTCTTGAATGAATGAATTTGATGCTGAAGTTGCTAACCAGGGTTTCTGCTAACTTTACTGTTTTTACTTGGAAGGGTGGTATGTTTGAAGCTGGATTGTCTTCTTCTTTTTAATTCAGAATATGCTGTATTTTACCATTGGTTTTTGAGTTGAGTTGATCCAGATGTGGGGGTGCTGTTTCTGTGTTCAACTAATGGATTCAGGAAGCAGGAGTTTACTGTCAGATTTATAGAGCACAAAGTAAAGACAACTTCCACGTTTGGCTTAGCATTTCACAATAGAGATGGAAGGATCCCAGGAAATGCATTGAGAAAAGGCTTTCTGACAGTAAAATAGTTTGCCAAAGATTGTCTCTCCTTCACACAAAAAGACGGCCCCATCATGAGAAAGGATAAAGCTAATACCTGGAATGCAAAGCAGCAGAGATGAGATTTGATTCAAGGAGTTAATGTTGGTACTATAGACTTAAAAAAATGACTTTTTTAAAGTTTTTCTGCAAAAAGTGAATTTTTAATAGCCATTAGCACGTTTGGTGCCCTGGCATGTTTGGTCTAATAAATCCAGCTGGTTAATGTTGGAACATGCAGCAGTGGCCATGGTGAATGCAGTTTCAGAACATTTACAACTTTTTGACTAACAGACATAGAAAACAAACTTGTGGTTACCAGAGGGGAAAGGGGGTGGGAAGGGATAAATTGGGAGTTTGGGATTTGCAGATATTAACTACTGTATATAAAACAGATAAACAGCAATATCCTAATGTATAGCACAGGGAACTATATATATTCAATACCTTGTAGTAACCTATAATGAAAAAGAATATGAAAAGAAATATATATATGTGTGTAAGTGAATCATTATGCCGTACACTAGAAATTAGCACAACATTGCAAATCAACTGCACTTCAATTAAAAAAACATTCAAAAGCTTCAAAGTCTCCTGGGCATGCACTTAATGGGCCAATCCAGTTGTCTAGAAAGAAAAGATTTTCATAATCTTTTAAAAATCTTTCAACAAGAAACTGTCACTTCTAGTTATGATCAGATTTTCTCTGGGCTCTCTAGAGGCTGGGTCAAGCGTGGGTTATGAACTGTTTTGAGATATTGCAATTGAGAATCTTCCCATTTTGGAGACTTAATTTCAAGGATTGCCATTTATTAAGGACATTCCTGACCCTGCTTTCAGTTTAAAAAATGTGTAATAAGAGTATGTTTTTAATATAATTTCATGTTAAGCCCCATTTATCATTTTCCAGGTATACATATAGGAAGCCAGTGAAAGGAGATGTCACACTTACATTTTAACCTTTATCCTTTTGGGGTGTGAAAAAAATATTACAAAAACATTTAAGGTAACTCGAGAATGTCTTGCAACTTGTAATCGGGGAAAAACTAGAAGTATACTTTTTCTAGAAAAAAAAGACTTGGTAGTGAATTAAGAAAAGTTGAGTGTAAGAAGCTCAAGATCTTTCTAGCATCAGACAAGTGAGAATGTACGCATTTGTTAAAATAATGAAAATGGAAACAGAGCCATTGTATTGTTGTGACTTAGGTTGAGTTTTATCTCTCAGATCTGAATTGCTAAAGTGAAGAATGCAATTGAAATTTTTTTAACCAAACAGATAAATGGATCTGCAAACTTCTCTTTCAATGAAGAAGAGATGAAAACGGTCATGGATTTTTTGGATGAGCCTCTTGAACACGTGTATCCGTCTTCTCCTGGGCCAGTAGAAATTTTAGCCACGGTGACAGAATCATTCACAGGTCTGCAGACATGGAAAAGTGCAGGTAGAGACAATTGTGTGCTGCTGCTCCATCATCTTCCCCATGGTAGCTGGCACGTTCCTGTGAGGCCGTCGCTGCCTAAGGATGCTGTTTAATGCTGATGTTGCCATGACTATTAGTCTAACTTGCAGAATGTGTTCATAATGAAGGGGAGACTTTACTTTCTTTGGAATTCTGTACTTCAGCCACAGAATCACACTTCAGTGTGATAGGTATTTATAAGTTTTTTTTTTTCCAACCTGAAAACCACATGGAAAGGGTACATTTTCAGCTGACTAACCATCCTCTTTTCCTTTTTTATATAACATCTTCTGAAATCTCACTGGTTCCTAGCCAATTTTCTCTTTTAGTAATAGAATAAAGGCTAATTCCTTGGATCTTTCTGTTGCTATTTTAATAGGTTTCACCAATCCCTGAAAGAGCGAAAGGATGATTGTGTCAGTGGCCTGAATGTGTGGGGCACATGTCATTGATGGGGGTCAGTAGTGGTGCTCAGAAGGGACCCACAGAGGACAGAATAGACCTGATGGTCCTCTTAGTGCCCAAGCCAGAGAGGCTCCTGTGTCTTGATATCCTAACCAGTTTGGGAAGTAGCACAGATGGGGAGATTTGGTGGATAGGAGTTGTTGTTTGTAAAGCATTTTAGTTTCTAAAATATGCAATTTCCCAAACAGGTATCTCAAGAAATGCGAGCTCCAATGTATTTTTCAAGCAACATGATTACATCATTGAATTTTTTGATTATGCTGCGGTCTTGAAGCCATCTCAACTTCACAGCCACTGTGAGTTGGTGTATTTCTTAATGGTCTAAAGCAGTAAGTTTAGTTTGGTGAAACAGAATGGGAAATGGTATTTTCAGTGCTTTTCAAAAAGTTTAAGCACAAAGTAGATAACTTTCCCTCTTTAGATACATGAGGCATGTGGAATTGTTTCCAAATGACCCTTATCTACTTTATCCAAAAAGTAGTTTCCAAAAAAATTTTCCTCAAAATATATTTAATAAGCAGTTAAAGTTAGATTTGGATTACAACTATGAAGTTTTGTAAAGGAATTAGATGCTAGTCAAAAATTTTAAATTTCAATTTGATTTTTATAATGACTAATTTTACTTCTAGCAAAGATGTAGCATTAAAAATGATCAGCACATCTCTCACTTATTGAGAGAATATTGAATTACCATTTATTACCCGAGTGAATTCTGACTGTGAGCAGGGCGTGCTGCTGGGCGGGGCTCTGAGACCTAAGAGGGACCCAGTCCCTCCCCTGGAGTCACAGTGTTTGTGACAGTGATGGGAAAATAGACACACAAGTGTGACTCAGGGCAGGAAAAGATCCGCATCATGAGTACATTCCTATAGGGATTTAAAACAGGTGTTGGCCAACTTTTCCTGCAAAGGGCAAGATGTAAGTATTTTTAGCTCTGTGGGCCATTGGTCTAGGTCACCACTGTGCATCTCTGGCACTGTTGGGTGAAGCAGCCCCTGCAGCTTGGTAGCCAAGTCAGGGTGACTGGTTCTCAACAAACCTTCTTTACAAAGAGACTGGATTCAGCCTCCTTGCCTGGCATAGCTTGCTGACCCCTAGTTTAAAGAAAGGAGGGATCACTGCTTATTGAATCAATGGAGAGAATGTTTACAGTTTCTGTGTTGGTGTGTCTGTGGAGATTTGGGGACAGGGTTGTGCTCAGAGAGGGCGTGTGAGCTGTGTTCCCCTTCCTCATACCTTGTTTGCCCTAAGCATCTCTTCCCTTCAGCTCAATATCCTTTTATAATAAACCAGTGATCTAGTCAGGGGGAAAAAAGTTTTAGAGAGCTCTTGATTTTAATACTCTTATAATTTAGACAGTTGGGAAAGGTAAGTTAAAAAAAAAACAAAAACGAAAACAACACAAGCTTGCAAATGGTAATTTCCAAATGAATAGAGAGGGAAACAATGAGAGTTCAGGGAGGGGGGGCTGGCTTTGGGATGGGTGTGGGGTCATTCAGGGAGGCTTTCTGGAAGGGGAAGTTTTAGGCTATTTGTGAAAAGATCAGTCATGTTTTCAGTGTTGGGTTGTGTGAGTTGGAGGTGGGGAACAAGATGAGCTGAGACAGACGTGAGCACTTTGGTTGGCGAGTTCAGGGTGCATTCAGGTGACACCGACTGGGCCAGGACAGTGGCAGGAGAGAGCTGGTGTTTCCTGTCCAGGAGGGGTCAGAGGGAAGACAGGAGGTGGAGCTCAGGGAATTTGCAGAGGATCCTCAGGGTCTCACCTGTTGTTTAGCTTTATGCTCTAGGCAGTGAAGAGCCTAGAGCCTTAATGAATGTGGGAGGGGTGGGACAGAAGCAGTGTCCTGGAGGGGACTGGGGGATCTGTGTTTGGGAGGCTGTCAGCAGCCTGGGCATGAGGCAGCCTGGAGCCTCCTGGTGGAGGAAGTGGGGGGAGAAGATGTCAGAGACCTACAAGACTTGGTGCTCATTGCATGTGAAAAGTGGGAAGAGGGAGGGGAAATTCAGAGATGTTAAGTCTGGCTGAACTGTGGTGTGAGCGAAGATAGGCAGGGCAAGATGGTTTCAGTTTCAGATGTATTGAATTTGAGATGTCAGAGATATACAAGCAGAAGTTTCCTGCAGCGGATTGGAGGTGTGGAGTGTCAACTCCAGAGCCAGGTCAGGAGTTCTGAGACCTTTGGGAATAACTGATAATGAAGCTTGACAATTTCTCACATTTAGGGAGAGGAAAGGGGAACCAGAAAGCCATTATGAGGATGTAGACAGATGGGTATAAATGAAGGAGGTTATTGTGGAGCCATAGAAGGCAAAAGAAGCCATAATATCAAGAAGGGAGTGGTCAGTGGAGTTGGATGCTACCTTAGAGAGACCACTTAATCTGGAAGTTAGGGTGCAACCAACGATTTTTGAGAGTTCGGTTTCATGAGAACAGCACAGATGGGACTGGGTCCAATGATTTTAAAATGTTTCCTTTTGACCTTAGGTGAAGGTAACCCATTCTGATGGCCATCAACTGACTCCTGAAGAAAGAAGCAATCATGTAGTCATAACAGCAACACAGAGAAACTATACTGAGAAACTATACTGGAGCAGATGGGACAGGACAGATCAGGAAATAGGGACTGTCCAGGTCACAAATCACATTGTCCCACAAAATGGAATCTTCAAGATTGAGTTCCAAATCCTGGACGATTGCAGTGAGCTGCAATTGAAGGTGCCATCCGTTTCCCATCATTATGTTACTGCAACAGTAGCATTAAAATTGTCGTCTTGTGGTAGGCATTCGGTCTGTTGGGAGGTCAAAGTGCACAGGAAGTGGACACATACTCTTATTGAAAAGAACAGGGGAAATGGTGAAAAGTGATTTAATGACAGTGGCTGAGAGTGAGACCAAAGGCTTCCTTGTAAATTCATTTTGAAGAGCCCAGTAAAATAGAGATGTGAAGACAGGGTGGAGAAGCTCTCCAGACTCCCAGTCTAGGTGATTTTTGATCATTTGAAATTGTATTTTGGCAGGAGCTGAAATGAAAAGGGAAAATATTTTTTTGGCGCTTATACTCCTATGCTGGTCTGAGACTCCCCAACCATTTCTGCTACTTTTCTGGTGGTCACTCAGACCTGCCACAGCTGTGGCTTTGAGTTTTACTCTCACCAGTGGAGGACTGAGTGAGCCAGTGTGACTTCTTGCTTGTAGATGAGCTCCGTGTTGTGGGGAGAGGGAAGGATTCCTTTTTCATTTTGTCCTCTCTCCTCAGAGTGTGCTTCCTGGTACTAAGCCTTTGTTTCTGAAATAAGTTAGGACTGTGTTTTTTGCCTTTTAGTTGATGGTGATGAAGACCATCTGTCATGGTTTACATCCCTCACTTTGTTTATAGTATAACCTGTAAAATGATGAAGAGCCAATGTCTGGGGGATGTGTTTTTCTTGCATGAAAGAAGAGTGAAAGTGAATTTGCCTTTCCATGATTGTTTAGCAGGTAACATTTTCTCTAAGGGTTTGTAAAGATGAAAGTTTATGGCTCCCCTGTCTTCTGTTATAGGCCTCTTTCCTGGATAGTGTGGATAGCATCGCAGTTCACGGCATGTTTAAGGCTCCTAGTAAAACATACATCCAGCTAAAAACAAGAGATGAAAATATAAAGGTAATGCTTACAGTCACTTGATAATGACAGTGTAATTGGACTGTCTTGCCATTGACATGTGCGTATTAATTAAGCGCTTTTTTCTTTGTGGGATCACCTTTTGAGTTGGTGGTTAGTGGCAACAAGCAATTGAAGGAGGTAAGCTATATGGTAATCTCTTATAGAATCTAAATTTATGATCCATTACAGAATCATGTTAAATAATGTCTACTTTATATCTAAACTAAACTGACTGCTTTTTAAAATTCTGCCTAACACCTTGTTAACCTCTCTTTTTTATATTGAAATCAAACTATGTTTTTTGCTTTCTTCACCTACATTTGCATTTTCAGTTTAATATGGATAATGAAATCTTGCTTTATGTGTAAAATTTAAATTTCTGTGAGATAAGACACACACAATCATTATGGAAAATTATAAAATAGAAGAAAAACAGAGGGGAGGGTATAGCTCAAGTGGTAGAGTGCATGCTTACCATGCACAGGGTCCTGGGTTCAGTCCCCAGGACCTACACTAAAAGGAAGAAATGAAACTCCAGTGCACAATATCTGAAGGCTGTAGATCCAGATACCGCATCCAGTTCTGTTTGTTTTCCTTTTGCCAACTGTCTTCCTACATGGCCCAACCACGACCAGGTTTTTCTTCAAGAAAATGCTTCAGCCCTGTGAAATTCTTTTATGCCCCGTTATTTGATGGAAAGATTCTTGAATGGAGATAGACTTAGGTGTGTGTGTACAATGGACAGTGGTGGATGTTGCCTCTAATCTATATGTGACTCCATTCTCTAGGTGAAACATCACCCTGCTGCTCGGGAGAAGAGGAAGACACACAGTCTCCCGATGAGGAGGTACCGTCTTCTTTTGTTATTTTTCTTCTTCTTTTAATATCTAACCATCGAGGGTCGTTAAAACATAAGCGGACGGACGTTTGCCTTTGCGTTCTGACGTTTGCATTTTCCCATCTCAGTTCTTGACTTATGTTTTTTAATATACAATTAGTAAAGTCCTTCTGTGCTTTCAGTTATGCGAGTGCATAGTACACTTGTGTTAAATTTTCCATGCTCACCTACTGAAAGCAGTGTCTATATCTAAATTCTTTGCTTGGAATACTTTTCCGTTATAGATTAGTACAAGTGACTGGATATGTATAGATAGTTCCCTGTGCAAGCTTGGTAGGTTTTGAAGATTCTTCTATTTTGTTGTGGCTTTTTTTTTTTTTTTTGCACTCCTCATTTTTTGATCCATCAAATGATGTCTCTTATGGAGTCTTGCAAATGGGGTCTTTCCATTCCGTTCCCATTAAGTGTGTTCTAGTTTTCCATGTGACTTCTTACGCTGTTTCCCACCTCGTCCTTTTGCTCAAGCTGCCCTTCCTCGAATCCTGTTCCCTTCCCCCTCTGCACTGGGCCTGTCTTTGAAGACACAGTCCAGTCTTCCCCACATTCCCTGAGCCAAGACATGCACCAGAATCTTCTCTCCTTTGTGCCCTGACTGTCCGTTGAGTTGAGTTGTCCAGCTGTTGAGTGGTCCTTTTGTGCGCGGATCGGTTTTCACGTGTCCCGGCTTCTGGTACAATAGAGAGCAGAATCTGTCTTTCGTTTGCATTGCCAGCTTTTCCCGGGATAGTGCCTATGATGTGATAGGTGCAGCAAATGTGTTCTGTCTCAGTGACTGATGCAGTGAATAGCCAGGTGAATAAGTATGATGTTTTTCAAGGTGCAGTTTGTTTTTTTGTTTTGTTTTGTTTTGTTTTCACAGGAAGTTGTTTCAACTGAGCCAGAAACTGTAATAGAATATGATACTGAAGCTCTTGATGGTGCTACCGAGGAACCAACTGTTCAGGACAAAATGACTTTTGATGAAGGATTTTTTATGTTTATCTTATTTTTATGTAGCGTGTATTTGATATTTGTAGTGTTTTATAAACCTATCCTTGATGACATGTGGTGGGGTTAAATGTTATATACTGCGTTGTATCCGTTTGTTAGTTCTTTCCCTTCGATTTATTAAACCTGTCTGTATAGCTCAAAAACCTGTGATTTGTATTTTTATGGATTCTGTTTGGGTTCTTAACCTATTTGTTCTCAAATTTCCGATGTATTCTTTGTCATCCTGTTTCCATGGTTGTGTTTTTGGTATAAATGGATATGTTAAGTTTTACAGTGATTTAGAGAAAAACATTTGATCAAAATGAATAGTGCTTTTGTTTTTGTTTTTTTATTTTTATTTTTTTTTGCATTCATCTCTTTAACTTTTAAAACATGTCCCTTCTTCCTTTAAAATGTTATTATATTTTCAAGTAGAGCTGCAGGGACATTTCAGGAGAAAGAATGGTATGGTAAGCAATACGAAATATGTCAGTTTCTTATACCAACAGTTGATCCAGTCGTGGTCTATTCCGGGCCACCCCTAATTATAGGAATGGATTCTCTTCCTTGAACTGCGTGAGCTGTATGCACTGTTTCCTATTTTAAAATGTATTTACCCCCCCATCTCAAGTGTTTTCTCACCCTTTATGCCCTGTTTTTCACTCAGTTGAATTCTCAAGGGGGCCCCACTGCGGATCTCCAGGGGCCTTTCTCTGTTCTGCTCCCTTCTCTCCAGCCCTCTCTCCTCTGATCTCTTATCCACGTTGGTTTCACCCGACTCTCTGCTTTGTCGCCTCGACTGAGGGGGTCTGGTGGACCCTCCTACTTCCGTTCCCTGTCCCTGTGTCACGGCCTGCATATTCTCCCGAGGCCAGTGCACTGGGGCGTCTGTTAGACTCACTTTGTATGTGTTTAAGGATCACTGTCCTTCATTGCCTGAAGTCCTTTGTCTTGAAGATTGTTTTTTCATGTATTTTGTCTGTTTTGGTTTTGCTTGTTTCAGGGAGGCTGGCCCGTCAGTGCCTGTTCCTCCATCTGGGCTGGAAGCCGCCTGTGGGAGGCCTCGGGCACGCGCTCTATGTGGGCTGCTTCCTCCTGGGCTTAGTTGCTCCCTGCTTATCCTTCATTCTCAGTGTGACCATCTCTTCCCTGGGGAATCTTCCCCGGGCCCTATCTAGACCAAGTCCTGTTACATGATCATAGAGCTCTCTTTTCTTACAGTAACCATCTGAATTTATAATTATTTTATTTGTCTTGCTAGTGAGATGGGAAGTGGAGAGCAGGCCCATAATAGGCCCACTACCTGCTGCAAGTGTCAGAGCACAGCTGACACCTGTCCCCTTCAGGGAGGGAGAAATCTCAGGGGATAGTTCCTTTCTCATCACCACAGGACTGTTTCTTTCCTTTTTTGTTGGGGTTGGTGGTGGTAATAAGGTTTATTTATTCATTTTTTTTATTACTTTTTTAAACAGAAGTCCTGGGGATTGAAGGAGGTCCTGGGGATGGAACCCAGTACCCCGTGCATGCTAATCACACACTCCACAACTGAGCTCTACCTGCCCCCCCCCCACATGGCTGTTTCTAATGGGCTCATTGATCTGTTCAATTTTAGTTCATCAGTAATTTAATATTTATAAGTTTCTTCCAAAATGTATAGACGCTTTATTTTGAAATGAGGTCCCTCTCTGTAAACATAGGCATGGTCCATGGGACTCTTCGCAGATGACGTCCCCGTCTGCAAGCAGTGCTGGAATGAGTAGACTTTTTGCCAGAATTCCAAGTGGTCAGGATGGGAATCACATTCGCAGAGAAGTGCGATCCCACAGCATTGAGGGCACGGTGAGAATGTTGTCAGCCTGGGAGGTGGAAGCTGTGTGCTTCAATCCCAAATCTCAGAGCCCCAAGTGTTTCATGGGTTGAATGAGAAGCCTATGGCCCTCCCAGAACTGCTAGGAAGATGAAGTGTGCAAATATCTGAAAAAGCCTTTGGTTCTGATAAGTTGCTCGAGAAAGGTTATATAGTCTCATCTTGGGGAGAAACAAGATAATTCCAAAGGCATCCATTTCCCCTTGCTAGAGTGCCTTTCTTTCCCTCTTCCTCCCACTGGTCTGTCCCAGATAATACGAAGCCAGATAATGCAGACAGGTCAGTGCTACCTCAGCCTTCTTTCACCTGCCTTGGGACTGTTTTGGAAATCATGAATATGCCAGTGTTCCCTAAACTGTGAGCTGATGCCGCATGAAAGAGGTGGTTCTTGGTTGACCTCTCACCGGGACACAGACACACACCTCTCCGTGCCTTATCTGGCATACAAAGAATAAAGGAAAGGGCTAGAGCTAGGACGGGGCCAGGTTTGGGGGATGAGACTGGCTCCCTAGCCCTAAGTAGAGAGGCCTAAGTCTTCTAGGCCATCTCTACAGTGGCAAAAAGAGTTTCCCCTATCTCATATGACCCAGCATAAAGAACAGGGGTCCTTGGGAAAACCATATCAAAGCCTGCACATGGGAGATGCCTGACCCCAGACATGGGTGGGTTCTGCTGTAGGTGAGCTTACAGTTAAGAGTCCACTCCTGACCCCACCTTGGCCTGCAGGATGACAGGCCAGAGCTGGGAGGATAGAGAGTGGGAAATGGAGAGAATCTGGTGTGCAGCTCATGCAATATTGATGCGGTAATGGAATACCGCACTTCACCCCCTGCTGATCCTACTCCTGGTCCCTCCTGGACCAGGGACTGCAAGCTTGGCTACCAGGAGGATGTCACTGAAGGGACAGTGAGGACCCCCTGCCCCCTTACCTCAACCCCCCTGACTGCAAGGCCCTTTCCCTGGGGGCACAAGGACACATCAAACCAGAAGGAGAGGTAGGATCTATGGAACCTGCCATATGTTCCTAGGGGTTGGCATAAAGGGGGGTTCTGCAGAGACAGGCAGAGTGAGCAAGGCCAGGAACAAAGATAGACGGGAAAGGACCCATCTCCTCCTCTTCACTAGGGACCAAGGAGAATCCCAGGGCAAGGAGAGGTTGGGAAAGACGCAAGGAGAGGTTGGGAAAGACAAGGCAGGCTCTGAGCACCAGAGCCATCAGAGAACTAAGCAGCTAGTTTCAAACACACATCCCACCTCCTCACCAGCCTCTGGCCCTGAGTCCTGCTTCTGCCCTTCTGTTCTCAGGCTTGTGTCTGATCGTCTGAGTTTCCTTCCACCCAGCTGAGGTGGGGTGCACGGACAGGGAAGATGAGCTTGGTGGCACTGGCAGAGCTCAGAGCTCCAAGACTGGACTGAGGGGCTGGGATCAGCCCAGTGAAAACGCTTCTGCAGCCCACTTTCTCTGGTTGCCGGCCCGGACCTGTTCCTCACTGGTGAAAGGCATGGGGAAGGAAGAAGTGGTGGGGTTTCCTCTGCCCTAAGTCCCACTCATGGCTCCCAGTGTGGGAAGTTTGGCCCCCAGTATATCTTGGGACCCGTAGGTGAGGGGCTCGAGCTGGGCTCTCCCTCTTTGCGTTTTCTCGGGTTTTGCTCTTCTGTGTTGGTGTGTCTTCCTCCTGTCGTCCATCCTCTGCCTCATTCTGGCGTCCCCTTCACAGAGCCGGGAGGAGCGTGATCTCTGCCATGAAGCTCGGCAAGAACCGACCTCACAAGGAAGAACCCCGAAGACAAGGTATCGAGGTGCGACCCTGACCCCAGCAGAGCCCAGGCCCTCCGGCCCTCTCTCTGCGCTTCACAGGGACTAAAGGCCTCCCCTCCGCGGGCAGCGCCCCAACAGGGTCTTCTGCGATTGCCAGCGGGGCCGCCTGGGCGGGGCCTGGCCTCCCATTGGCTGGCTGAGGAGCCAGGTTGTGACCGCGGTCCTCCGAAAGAGGGAGCTCCGAGGGCTGAAGGTGGGAACCGCATTTCCTCTGGTCTAGAACTGGGCAGAACCTTCTGCCCGGTGGGCTCCTTCTGCCCTCTTTATTCCCACTTTTCTTCTTCACACAGAAAGCTAGAGGTTTTCAATCAGAGGAGGGAAAAACAAAAAACGAAAGTTGTTTGGCCGATTCCTTACTTCTGGGGGAAAACCAGAGTCGGCCTGCTCACTGTCGGGACGCACGGTCCTGCTTCTTCCCCATTGTGCCCTCTCATCGAGCTCCAGGGACTGACTGACGGCCCTGGCAAGAGAGGCAGGGTGGGTCAGTGGCCTGTGGCACTGGTGCCACTGGAACAGGAGGCTCAGGAGGGGGCAAGATAGCAGTTTAAGACAAGCCAAGGAGGACAGATGGAAGATAGGGAAGAAAAGGAGTATAAAGGGGAGCTGTCTGTAGCTTTCTGACCCAAGTCTGTGGCTCACATGCCCATCCTCAGGGCTCCCGGCTTCCCTCCTCAGCATCCCCTGGGTGTCCCACTGGTCCCAGAATCTCTCTCCCTCTCTCTTGACCCCATGCCAATTCCAACTGTGCTGGTCTCCTTCCTCCATTGGAGAAGGTTGAGCTGTTGGCTTAGTCCCAAACCCACCGTCTCAGAATCATCATTTCTTCATCTCACTGGATTAATATACATTAGTCCAGGGTTAGGTTCTGAATCCCATCAGCTATTTCACATGGATGAGTTCCTTCCTCAGCCTCAGTTTCTTCATCTGTGGCATGAGAATAGTGTCTGTTTTGGCAGGATGTGACTGTGAGGACTAGAGATATGTGCAGAAAGTCCCTGGCATTGTGCCTGGCACACAGTAGCCTCTCAGTAAATGATATGAGAGGTATGTAAGTATGAATTCTTTATTCTCTACCTTCTTCCACAAAGGATATTCAGTGCCTACATATGGAATGAGATACATTCAATTAAAATAAAGAAGGAAGACCAGATCAAATATCAATTAAAATCCAAGATCAAGATTAGGTCAGAAACACTGCAGATATAAAGATCATAACATTCTACGCAGATGCTGCCAACTAAACCTGGAATTTGACTCTCAGCTTTCTGGATGCCAAAGCCAATGGGGAGAGACTGTCACTATTGCATCATCCAGCCCACCTAACCCACCTTTCTTCTTCCCTAGATGAACCAGCAGTGCTGGAGAGGGAGGACCTTGACTGCCTGGCCATGCGTCTTGGGGATGGGCCAGATCCTGACTGTGTCTCTAGCTGCCGTCACAGCACTCACCAACAACGTTTCCAACAGCGGCGAGAGGGCAGGAGCCCCCCAGCCGAAGTTGCCTTCATCCAGTCAGGCAGGACCCAGCTTGCCCTTTCTGGAGTTTGGGTGGGGTAGAATCAGACACCGTGGACAGCTCCTGCCTAACTCTGCCCCTTTCTTCTTTTCCTGGAAGTCTTTCTCATCTCTCTTCCTACAAAGGCCGGGGCCTGTTCCCAGATCATTGAACACCTCCAGGCAAAGGGAAATCACAGAGCTGCCCAGCCCCACACTGGAACCTGTTGACCTAATGTCTGTCGCCCTGTCACTTCTGCCATTGGTTGGAACCTCTGAGAGCAACTAATCCCCATTCTGTTTGGCAGTCCTGGAGTATTTGACGACCATGATTCTGTCCTTCTGTCCTTCTCCAGGGTCTAACCACTGCCAGTGCCCTCCTCCTCCCCTGCAAGCAGTCCCCTTACACCCAGCCTGACAGGACATTCTCCTCCATAGATCCAAGCCAGACATTGAGATGGAGCCAAGTGCTGGGCAGCCCAAGGATTACCAGCTAGGTGGGGCAACTGGATGCCTTGTGCCTTTGCAGCTCTGCTCTAGTGGGGGGTAATGGCTAGATGTTGAGGCATGGATCTGGGCATCACAGAGAACCACACGCTGAATACAAGTTCTCACGGTGAGCTTGCTCCTGGGAGGCCCCACGGCAGTGTTGTAAGTAGAGAAGCACAACCCCAGCCAGGAGCCTGAGAACAGGCCCCCTGACGGTGCTGTGTCCAGCAATGGGCGGCATCAGTGAGAGGGACCTGGGGATCTATAAAGAGGCCAATGAACACGCACACAAACGTTCCAGCAGTTAGAATACAAGTACCTCTGAAAAGAAGATTTTTAGTGTGTTTTTCAAATTGTCATTTTGTATTACTTTAATGTTGGAAATAATGTCAGTCCTGGCTAGTTATAGATGATGAGAATGTGGGTGCTTTTTTTTTCCTCTTTTTGTTTCACTATATTTTCTAAAATTAACACTTAATTTTTTAATTTGTATGTTTCTAAAACTGGAGACCAAATGGCTGAGAAAAGGAGAGACTTGTAACTGTCAGATTGTTAGTGGGGCCACTGTGCAGGCAGGACGGGCACCAGCACAGCTGGTTGCTGCTGGGAGAGGGCCACCCAGGGCAACAGGACCCAGTGCAGCCTCCCCAGCTTGGGACCTGATCCTCAGCTTTGCAGGGCCACACCCTCAATTTTATTAAGTGAACTGGAATGGTCTCCCTCCAAAGACTTTGTAAACATTCTGAATTGAACCAAACGGTTGTATTTAACCTGGTAACACAATATTCCCAGACAGGTTGGTAGATATCTCAAGTGCGAGTGTTAACACACTTGGAGAGAGAGTGATGCAGATGCAAATGTGGAATCTTTCTTGCTTTCAATGAGTACAATGCATAAAGCAAGAAGAGCTATCAGATGAAATTCACTGTCTTGGAGAACTTGGCTTTGCTGAGTTAGAAAGACCTCAGCCCATGAAAGGAGGAGAATTTAGCTACACCCAGATCCGGGAAGGATCCTCGGAGCTCAGAACCATCCTACAGGTTGGGTGGCACTGAAAAGAGGTCCTGAAGTGAAGAGACCATGGTGTACCTGTACCCTTTGTTTCATCTGTTTAGGATGCATGTAATATGGAAACGCTTTCCTGATTACTGGCATCTTAAAAAAGAGAAGCCACAGCTTCCTCCTATGAATATGCAGTTTCCAACATCAGATGGGCAAAGCTTGGTGTTTGGCCGAGATGTTCTTGATGGGTCATGGAGTCTTGAATCCAGTCGCTACCCTCTCTTCCTGGCACCAAGACCATATTTGTTTTTTTCCTTCAAAAATCTCTCCAGTTTTCACTTCCATGTCATCTCACCACCACTGACCCTAGACCCCAACTCAACTGCAATATGGCACCCACTTCCTATCTGGTCTCTCTGCCCTCATGCTGCTGCCTCTGTGTCATCCTCTATGCCACCACTAGAGTGGCCTTTTCAAAATGAAAATCTGGTCATGTCTTAACCCTGTCACCTGGAGATGGGGGAAGGTAAAGGATGTTTCAAAAGAGCAGTACTATCTAGTCCACCATCCCTCATCTCCAGCTCCCAGAGATGTCCCTGCAGCATGATCAGCTCCTTCAGAGGCTGGTCACAGAGCACCACGACTTGGGTTCTCCCAGGACAGAGGTATAGATTTATACTCATTGTTCCCTGTGAAGACATTCATGAAGCCACCTGGAGTTATGTCCCTTATGTCTTGGAAGGAGAGGATGGAATAGCCAATTACCAAAAGAGTTTCTTGGGTCAGTGGGTCATTTGGTCCTTTTGTGTCTCTCTTTGCCGCCTCATGTTCCATCCTAGAGAGATCAAATCCTCTGCTGATGACTGAAGAATGGAAGGAAAGGATGGTTAATCCCCTTCCTCAGAATTTTTTAAAAATTTCGAGTCCATGTTATATGTTTCCCCTCCATAGCGCCCCAGGTGGGGGAGGGGCGGCAGGAATGGCATTCCCCTCCTCCACCAATACCATGCAGCAACCTCCAGTGTGCACCCTCAAGAGTCCCCTCAGGGCCACCTCTCTGCCAGCCAAGATCACCCACTGCAGCGTCTTCACCCCACCCCCACCCTTTTCTCCTTTCAACCCTCTGCCATCTCTCCTCTCTACCTCCTACCCTTTGGCTCTCAGGGCTTCCAGCCTGGGTTGTCCACCATTGTTGGCTCTGCTCAGTGGAGAAAGGTGGAAACGCTGGGTCCTGAAAAGGACTGCGGGCAAAAAGGCTATCATTATTGCTGGGCCTTTGGATGAAAAACATAAAAACCAGCCAACCACTCACATTGGGAAGGTCAGTCTCCTGATGGAACATTTTTAGCACCTTATAGTGCCCAACTGTGTCTGTCTGACTCCCAGTCTTAAGTTGCAAATAGTTTTTTGTTTGTTTGGTTTTGATTTTCTTTTAAGGGAGAGGAGTGGATGGGTTCATTGTGGGAAAAATAAGATTTTTAAAAACTTTTGGTATAAGAAGTTTCATAGAGATTAAAACTCTATCACGTACTATGCTAAGCATATTCTGGAAGGACTTCTGGTGTCTGTTTACTTTCTTCACAATAAACTCCTCCGAGCTGGCTCTGTCTCCTCCTAAGCTCCCTGACAGAGCAGTGATGACTGCGCCGGGTCAGCTTCATGCCCTTTGGGATGCCAAGTTCCACACAGAAACGCTTGCTTTCACAGCTCAAGGGTTACTTCAATTAGTACATGGTCAGTTTCCAGTTCTATACACTTGCTTGACAACGTTCTTATAGACGTAGATGTTTCTTTTTCTTTTTTAAGCATCATTAGTTTTGATGTGTGGATTTTCCTTGGCCTTCAGAATATTTATGAGACTTTGATGGACACAGCAGATGATGATTTTCATGGTTATTCTTTTTTATGTAAAAGAGAAAGACATTCTCGGTAGTAAAATCATATTTAGCAGTTTAAACAATAAAATACCAACTCTCCAAAAGAGGGGAAACTAAGAATGTGGAAAGGGGGCCATTTGGATATATATATATATAAATACCAGGAATGAAAAAGAGGCCGGTAGGGTTAAGGTGAGAAATGCTGGAGGGGAGGCTGTAGCTCAAGTGGTTGTGTCACACACACACACACACACACAGATGGGAAATGCTGGAGCAGAAAATGAAATTCATGTTAATGTAGAAAGCTTCATTCCTGAGCGCGTGAAACCTGGGACGTAAGTTTGCAGTTCTCTGTGAGGCCGGGTCGTCAATGCCGGGGGAGAACTCACAGCACTTGGAATCCGCTGGGCGCTTTAAAAATTTTGATGCTGGGCCCCACGCATCCTACCCCATCGGCCAAGATTGGATCGGGTTGGTCTGGAGTGTGGTCGGGGCCTCGGGGTCTTCAATCACCACCACGCCCTCCCCCTTGGTAATTCTAGTGCACCCCGACTGGGAGGTGATCCACCCACACCCCTTCTTTATAAATGAGGACACTGAGCTCAGCGGGAAAAGAGCCCAGGATCACAGCAGGCTCGAGGCAGCGCTCAGACTGGCACCCAAGCCCAGTGCTAGCTTCCTGCCCCCTCTGGCCCTCTGCCCCAGCCCCTGACTCCAATGGGAACAGATCCAAGCCTCACCGGCTTTCCCTCTCACCCCTCACCCTCACCTGCGCAGGTCGGCGTCACCGTGATGGAGGCCCGGCAGCTGGTGAGCTTGAACATGGACCCCGTGGAGTGCGGGGCGGTGGGGACGACGAGAAGTGCACATCCATGAAGGAGTGTGCTAACTGCCCCTCCTACAATGAGGTCAGTGCCCTTGCCCTCAGGGAAGGGGCCTCTAAAGGGTGACCAGGGCTGGGCACCGGCTCATCGTGCCCAACAGGAGAAGCTGGGAGTCATGGGGCACAAAGGGCTACCAGCTGGGGTGACCCCGACCTGCCGTGGTCCAACCCCCAGCACACTGATGCGCAGTGCCCTGTCCTCTGAACCCCTGGTCTGGATCCCAGCCTGACACTGGTCTGACCAGGAGCCACCCTGGGAAAGGAACACTGCCCCAGGCCCTCCTGTGCCGCTCCCAGCAGTGCCTGTGAGGAGCCCTGCTCCCGTGAGCCCTGCTTCCAGCTGCTTCCCAGGCCCGGGCCCCGGCCCGTGGTGGCCCCGGAACCATAGCGAGCACCTGAGATGTGCTGTGCCATCTCCTAAACTCTTCTAAGGGCGTCATGTCTTGTGATTCTCGCAACTGTCAGAAGTTGTCACCATCAAGCCCATTTTACACAAGGGACATTGAGGCTCCTGGAGAAGGACCTGGCCCAGGTGCTAAGTGACAGAGTCGGTTCTGTGTGCATGCGCTCCCTGCCCGCTGTCGTCACGGGTGCCTGAACCTCTCTCTGCGGGGCGGAGACTGAGGTCTCCAATTGGGAAGTGCCACGATCGCAGAGCATTATAGACAGAAGAGGGCCTGGACCATCTGGCCTCTGCCCAGCTCTCTGCCTGCCACCCTGGATGGCCACCCCAGACAGCACTGTGCCTCGGCTCCAGGGAGGGACCCATCGTAGTCAGCACTGGGGAGGGAAGCCCCGCAGATGCCTGACGCACGTCGGACTAAGCCAGAGGTCACTGGCAGGGGGGCCCTGGCCCTCCCTTTTCTGGAGGGGCTTCCCGCCTGCTTCTCCTGGCGGCTCCAGGCAGTGAGGGGAGCCAGGCCAGCCCACGTGAGGCATCCTTGTCCTGTGCCTCAGCGTCTCCTGAGGAGCGGTGAGGGCAGAAGGCACCATCTGCCACGTGTGAGAGGACGTCTCTTAGGCAGCTGTGGGAGCCCCCAGCTGCACCCCTTCAGGAAGAAAGCATGCAGCTGCCCTTCACAGGGACCCGGGCTCCGGTCAGGGCCTGGCCGAAGTCTCCTAAGCAACCACAGATGGGCCCTGTTCCTACATCTGGTTTCCCACAGGACTGGGACCTCACTGTTCAGGACACCCCTCAGCCCTGTGTGGCAACCTTCCCAGGAGCCAGGAAACTCAGGCTCCCATCTCTGACCTCATGTCAGGACGTATCCCTGACTGGAAAAGCCTCTAGCCCCGATAAGGTCTAATTTTCCCGAACAGCTATGGAGACGGGCGCCCACAGCCTTCCATGGTTATCTGATATTGGCGAGGCATGTTGGGGTGACTGGAGGACTCACCTTGCACTGGACCCACACACCTCATGTTTCATTCAAATGCCTTCCTCCTTTCCAAGGACACAGAGCTGTTCTCCCCACTCTGTGGCTCCCCAGCAAACTCCTACTCACCCTGCAGGGCCCAGCTCAAATGTCTTTGCACTGAGCAGCCTTCCGTGCACTCTCTAGGTCAGAGATCAGGGCATTCCTCTCTCTCTGACAGTAACATTGCTGAGTTGCAGTTGATCCTTCATGTCTTAAACTGGGAGGCTCTTGGTCTCCTGCATCGCTGTAGCCCAGCCCAGGGACTGGCATGTACCTGGAGGTCTTTGGTGACTCGTTGACAAATGGATACTTACCCAAATGAAGAAACAGACATCCACGGGGCACCTTCTGTGGACCAGGCTCATGCCTGGCTATGCGGGGGCTGCAAACAGGATACCTCCTAGTTCTAGCCTCGAATCTGTTTTCCAAACTCTGAATTTATATCCACTAAGACTATTTATTCTGCTCATCTTTGGACCATCTTCAATTTATACCTGATCACATTTTTGTTCCTTTTCACAAACCCAAGTAAGTGATTTGTCCAATTTCTCTTTCCTCTCATCCCGAGCTCCTCTCACTCAGCACTGTGCATCACAGGATGCTGAGCAGCGTCCCTGGTTCTACCTGCTGCACACCAGTAGCAATCCTCCACTCAGGGGTAGCAACCAAGAAGTGTCCAGAGGTTTCCAGATGCACCCTAGGGGTTGAAATTGCCCCCAGCTGAGAACCAGAGCTCTAAACTATCTTCCCATGATTCCTTCCAGCCCCAAAGCTGGAATTTTCTTTCCCTTTTCTTCTCTTTCTGGGCTAAATTCCTCTTCCTGTTATAATATCCCCCCTGGTCCCAGGGGGTGGACTGCTTCCTGCTAATTCTCTGAGTTGATGGGAACCTGCCTTTGACACCGCTAAACATGATAGAGGGAGGTGAAAATAATCAACATCACGTAGGTAATTACAAAAGGGAAATCAGCTCCAGAGATAGAAGAACTATGAGCGCAGACAGCTCAGAGTGCTAGCTGAGCCCCTCCCTCCGCCAGGGCCGGCACAGCTCTGGGGCACCCGGTCTGGCCTTGACCCTCCTGCCTGGCTGTCGAGAAGGGAGACCTGTCTTTCGAGAAGGGAAGCTCACAACCATCACTCTCTCCGAGCAACCTGGCCGTCCACAGGCCAGAGCAAGACCCCTTCTCCGTGGGTGCATCCAGTCCTGCCCACCGGCATCTTCCTTCTACCTAGAACCCCCCCTCCCCTTTGTCCAGAATCACTCTCTACATCCCAGAGGATCTAGCACGACACCCTCCCCTCTGCGTCACCGGCTCTGCCTTTGCTCTGCTTCTGGCTCCTCCTTGGCCTGCAAGGCCTTTCACTCCACAGAGTCTAAGCGCAGCGAGGAGAACTGTCCTGCTCGAGGACAGGAGCTAGAAGCCTGTCATCTGTCCATCTACCTGCCCACCTGTGTCTGTCTATCCGTCCAGCTGTGCCTTTCCTCAGTCCCCCGTACCTCCTAGTGACCACCCCTCCCTCACTTTACTCCCTGCAGTCACGTCTACCCCACCCCCAGCTTTCCTGAAACTAGGAACAGCCAATTCACCACGGACTTGGCTGTTCCTAAGTTCAGGGTCCACCATCATCCCCTCTCCCTTGACTGCCCAGGTCCTTCCATCCTCTTGCTGCCCCCTACCCCGGGGACCTCTCCTGCCCTCTCCTGCTTTCCCCTGTCTCACCAGCTCCTGTCCTCACCGCCTTTCTCCCTCTGCCCACTGCTCAAGTGCTGCTGCTGCTTGGAGCCCTTTCCTGGGCCACCTTCTTTCCTAATTTCCTACCTACCTACCTGGGGTGTCTCCCCAAGGGGTCAGGTACTGTCTGTGTTTCTAGATGCGTGGACCACCCGCCTCTCCAGAGCTTCAGCCCCCGTGGTCAGCACCACCTGGGCAGAGAGCTGCTATGCACAGCACTTGGCATGCACTGTGCCCTGACGTGACCTGGGCTGAATGCTTACTGGGGTCATCTCATTTAGATTTACAACCACGCCTCCTAGCAACCTCGTGAATGGTGCCCCGGAGCATTTCCCCAGGGTGGCTCTGGATCATTAATCCCCATGTCACAGAGGGGTAAACTGAGGCCCAGGAAAGAAGTGGTTGGCCCCAAAACTCAGGCTTTTTGGCTCTAAAGTTGGCACTTTTACCCACAATGCTCTAGCGTGAGCCTCCAGCAGCTGGGAGAAGGTTCTCCTCATTTATTCCAAGTACTTGGGCCACATTTCTTCCTTCTCTTGCCCACAAGTTCACCAAAGCAGTGGGCCCTCTGCTCACTGCCCACACCCTCATTCCCAGCGCTGGTACTACTGAGGTCAGGAGAAGTCAGGGGGAGCTGCACCTGTGCGTGGCAGCTCCCAGCTGGGGAGGACGGGTCACAGCCACGGCATTTACATGGACAGCCAAGTAAGTTCATCCGTTCTCAGTTCTAAGGCTCAGCTTACTGTAAAAGTTAACACCTCTGAAGTTGGGGTGCAGCGTGCAGGCAGCATTGTACTTTAATGGTGATGTCCATGGGACCCTGATAGCCACAGTGTACCTTCCAGCATCTCGTGTGCCTCATCAAGCCCGGTAACGAGACTCTAAGGTGGGTCATTACCCCCACTTGACAGCTCAGGAAGCTGGGGTTCAGAGGATGTGTTGCTCAGGGCCGCACAGCTCTCAGCTGCGTCAGGGTCAGCGGGGACCAGTGGTTCTTCCTCCTCCTGCTCATCCACATTTTGGGGCTCACGGGACATGGCCCGGGTGCAGACAGGCACTGCCAGGAGGGAGGGGCCCGGCACTCAGCCTCTGCCGGCCCAGAGACACCAGGTCTGGGGCCTTCCCCCTCCAGCGCTTCATCTCTGACTTCCACATCTCCCCTGATGGCATGTTCAATAGGATCATCAAGACCTTGGTGAGTGGGGCACACTCCCTGGCAGGCAGGGCTCCAACTGCACCTTTGTGCAGACTTGCAAAGGGCGCCCCCTCTGGGTGGGCCAGCCACAGAAAAGCAGACCTGCACCCAGACACACATCTGAGCAAGTCGAGCACTGGCTGGATTTGGGCCCCACTCACTCCATCAGCCAGATGCTTCTGGAGAGTGTACAACCTGTTCACCCGTACCTGGGAGCCCGCAAAACACAGAAGGCAGGACGGCCTGATGCTAAGCCCCAGAGAGCCACCCCTGCCCTGCCGGATGCCCTCCTGCTTCCGTGAAGCTCAGGTCCCCAGAAAGAGTGAGGTGGCACCACTGAGAGTCAACTCTTTGCCCCGTGGAAAGCCTCAGCCCCATCCCTCCTGACTGGCGGCTGGTGGATCTGCCTGGAAGGTGACTCACTCCAAGAACCTGCTGCGCAGTGGCACCCTCGTGGGGTCCTTCAAGATGGTTACGCGTGTTGCCAGCCTGGTGTGTAGTCGCATGGCCTGGTCAGCGTGGGTGCACATGGCTCTGGGAGCGCAGGGCACGCTGTCCTTCCCACCCTGCCAGCCCCTGGTCTCAGCCTGGCCAGGACCGTGAACTCGGGTGGGGCCACAAGTACACACAGCCATGGGGTGTGCAGGGCAATGGGGTGCCCTGTCTGCACACAAACACAATGACTACCTGCAGCCAGTCTGCGGGGTTCACAGGAGACCCACGGGGTGGGCAGCATTGCCCCCTTTTACAGTTGGGGAGCCTGGACCTTAGAGCAGCACCCGGGCTTCCCCAGTCACCCAGTTGGTCGGTGGTGAAGTTAGGGTTTGTGAGTCCCGACAAAGCCCCATGGTTCTCAGCACCAGATGCAGTGACGCTGGGCCCTCAAACACTTCCACTGACCATCCATCAAGGGACCCAGGCCACCTGAGAACAGCCATGTGGGGCTGTGTCTATGGGAACCTGGGGTCAAACCTCCATGGGGTCGGTGAAGGAACTCCGAGGGGTGGCCCAGAGGGCTGGTGACGATGGCTGGGCCAGGCAGAGAAAGTGCCCTTGGCCTGACAGACAACAGCTAAGCACACGGCCAGCCCGGGAACCACAGGCACACAAGCTGGCATTGGGCTCCACCCAAGCCCCTCAAGTGGACTTGTCACTGGGGGTACAGTAAGGACCTCGTTAGCCCTTTGACAGTGACACTACAATGTGTGACTATCACATCTGACCCTCAGCAAACAGTGAGGGAGGCATCAGCGTTCCTCCCCATTCTACAGAAGAGGTAAATGAGGCCAAGAGAAGTTGTGTCTTGGAGGTGCCACTAAACTACTAGGTTGAACAAATTGGCGATTCCTTGAGGTTCACCCTAGCAGACACTTGGCTGGTGCACATTATAACTATCATTCAGGCCAGGAAACTGAAGTTCAAAACCCAAGATTATACACATAAAAATCACAAAACCATAGAACATGGAAACTTCAAGAGACCTTAAAAACACCTAGTCTGATCTCTCTATGAAAGGACAGAAAGAATAAACCCATTCCCTCTTCAAATAGCCTTTACCTTTGAAGGCAGATTTTATGTCCTTCCTGAGTCTCATTCTCCTTTCTTGCTAAATGTCCCCCAGTTCAGCCAGCCATGTGCACACCTGTCCACCTGCCCGTGTATCCACTCATCCACCCACCCGCCTGTCCACATATTAATCCATCTTCTATCCATTTATCCATCTACCATCCACCCATCCATCCGTCTACATTTTCAGCTGGCCTGGCAGCCCCCCACCCACCCTGTATCCGTCTCCCCACCCAGCCGTCTGGCTACCTGTTCCTGTATCCGTGCCACAATCATCTGTTCCAGCAAGACCCTGACGCTCTGGAGCAGCCTAGGTCCCAGCCCCCTGCTCCTGAGGCGCCAGTTCCGCCACACCACACCCCCGGGGGCATGACCGGGCCGTGGCTCGGGGAACATGTGTCCTCTGGCCCAGAGGCAGGCGGAGCTGTGGCCCCAGGGCCACTGGGCCCGACAGCCTGGACTCCATGCACCAACACTGTGCTCCACTCCGGGCTGCGCGGCGGCCCCGAGGGTGGGAGCGGCCCGGGCTCGGGGCCCTGCTCACCACCGCAGAGCCCTGGCTGCCCTGCGGGAGGGCCGTCCTGCCGGCCCCCGTGCATGTCCCCGCGGGGCCGAGGGGCCACGGGAGGTGTGACGTCGCCGTGGTGGGCAAGGGGGCCGACACCAAGCTGCCCCATGAGGCCAACGAGACGGACGAGGATGGCATCCATGCCACAATCATCCGGCATGCCCGGGGTGGACCTGGCCCAGAGACTGTGCCCTCCCTCTGTGTCCCTCAGCCACACGCTCAGACGGCCCAGCTGTCCCTGGAAGGAGCCAGCCTCAGTGTCCACGGACTCTCCACATGGGACAGAAAGGCCTGAGGCCAGGTGGGCAGGGTTCACAGAGGACAGTCAGGAATGACAATCATTTGACATCTGGACTTCTGTCTGTGAGAAACTTGGGAAAAAAAGGGGCAGATTCCCAGAGCTGCTGGATCTTGAGTCTACACCCAGGAGAGCAAAGCCATTTTGTTTTCTGTGCCAATTTTAAGAGGCAGAGAGGAAGGACCTTTGGAGAGGAGGGGAGGGGTCTGCGGAAGCAGGTGAGACTGTGGTGGCACACAGCCGTCCTTTTAAGTGGCTTGTTGGCGGCCCGGGAGCAGGCACCAGGCAGTGGGCAGCACGACTTCGCTGCACAGACGTGGATGTGGGTGTACGTGGGCGCCATCGCTGGCTCAGGCCCCACAGGGAATAAGGTGACACATAACAGTGCCCCATGCGCGTGAGAAAGCCACCCCATCACCATGCACAGCAGACACGAGCTCTCTCCGCGGCCCCTTGAGAGCCTCAAGCCGCCCCCCAGGCCCTCTCTGGCCTCGGGTGACTCCCTGAGCCAGGCATGAGGTCCTCAGCTCAGCAACCAGGAGGTGCAGGCTGGGAGCACCCCAAAGAGGTCCCCCCACCCCGAGCGAGCCCCTCCACCCTCTGCCCCCACCCGCAGGCGTGCTGCCCACGCTGGGCCCTCCTGGGTGAGCGTGTGCAGCTCCATATGCAACCACATGCTGCCCGACGAGCACCAGGACCGGAACGAGGGCCTGGGGGAGGCCGTGCTCTTTCTTACCCGCCTCATGTGGGGCCCGGGGGTGGAAGTCCTGGACACCTCCAACCCTGAGCTCACCGGCCCCTCGGAGATGCAGGGGGAGCAGGCCATGCCTGTCTCGGAGGTGAGGCCCCTGCTTGGGGGGATGGGGGTGCTGTGCTGTCCTCCAGAGCCCCCTGCTCAGTCCCCTTCCTGCCCCAGCAGCCTGGGCCTGGGCTCAGCCTGTGGCCACCCTGCCTGCCTCGGGGGCCGGACCCCAGGATGAGACCTCCCTGCCCAGGAAGCAGTGTCCCCTTCCACTGCCTGCGATTGCTCTGCCCGGAGGTCCTGAGGTGGAGCCCTGCCTCTGCCCTGTTCCTGGCGGTGGATGTCCTCTTGTTGGACAGAGCAGCCTTTCCCCCAGGGACATCCAGGCTGGGAGGCAAAAGGAATTGGACCTTCAGTGTCCGGGCTCCCAGCTCCACAGCTGGGTAGCATATCCCCCACCATTAGCCACCAGGGCCTGTCTGTGAGATGGTAGGAGGAGGCCTGGCCCCAGGCCCAACATCCCGGCTAAGTTCTCAGGATGCTTTGAACCACCTTCTCCACAGAGCTGCATGTGGAAGGTGGGAGAATTCTTTCTATTTGGAGCCTTTCTGGAGGCCTCAATGATCGATTGGGAAAATGGAGACAAGCCCATCACCTGTGAGGTCACCATAGGTGAGAGCTGGGCTCACAGAGGGGTCTTCAGGCCTGGGGTGTGGGGTGCTGGGTGGTCACCGCCAGGCCCCGCGCTGCAGCCCTGGGGGGAGGGGAACTTTGACCACTTCCCTCACGTGTCCTCAGGGGCCCACACAGCACACAGCATCCGTCCCTGAGTGCACACATGCCCCACCGGGCGCACCTTAGCTCCGCCTAGGGCTAGGCTGTGTGAGGGGCGCGGGCAGGAAAGAAGCCCCCTGCAGAAGGGAGCGAGGCCTTGCCGGGTGGGCGAGGAGAGGGTGGGAGTCCAGGGCACTTCCCGGGCGGGACCTTGAGTTCAGCGGTCATCGGGGCCCCAGGGAGGTCTCTTTCTCTGGCTAGTGCTCTGTCCTGTCTGTGCTGGCTCTGACCCCAGCACCTTCCCCTTTCCCTGACTTTCCCTCTTCCCTTCCACAAAGCTTGAGACTGGAGGGCAGGGTGGGGACCCTAGGTACTCGCAAGCCCTCCTCTGCCTCCAGGCAACTATGGGAATGAAGCTGATGGCCTGTCATGCCCTCAGCGGCCTTGGCCTCAGAAGGATCCAGGGGACGAGAAGGAGGTTGATCTGATCCAGAACAACAGTGATGACAAGACTGACGAGGCTGGGGACTTAGCCTCAGTCTCCTCCACCCCACCCATGCGGACCCAGACCACCGACAGGCGAGCCAGCGGGACAGAGGGTGCTGGGAGGCCCTGCCCGCTGCCCCCATCCTCTCATGGCCCGCTCCCCTTGCCACCTCCCTGGGCTCCCAGGCCTCAACCTCCCACCTGCTCCCCACCCCCCAGGAACTACTTCCACCTCCGTACTTGGAGTGCAAGCCCTGCATCTGCATCAAAAGCTGATGGCCAGACCAGTGCCACCGCCTCTGCAGAGCCAGCATCGTGGACACATCACAGACAAGCTGGTCGTGGCCAGGCCGGGGAGGGAGGGGAAAGCTGGGGAGGGGGGTGCTTCGGATGGCCTCCCTCAGCCTGGAAGTTTCCCTCGCAACACAAGAGGCCTGTCTGCCCAGCAGCTTGCTGTCGGGTGGGTGAAGTTCTGCAGGAATGGCCCCAGCAGGAGTTTCTGTCCCCACCCAAGTCCTAAGAGTGGAAGAGGGCCTGAGGGCCACCCAGCCCCTGTGATCCCTGGAGGGGGCTGACCAATCCCTCTGTCTCTGGCCTGCACACCTTCCACCGCTCACATCTAGACCTGAGTCCCGCCCAGCCCCTGTGAGTCCACCAGACCACAGACTCAGGCCAGAAGTGGCTTCTTCCTTCAGGAACTGAAGACCCGTGAACATGAAGGCCTCCAGGCTCTGAAAACAGAGAAACTGGTGGTTTCCCTATGACGATGGGACACTCCAGGGACAGTGCTCATGGGAGGTCCTAGGGTGCTAGCCCCTTGTCCCCGTGATGAACGGGGTAAGACATCTGGGGGAGCTGATGGAGGCTGGGGCTCACACTCCTGGTTCACAGGAAGAGGGCCTGGATGATGATCAAAACGGACAAGTCCTACCCTGAGTGACAACGGGGCATCCTGGAGGAGCTGAGCTGTGGCTGCTGGTGAGCCGCAGGGCTGCTGAACGGGCCAGGAGTGGCGCGGCACGCAGAAGAGGGGGCTGGCAGAGAAGGACGCATTTGCAGGCCTCCTGCTGGCAGGTGGGCTCTGCTAAGCCCTGTTCCCCGCTTTCTGTCCCAGCCGTTTCCTCTCACTGGCTGACAAGCACCAGGGCTCCTCGTCCCACACCAGGCTAGACGGAGAGTGCCTCAAGTCCCACGTGCGGGAGCTGGTGCGGATGCTGCTGGACCACATGGGGGACAGGGCAGGGTCTGGAGGTGGAAAGGGAACTCAAAGTGGGGGGACATCTGCTCTGAAGTCACAGCCCCTAGGGCCAGCCTCCATCACAAGTCATGGACTGAACCCAACATACACCCCATGACCCCGGAGAGTATGGGGCAACAGGCAAAGACCCTGCGGGCACAGGTGAAGCAGCACACAGTGTGGGACAAGCTGAGGCTAAGCCAGAACTTCCTGCAGAAGCTGCGCTTCCTGGCAGACAAGGTGTGCCCCCCGAAGGCATGCACAGAGGGGATGCCAGCCCCAAACCCCAGTGACCCGAGGCAGAAGTGGGGCTGCACAGGAGGCGTTGAGCCAGACCACCCAGGAGGCCCCTCCTGCTCTGACAGCCGTTAGGGGACGGGGGTGACCAAGCCTTTCACCTTGTTGGGTGTTCTTCCTGCTGGATCCGTGGGAGGAGAAGGAAACCCCAGCATCAGGGGTCCTTCCCTCCATGGGTCCAGGGCTGGCCAAGGGGCAGGACCTCTCCCTTATGGGCCCTCACCTGCCCACCGCAGGCCCACACAGCATCCCCGACGTCTTCATATGGATGATGAGCGACGACAAGCACATGGCCTCAGCCTGGTGCCCCCCCAGGACCTGCTCTTCTCCATCGTGGGGGAGGAGCTGGGTGAGGACCGCACCAGATCAAGGCGCTCTTCCTCAAGGTGCCAGAAGGGAAGCGAGATTAGAGGGTGGTGGGGTCCGGGCTTCGTTCAAGGGGTCAGTCTCCCCTTGGAGGGAGCAGCATGCCCACCCCGGGTCTAGCTGGCCTGAGCTGATGGGGTGCTCAGAGAAGAGGTGGAGAGAGCAGAAATGACAGCGGGTCCCATCCCATCCATCCTCCTTGGCACTCTGTTCCCAAACCCACAGCCCAGTGGAATGGCTGCGAAGGGACAGAGGCCCTCTGACCACGGCCTCCTGCAGCCCCCTGCCCCTTCCTCACCCCACAGGCTCCAGCAGCTGACCCTGTGCCCACCCCCAGCTGCCTGGGAAGTGGGGCTTCGGCGCGGTGGGCTGGACAGCTCAAGCCAGGCTGGAGCCCTGCCTGCAGCTGGGCCACAGCAGGCAGCGCAGGGACTTCCTGTGGGGCCTGCACTGCGGCTTCGAGGGAGTCCAGTCGGCCCTGGGTTTGGGCCTGCACTCCCTCCTGCCCAGGAGTCTGGTCTGAACCAGTGAGTGAGGCAGGTTGCGGCCAGGCCCAGGGAAGCCCCTGGCTCCAGCCCTCACCCTGGGAGAGCGCTAGGGCCACCTGTTCCCAGCCTCCCGGCCTGTGCTCCCCACAGAGAAGCAGGCCTCCAGCCCCTTGCCCGCAGGTACCAGGCTCGGAGCCTCTGCGCAGCTGACTGCAGTGGCCTCTCAGACTCTTCACCTGAGTCTTTTTATCGACCAGAGTCAGTGCATGGAAGTGAGGGCTGGGGGAGGAGGGAGCGGCACTGGCTTTGTGGGCACTGGGGGAGGCCTGTGAGCTTCTAGGGC
Source organism: Camelus ferus (assembly GCF_009834535.1). Classification (NCBI taxonomy): domain Eukaryota; kingdom Metazoa; phylum Chordata; class Mammalia; order Artiodactyla; family Camelidae; genus Camelus; species Camelus ferus. The sequence continues at coordinate 616,511 of NC_045724.1, read as the reverse complement.
CTGGGGAGACAGATCAGCCAGCACCCTAGACCCTCAGAGGGAAGCCTGGCAGATACCTGGGGACCCGGGCCACATGGTGGAGGCTTTAATGCACTTACATTCTGCATGGAGGACAGGGAAGACCTGGCAGGCGCTGAGGGAACAGGGTCAGGAGCAGACTTCACATCAACCTTCATTTTAAGATTCCCAGAAGAGTCAGGGAATATGTCCCTCCCGCCCCCGAGTCCCCTGGAAACCACAGTGACTGGGGGTGACTCCTGCTCAGGTATCTGCCCACCCACCACCATTGATTACCCATCCCCCCCCGCCCTGAGCTACAGGTGCTGAATGAGACCCTGTGCCCCACCTGGGACCAGGTGCTGGTGTTCGACACCCTTGAGTGCTATGGGGAAGCTCGAGTTCCTGGACGACCCCCCCATCATTGTCATTGAAATCTATGGCCAGGACACTGGTGTAGGTGGGCTTCGGCACCAGGGACCACCCCAATGTCCCCTCACTACAACCTCACTGGTGGCCCCCTCCCCCGTTCTCCCCTGAGCCCCTCAGCCAGGTGCTTGCTGGGAAGCTGGAAGGTTGGGCAGCCCCTCCAGGACACCTCAGGTGTCCCCTGGCCTGTCACTGCAGTCTGACTCCTTCCTGATGCTCGGGGACTCTGGCCTCAGGGAGGAGATGGGCCACGGCATCCTGCCTCCCAGCACAGACAGCCCAAACTCAGGCCCAGAATCTTCAAGAGATGTGTCAGTAAGGCCTGCTGTCCCCTGCCTCCCCCAACCCAGGGACTCCCTGGCCCCTGCCCACACCTACCACAGTCAGCTGCCCAGCTTTCCACAGGAGCGCTGGAGTGGGGGAGTGGAGAACTGGGGTGCCCCGAGTGAGCTCTGGACTAGAGGCAGGCGCACCCATTTCTAGTCTGAGTACTGCATCTGCCGTTCACTACCTACCTGGCCTGAGCTAGCCTGAGACTTGGTTTCCCCATCTGTAAAATGGGATGATCACCCCTGCAGCTACATGATGCTGTGGGGGACTGAATGTGATCCAGGATATCAACATGCTTGGTAAATTCAAGCACTGAGAGGCTACCCTGGCTGTTTGTCGTGTCAGGGCAAAGCTGACTACATGGGTCCGGAACTTTGCCAAGCCCTGTGGTAAAGCTGGCCGGTGAGGCATACTGCCCAACCTGCTTCCCGCCCCCGCTTGAGTCCTACCAGATCTACCGGGGCAGCACCACTGCAGGGGACCTGCTGGCCACCTTCGAGCTCTGGCAGGTGGGGCTGCAGGGAAGAGGGAACTGAGTTGGGGCCAGCCTCCTCCCCATCCTGCTGTGAGGCCCATTGTGATGGAAGCTGAGGATGTGGTTCTTGGGAACCCAGGCTGTTCAGCTTTCCCTGTCTCCCCAGGTCACGTGGCAAATAACTCATGAGGAGAGGGAGCTCTCCCCAGGCTAGGACACTATGTCCCCCATTTCCCAGATTGGACCAGCAGGGAAGGCCGACCTGCCGCCCATCAATGGTCCAGTGGATGTGGACCGAGGTCCCATCATGCCTGTGCCCGTTAGCATCTGGCCCATGCTCAGCAAGTACCAGATGAGGTGTGTGAGGACTGCACACCTTGCCCGTCCTTGCCCGCGACAGGCCCTGATGTGCTCGGCTTCCCGGCCCCCTCGCTCTCTCCCTATCAAGGGTCTGTGCACATATTATATGGTTGGCATCAGACTCCAGTGGTCTTCGGCAACCTCAGGCCATGCCTCATTTTCCAGATAAGGGTGATGAAGGCCAAGGAGGGGAAGTGACTGGCCCCAGGTCACACCAAGGAGCCGGCAGCAGACCCAGACTGCTGCCCATCCAGTGCCTGCCCCTTCTGCACTGTCACACTACTGCCATCCAGGACCTATCCCAGCCCTCCATCTGCCTCCAACACCCACCCTCACCCTGAAGCCCCTTCAGGACACCCACCCCTCAGTCAGCTGTCCGCGCCCGGCCCCCTCCCACGCACTGCCCACCCAGGGGCCAAGTCCTCCTCAGGTGGCCTGGCACCCACAGCTGGTGCCCTTGACTGAGGGGCTCTCCTCTTCCCCCGCCTCCCTCCAACTCACGCAAGTGCTGTTCTGGGGCCTGCGGGACCTCAAGGACATGAACCTGGCCCAGGTGGACCGGCCACGGTGGACATCGAGTGTGTGGGGAAGGGGGTGCCTTCGTCCCTGATCCACAATTACAGGAAGAACCCCAACTTCAGCACCCTCAAGTGATCTGAAGTGGTAGATCTGGGCCCCGGGGTCGCTGGGAAGAGCTGGGTGCAGCCGGGCAGCTGGGCAGGGCCGGGTGCCTCTGGCCCTTCTCTGGGCCCAGGCCGCGCCAGCCCCCACCCCCAGGACCTCCCGGAGAATGAGCCCCTGCAGCCACCCTCGGACATCTGCGTAACGGCTGCCGGGCCTTGGCCACTGCGCCCTGGGGGGCTCCCAGCCGTCAGCTCCCTGCTGCGCTTCCTCTCCCGGCCCCCAGACCACTGGCCCCCAACTGGAATAGCGCAGGGACGGCCATGCCCCAAGGCCCACGGATGGTGCTCCAAGGGTTTCTTCCTTGGGCTCACCCCCTAGTCAGAGTCAGGGAGGCCAGGAGGGAGGACCCACCCAGGGGCCAAGGAAGGCTGCCCCGGGCTGCCCCTCACTCTCGAGCCAGAAAGGGCCAGGGCCGGGTGTCCTTAGAATGCCCGAGGGCAGATGGCTTCCTCTGCCAGGTCTTGGAGAAGACCCAGGCCCCCTCCCGGCCTCCACTGTGTCACTCACCGCAGCCCACCCTCCTCTCTGGCCACCTTGTCCTCTGCCTGTGCCCATCTTTTCTCCCTCAGCTGTCGCCTCCCTCCCTCTCCCCTCAGAAAGCTCCAGAATCAGCTTTAACCTCTGGTCATTTCATCCACCCCTGACTCTCACCATTACTCCTGCTCTTCCCTGTCTGTCTGTCCATCTCTCTGTCCAGGCAGACTCCCCGGGGCTGCCATGTGCTGTACAATGGGGGGATCCTCCTCCCACCCCACAGGGGAGGTCGTGGTGAACATGGAGCCAGAGGTGCCCATCAAGAAGCTGGAGACCATGGTGAAGCTGGACGCGGTGAGGTACCTGGGGTCAGTCCCACGCTGGCTGTGGACATGCACCTGCATGTGACACTTTACCAGAGCCAGGCCAGTCCACCTGTGAGACAGTACATTAAGTCACTTCCCCTTCAGCATGTGATGGGACAGGGCCTCCCCTGACTGCATGTGCACAGAGACCTGTCCTAGACTGTCCTAGGAGGGAGGACTCAATTCTGCATGTGTGTGTGTGCGTGCATCTGGGGACACATGCCTGAACGCATGGTACGCATGTGTGAGAGGCAGGGAGAACAGTGACCATGTGAAGTCATAGCCTGCAATTACTTTTATTCCAACAAACACCATAAGCACTGGATTCCTTGTGTGAATACCAGTGTTCTTTCCAGAGGGTCCCTGGGTTCCTTCCCAGCCATTCACAAAAGACCCTCCCCATGCCTGGCTTGGGGACGAATTTCCAGGTGGAAGCTCCTTATTCGTCCTTTGGGACTAGGGCTGTTTATCTACCAGAGGGAGACCTGGGGATTCAGATGTGGAGGTGGCCTCTGCCGAGGAGGGCAGGATGGAGGCTGGCCTGGAACAGGCCATCCTGGAATCCAGACAGTGTGGAGGAAAGAAGTTCGGGCCTTCCCCCAGCACCCCATCACTTGCTCTGTACCCCATTCCTCACATCGCTGTGCTTCATGCAGCCTGGGGTGCCCCCTAGCTTCTGAAGCCTGAGCTGGGTCTGAAAGGACCTTCCCTTACCCCCATCATCCTGGTCCCCAGAGAGTCCCAGCTGAGTTAGTGCAGGTGTGGCTCTGTGGAAAGGGGAGCAGCTGAGGCCCAGGCCTGGCCCACAGGCCCGGGTGGCACGGCTAGGGCTCTGGGGCAGCACCTGGAGACCCCAACCCCCCCTCAGCTCCCAGCCTCCTGACCTCCCTCTGAGGGTGTCCAGGCCATCAGTGAACAGAGGACGGCACTGGCCCAAACTTCCCCATCATCCCACAGGCCCTGGGCTCCTGTGGGGCCGTGTCACCAGGATCCTCTTCAGCTGTGTCACTGAGCGTCCACTTCCCTGTTGAGGCCCTTGCACCCCCCCATAGCCAACATCACCGAGCGCCGGCCACGTGCCTTGTCAGCCTCCCCTTCTGACGCGGCCTGCGTGCTGCAGGGATCCCCTGGCCATGCGCAGCCATCCCGGGGCCCAGCACCCCCATTTAGACTCAGTGGAGCCCTGAAACCGGTCACTTTTGAAAGCCCCCAGTGATTCTAATGTGCAGCCAGGGTTGCCAGCCACCGCCCTGGAAGGTCTGAGGAAACATCTGCTGAGGCAGAGCCTTCACGGCCTCAGAACTGGCTGTGTGAGCACAGGCGCTCGCAGCGCACAGGGAGCGTCCCTGCGTCAGCTCCCTCTCCTCCTCCCTCCCTGGCTGGGCCGCTGCCTCCACGTCCAGCCCCTGTGGCTAAGGCCTGTCCCTGTCTCCTTGCTTCCCCCCTGCAGACTTCTGATGCGGCCACCACGGTGGACGTGGTGAGTGTGGGGACCACAGGGGGTTCTGGGGAGAGAAGACCCTACACCATGCAAGGTATCAGGCCAAGGGGAGCAGCTTCAGGGACTGAGACACCCCCAGCCCCTGGCACTCCGGCCAGCATGCAGCCCCGGAGAGGCAGCTGGAGAGAGCTGCTTGGGGAGCAGGGCCCCCGGGTGCTGGTTCTGCCTCGGCTGGTGGTTCTTGCTGGCAGGTCATGACCCTCTGTGGGCCGTGGCATCCATTTCCACAAATCAAGGCCCTGCCCCTTTGACATTGGGGGCCCCCCAGAGCCTCCTGGAGCCCAGGGCTTCTGGGGAGCAGATGGTCAGAATGCATGGGGGACTCCCAGATGGTCCAGGGCTCTGGGAATGACCAGGGTGCGGGGATGTATGCAGGACTCCGGACCTGGCCAGACCTTCAGGCTGATGAGGATGAGAAGAAGGAGAAGGAGAAGGGCATCTCAGAAGAGACGGAGGAGGAGGAGCCGGGTGAGAACATGTGGGACTGTAAGTCCGCGTGCTTCGCCGCCATTGACACCATGAAAGAGCTGAGGCCTCGGGCTGGGGTTGGGGCCCGAGGAGGGACTAGGCTGGAAGAGGTGACCCCAACTCCCCATCAGACCCTCCAGTCCAGCTTCTTTCCTGCCCCCTACTCCGTCAACATGAGCTTGGAGCAGCCTGTCTCACAGCCTTGAAGTTCTAGCTCAGGACTCACCTTTTCCAGGATGGAGGGCCAGTCCCCGTTTCCTGGATTGGTTTTCTCTTGTCTTCATTCATCTTTCGCACAAGTATCTCTTGAGTATATATGATCAGACACCAACCCGGGTGCTATGGGAGCCTAAAGATAAGATGCCGTACCTGCCCTGGTATTTCCTGGACATGCAAAATGGACATGTAAGCAGATCCATTGCGGTGGGATAACAAAGGCAATTCAGTGCCTGGGGGAGTCAGGGAAGGCTTCACAGAGGAGGTGACCTTTGAGGAAGAAGAGAAACATGCACTCAGAGGCCAAAAGGGAACAACTTCTCAGTAGCACCTGCACAGTCTATTTCTATCTAACACCTCACGCTACTTTGCTTTACACCCCTCGGTCACCGTTGCTGTGAAACGTTCTTCCCCTACTGTGTGCACGTGGGTTCTGTCTGCTGAGCCAGATGGCGGTTTCCAGAAAGAGCAATTCTCCTCGTCCTCGTTTGTCCCTTCTCCACACTGCCGACTGAGCTCAAGGCACCCCCTGACTGACCGGCTGACCAGGAGGGACGTGTGCCTGTGGTGGCGTTTCCTCAGCCGAGCTGATCCAGCCACACTCTCCCCACAGGCCCTTTCTGGGTCCCAAGTTGGGTGTACTGCTTACCATCCACGTTCGTCAGAGCACAGGCTAAGCTGCTGTAGTAAGTTAGATTGGTGTAAGCAAGGAGAAGGTGGTGTGGTGATTCCATGGTGTCAGGGAGCAATACCCTGCCATCTTGTTACTGGCATCTGTGTGGCTAGAGATGGCTTGCCATCACATCCCAACACCAGTGCACAGGAATTGTCAAGACAAGAGGAGGCACACTCCTTTCCCTTTAAATGCCCAACCGAGAAGCTGCAAATACCACTTTCACTCATGTTGGCTGGACTCAAGACCCATAGTCACAATTGGCTGCAAAGGAGGCTGGGAGATGTCATCTTAGCTACGCGGCTGTGTGTCCAGAAAAATGTTTGAAGAGCAGGAGAGCAGATAACTGGGGTCACCCAGTAGTATCTTCTCCTGCCATCACCTCCTGGATTCAAGTTGGCCAGGCAGGAGCTCCAAGAGGCGGCCATGTGCCTCTTCCTGTCATTTGCACAGGCTACCACTGGGTGGCAGTGGCACCTTGATTGAAACCTGGTGATTTAGTGTCCAGTGTGTACTGACTGAAGCCCATTTTCTTTTTCTTTTTCTTTTTAATTGAAATATAGTCAGTTTAAATGTACAATTTCCAGTGTACAACATAATAGTTCAGGCATGCGTATATATACAAATTTGTTTTCATATTCTTTTTCATTATAGGTTACTAGAAGATGCTGAATATAGTTCCCTCTGCTATACAGCATAAACTTGTTGTTTATCTATTTTATATATAGTAGTTGGTATCTTTAAATCTTGAACTCCCAATTTATCCCTTCCCACCCCTTTCCCCTCTTGGTACCCATCAGTTTGTTTTCTATTTCAGTGAGCCTGTTTCTATTTTGTAATTAAGTTCATTTGTCTTTTTTTAGATTCCACATATACGTGACGTCATGTGGTATTTTTCTTTCTCTTTCTGGCTTACATCACTTAGAATGGCAATCTCCAGATCCAACCATGTTGCTTCAAATGGCATTATTGTATTATTATTTATGGATGAGTAGTATTCCATTGTATAAATATACCACAACTTCTTCATCCAGTCATCTGTTAATGGACATTAAGGCTGCTTCCATGTCTTGGCTATTGTAAATAGAGCTGCTATGAACATAGGGGTGCATGTATCTTTTTGAATTAGAGTTCCCTCCAGATCTATGCCCAGGAGGGGGATTGCTGGATCATATGAAAAATCTATTTGTAGTTCTTTGAGGAATCTCCATACTGTTTTCCACAGTGGCTGCACCAAACTACATTCCCGTCAATAGTGTAGGAAGGTTCCTTTCTTTCCACACCTTCTCCAGCATTTATCATTTGTGGACTTTTGAATGATGGCCATTCTGACACCAGGTGTGCGGTGATACCTCATTGTAGTTTTGATTTGCATTTCTCTGATAATTAGCGATATTGAGCATTTTACATGAGCCTATTGGCCTTTGTGTGTCTTCATTGGAGAATTGCTTGTGTAGGTCTTCTGCCCATTTTTGGATTGGGTTGTTTGTTTTCTTATTATTAAGTTGTATGAGGTGTGTATATATTCTGGAAACTAAGCCCTTGTCAGTCTCATCTTTTGCAAATATTTTCTCCCATCCTGTAGGTTGTCTTTTTTTTTGTTTATGGTTTCCTTTGTTCTGCAAATCTTATAAATGTGATCAGGTTCCATTTGTTTATTTTTGCTTCTATTTCTATCGCCTGGGTAGAGGGCCTCAGGATTTGACTTGGAGGAGGAGGAGATGGGCAACACTGAGGGTGAGCCCTGGAGCCCTGGATCCCTGCGGGGTGTGCAGCCCCCCTCCTGTCACACCCTGGCTGTTTCTCTTTCCCCTTCTCATGGGCCCCTAAAGCTGCAGCATCCAATAGCAGATATCAGGCATCGTTGGCCACCAGGAAGCAGGCTGAGGCCCTTATCTACAGTGGTTTTTACTGTGATCAGTTCAGCAGCGTGATGGACAGACACTTAGAGCCACAGAGCATCAGAGCTGGAAGAGACCTCTGAGCTCATTCCATTCAGCATTTCTAGACATTTTCCATGGAACACTATGATGGGTATTCTGAAGGGAGTTCTTGGGTCATATGGGTTAAACGGGTCCTTGGGTACAGGACATCTCAGTGCCTTTAGTATACAAATGCTATTCTGAATCTCTAGAAGGAAGACACAGAATAAATTATTTCACCAACTTATTTTCTCTGTGTGTGTGTGTGTGTGTGTGTGTGTGTGAATTCTTCTAAAGCATTCCAAGAACTCCCATGCCAGGTGTTCTACTGAATGCTGCTTCAAAAATGCTGGTATGGAACAATCCTCTTAATGTTAAATATAGGTAGACTGAGGCCAGAGAGGAGAGCAAGCTGGCACCAGAGCCAAGCTTCTTCCATGCCCACACTCATAGCAGCTCTCACCTTTAAGTAAAACTGAGGGCAACAGTAAAGTGCCTCATGCAAGCTAATGGTCTGGTCTGTGGTTACATATTGGCAGCAGACTTTTGTAAGCACCAAATCTGAGCTATAACTTATGACACAAACTACAAACAGTTTCTCAGCCACAAAAAACGTGCGACACCGTGGCATCTTCAGTAAGAGCCAACACCTTGAATTAGGAAGCCAGCGACCAAACGTGTTCCTAACAGCTCATGCTCTACTGTCTTAGCAAACAGCACACACACACACACACACACACACACACAATTTATCTGGTTTTCTCATTAAAACTCTGATTTTTAAATTAAAAACACAGAAACATGTGATGAGTAGTCACTAAAAGCTTAATACATGTGAAAACTATTCTAAACTAGTATGTTCAGATAGAAGCACCAACTCATAATTAAAGCTACTTTAAATCAATCATCTATTTATCCATCTGTACTTTTGCTGTGGTTGGAAAAAGGTATAATACAAATGAGAATGTTAGTCTCATACATTTTAAACTCTGAGATGACCCTTGAAAGAACTGTCTTCAGACAGGACAGACCATATGCACAGCCACAGAAGGGGCAAATCATCTCTTAGCAAGGAGAAGGGGTTTTCTCCAGCACCCATCTCTGACTTCAGTGTAGTCGCACCAGCACAAGCTACTTTTGTATAGGGCCACTGTAGTAAAATTTAAAACTGTCTGCAAAATGGAGCAAAAAACACACACAGATTAAAAATGACCGTAACTGCACATGGGTGATTTATTCCTAGAGGATAGGAACCCAGAACTACTGTGAAAATGAGATTCACAGCAAATTCTTTTAATTTTCTTCCTGTATTACTATCTCTCTATTATTTCTTCTTAAAAAACACCTCAAAAATCCCATTTTCTCATTCACATGAATGTTTAACAAAACAGAAGCACAATGTCAATAAGCAAACTAAATTATTTTAGCAATGAAACCAAAGTTTCTGGAAAGTTAATTTGCATATTTGCATAATTATGAAACAAACAGAAATCTTTATTCAATAGCTTGTTTTGAATTTTCTTAAATATCAAACCATGAAAACTTCTGATTTTGCCATGACTTTCTACTTTTTAGTAATTTATTTCAGACATCTTTAATCATACTAAAAATAACCACCATGTGCCATCTTCGAAGATCGTTATCATTGCATATGTTGAAATGTTTTAAATACAGATCTAGAATTCAAATTTGTCCCTGTAACTGTCATCAAAAACAGATGTCACTATGTTTTTGTAGATCCAAGAATATATATTTAAAGACCTTTCAAGTTAAAAGATCTTGTACATAAGCCTTTATTCAGTACTTTGTTTTGAAATAATACTTTTTAAAATAATTGAAGAACATTAGAAAAGGCAATTTTCTTACTGCTTTACAAAAAGACTAAACTTTTCAAGTAATTAACTTTTTTTCTTAATTACACCAAAACTATAGCCAAACTAAGAAGTGCATGTATCTAATGAGGTAAAATTCATTCAGAAAATATTTTTGTATTCAAAAAATTATTCTAACTCTATTCTGCTTAAAATATCTAAGATGCTTAAGGTATATAGTGAACCTGTTCTTTACTCTAGAAACAGAAATGGACTTTGGCCAAAAGCAACAAATTATGATAATTTGAAATACTTCTAATATAAAACTATAGTTTGTAACACTATTTAAAGAATCTCTTTGTGGCCACATAAAAATCTGAATTTTAGAGGATTCTCAAGGAATGAATATAAGCAAAAAAAATACATAATCAATCTTGAATCCATGTTTCCTAAAAGTACTACCATTTTGGTGTTAGAAAACATATACTTCTCCCATTTCTTCAGCACAGTATTTAATAGAAATGTAAGTAGTAACAGAAAGGCAAATCAATTCTTAACTAGCTTACTTCTTCCTGAAATGAAAATACAGCATAGCAATATTTATCATGGCATCTTATATCTCAGTACCACAATTATCATTGATGAAATTGTATATCAACATTGGTTTTAATTGCCAATAAAAATAAGAATTTGTCTAGCTATAATGAGATTCACTTGTACTTTATAATGGTGTTAGCAGTTCACCATTAAATTCAACATTTATCAGTTTCTTTAAACATGTACTTTCTTGATTACAAAGGGGTTAAGTCTATTAAAAATATGAGAATAGAGACATGCTTTTTAAAATGCAATACAGTAGGTATGGCATAATTTGGCTTGGTTTAATAAAGCTTTTCATTTATCTATCTAGATTACTTACATTTTTCTTGTTCCTTCATTTTTCTTTTCCTTCACCTGATTTTATCATTTTAAATATTCTAAAAGTGTTACAAATTTTCCAAAATATCAAAGCACAAAAGACTCATCTTTTTTTTTCTATCTTTTCCAATAATCCTCAGTACTGATTATGAAAACGCATGGCTTCTATTTTCCTGATGTTCCCAATATGTTTGCTCCTCCATCTCTGAGTACCAATGCAACATCAAGTTATTCTTTGGATGTAACTGGGAAATATTTTCTGCTTTCCCCCTTAACTTTGTACTTGCTTTAAGTCTGCTACAAATAATGAATATGACCACTGTCTGGCATTAAGTTTCAGTCTGCATTTGTAGTCTGCCTATAGTGACCATGTGGGAACTCATTTATTATAACAGAGATGGCAGAACTAGAATATAGACACAAACAGTAGACCTCAAGGCTCATTTATGACTTCCCTCTGAGATTTAAAGGTTTTTTTTTTTTTAAATAATAGTAACTTCCTTCTGAATGAGGGGATAAAACCAGCTAAACTGGAAGGGTGTGTATCATCAAAATTTATTCAAAATCGAAACAGTGTGGCTGCATTGCTAACAAATAGTTATTATTTGAAGCTTGGAACACACCAAAACACACACACACACAGCTGGGAGAGGGGTGTAAATCTAAACAGTGCAGTTTTCTATCTTGTTTTTAATCTTCTATTTTAAACTCCAAGCACTGTGAGAGACCAAAACTGGCCTACTTTAATATAAAACAGTCCTTTAGAAGTAGAAAATGTAATAAAGATAGGTTTCCTAAAATCAAATCTTAGGGAGAAGAAAAATGTTGGCCTTTGACTAAGGTTACTAGCAGAATCCATACTTGAATTACAAATCAAAAGCACTATTATACTATTTTATGTAAATGTGTTGCATCTTTTTTCAAAAAAAAAATGATGAAATAAAAACTACCTAGCACAATTACGTAAATGTTTTATGTCTTATGGTAAGTGTCAATTTACCATTTATCAACTGAAAATTAATCATAGTTCCCTTGGAACATGGGATTGAGGGAATGACAAAGAATTTTAAGATTTCCTCTGCTCTGTTACGAGTCTTGGTTCCTATTCTGCAAAGTTAAACTGATACAATTGCTGTGGATTCTGCTTATTAAAGACTTTGTTTCACAATCCTGCAGTGAAGAATCTTGAAGAAAGGCAGATCAACAGTCAAGGGACCAGATGTCTGGAAGCCTCCAGAGAAAGATGTAGTCAGTGAACTTTGTTAGCATAATTAAGTCATCACTGACTACCTAAACTAATTCCATGAACACCATCAAAAGACCAATTAGAATAATATTTATACATTACAGTGCTGAGAATGGGGAAGATACAAATCTTGTCAATTAGGCTGATATTATTAAATAGCTCTTTAGAAAGAGACATTAGAATCAAAAGCAGTAAAATAAAATAGATTTCTGGGCTCCAGCCAGAAGTAGTTGCACAAGTCTAATAAAGTCTCTAGGGAGTCAACAGTTTTCTTCTCAGAAATCAGAGTACAGGCTAGGTCAGGGATCAGTAAACTCTACCCCATGGGTGAAATCCAGCCTGCAGCCAGTTTTTGTAAAGAATGTTTTGTTGGACACATTCCTTTACATTTTGTCTGTGACTGCTTTTGTGATACGACAGTAGAATTGAGTATCTGAATGAACTGTATAGGTGGCAAAGCCAAACTATTTCCTGTATGTCCTCTCCAGAAAGATTTACAACTTCTGGAATAATTGATAATGAAGGTTTTGTTCAGCACTGAATTGTATCATACTAAATGGAAAACCTACATTTTCTTCTGCAACTAGAAGCTGTTTGTGACTGGGAGTCAGAAAGCCTGGGTTCAAGTTCTAGCTTCTCAGTTTGCTAGTTTACTTAAAGTTTCTGAGTGTGAGTGAATTTTCTTGCTATAAAATGGAGATGATTATTTCAGGCTGATCTGGGCAGGGTTAAATCAGAAAAATGTAACTGGATAATGTGTAGAAAAACACTAAAGTAACCTAAATACATTGTTAAGATTCTCATATATTATTATCCTGAACAGTTATAAAATGAATAAAAATATTAATCCAATTTACTTAATCCAACTATGCTGGGAAACATAAAAATATTAATTTTAAAGTTCCAAAGAAAAATCAACATGTTAAAGTAAGGTATTCTTAATTTAAAATCTAAAGAAGAATGGACAGGCAAACCTGAGCCTCGAGTTGAGCCATCGCTTTATAATAGACTAGTTGTATGACTCAGGTAGATCTTAATTCCATCAGAGATTTGACAGGTGAAAACCGGAAACTGGATTAGGTTATGAAAATAATTTTTCTGCTTAAACTTATATATTAATATTTGGATTTTGAAATTTTGATTTGTCATTGCCAACTATTCACAGGAACATTTTTTCTACCTGCCTTTCTTTAATCCCCACTCCGCCCCTGTCTCTAACCAGTTGCCAGTTTCCACAGGTACTCTGCAGCACCCCCGAGATGCGTCTTTCTCACTGGCAGAGTCCTCCGTGCTTCTTTGAATGAACGCAGCAGCTTCACAAGCTGTGCTTAGGTTTTCAGTCATGCCCTTCTCCAATTCATCCTCCACAATATGATCATTTTAATCCCACTAAAGTTGGGGTCCCATTATGATGTCAGTGGATTTACGTCCAACTCAGTATAAATTTCTGAGCCTGTGCATCGGATTCTAGATGGGAACCTCCGTTTGCTGCCTCACTTTCACTATGTCGGAGTCTTCTTCTCACTCATCCTGGATGCCTGCTGTCGTGTCCTGACAAAGGCTCCAGTCTCAGGATGCCTGTATTCAGGGTGCACATCATTCTACTTGAGATTCCACTCTCCCCTTCTCTAGTTTTGGAAACTCTTCACATCTCTCAAGGTTCTGAATTAAATGCTACCCTTTCTTCAGTCACGTTTGGATCACCCAGTAAGATCTGAGCTCTCTTACCTCTGCAAGTCCATGACAAGATGTATCTTGTTTTCTTCAGTTAGTTTTCAGTTTGCCTACTGTATTACTAGGCCTTGCCCTTGCTATATGTTTGTAAGATTCTTGATGGCAAAGATTTCTTTCACACACCAGAAAGATGCATATATTTTAACGAAATAAAAGATTTTCTACAAAGTAACTGTTAAAATTAAGCAGGGCCTTTGGCAATATAAATATTCCGTTGTGAATTGACCCCACATGTGTAAATAATCAGATTATGTGAAAAGAAAGTTTTTGCAGCATGAAAGTGGTCAAATGATAGCTTTTCACTGGGGCTATATTGGAAAAAAATAGAGCTAACTCTATTCACAACATAAGCAATATGCCCTTGTTAAAAGTCAGTCAGTTCTAAGGAGTGGAAAAATCGATATTTTGTGCTTTCATAAGCTGAACATGACTATGTTCTCAGAGGCACATTCTAGACTGTTCCCAGCATGTGCTGTGCAGCATCCAAGACAGTTTGAGACTGGACAGGACTCTGTCTTTATCTTTTGAGGCTTAGTCATAAGAAGACATGTGTGTACACTGACAGTCTTATTTTTTAACTGTAGTGTTAGAACATACGATTTAACATTTTAACCATCTTAAGCACACAGTTCTGTAGCATTAAATACATTTACACTGCTGTGCAACAACACTTCTACTTAAAAAATATTTTTCCTGGATCACATAGTATATGTTTATTGTAGAAAATAAAAGGAAGAAGAAATAAAAACCTATTTGTAAATCCACCAGGGAGAAATAACCGTTGTGCTGGTATATGTCCTTTCATAAGTTTGCCTCTAACATATGTAATTTAAAAATTAGATCTTTTCATGCCTGTGATTTTTAACCTGTTTATTAAGTTTACCAATAGTTTGAAAACATAGTACTTTGGTTACAGGAAATAATCCTTTAAAAAAAAATAATGTTTGTAACAAAGGCACCATGATATGTTTCGATAATAACTCATGTGGTTATCTTCAGAGAGATAAATTTAGCAACAATCCTGTTTTACACCATGTTTTATTCCTTCTTGATAAACCTAATTTGATAAGGAAATTATCAAATAAACATTTTACTTTTACACTGGCCATTATGTATATTTTTGTAAAATAGAATATTTAATCCTTAAAAAAATCAACATTTTCTTTTGGCTTTCAAAATTTATTGTATTTCAATTTTTCATTATTATAACTAACTATCTTTGCACATACCCAGATAATCTCTGTAGGATAAGTTTCTAGGATAAAGTGCAGGCATGTTTTGCAAAATGTGACACAGATCAACAAAGTTCTTCAGAAAAGATATTTCAATGTTTACTTCCAGAAGCTGTGCACCCTCACAATTATTTGGTATTATCATTCTATTCCTTCTTTGCTAATTTGATAGGTGAAATACAACACACTGTTGTTGGTTCAAATAGCATTTCTTTGATAAAGAATGAGAGTAAACAAGTTCATATATTGATTAAATATCTATTTGCACTGATACTTCAATAAATATTCTGCTTCCTTAGTCATTTTTGTATGTCAATCTTTATTAATTTATAACAGCTCTTTATATATGATTAATACCAAAATTTTCTCATTCATTTGTGCTATATTACTCATTTTGATTTTTTACATGTGTATTTGCATTTTATGAGATTTTATGTAAGTAATTCTGAAAAATTATTTCATGTTTTATTCTCAGCTTATGTACCCAAGACATCTTAGGAATAAAAAACAAATCACTTATATTTTCTTTAGAAAAATAATGCAGTATGAAGTAGAGCTTTATTTTTTCAAAAATATTTTAAATGATTTCATTACTATTTGTTGAAAAATTATTTTCACAATTTATTTGAAAAATCATTTCTGTAGATAATTTCTTATATGATTAAAGTCTTCCATTCCCTTGGGCATAATTCTCTCCTTTTTAGATTGTTCTACTAATCAAGAAGTCTATTGTGACATTATCATAGAATTTGAATTAGTGAAACTTCCTGTTTTTCTACTATCTTACCATGCAATTCACTCTCCTTTATTAATTATTTTCAAACTTGCCTTGGTTATTTCCAATCATTTTATTTTAGAAATAAACTCTAGAAATATTTGGTCTGGGTACAGAACAAAAATCTATTGGAAATTTATTTGGAATTAATTAAAACTGTACATTAATTTTGGAAAAATTGACAATTTATTATATGTCTTACAAAGCAGTCAATTGATCTGTTTTAGTTCCAAAGTCTTCAGTTCTTTAAAATCTACTACATTTAAATATATTTGTTTTTATTTGATCACCTCTAGTCCTGTTTTCTAGTTGATTCTTTTGAATTTTTGAGGAGGAAATAACATATTCTTCATAACTAAACAAATGTAATGATTAGCTCTGCCAAATGAAATTTGTGTGATGTTAGGCAGATTACTCAATTCTTTCTTAAGTTCAATTTTCTTCATCTGTAAAATGTAGGTAATTGTAATATTAAACTCAGCTGTGCGTGAATAGATTAGAGAAATTTAGTACAGCATCTGGTATAGTGTAAAAAGCTCAATAAAGATTAGTTTCTTCTATTTATTGTCTAAATCTAGTCCTAATTCATCAGATTATCTAGTCCTAATTCATCTTCTAGACCTAATTCATCAGATTATCATTAAATATACATACTGAATTCCAGCATTAACAGCATTTATAGAAAATTTTAAGTTTTTTTATTGTGATATTATTATTTTCCAAATTAACAGATTTTATAATGCTGAACTACTCACAAATTACCAAATCAAAACACTTGCAAATTTATAAATTATAGAACATGATTTGATTTGATTATATATACATAACATCTGCGTGTTTATATTTGTATGTAAAGCATTTCGTATTTTTTTCACATGAGTTGTATGCAGTATGCCTATCAGAATTTTACCAGTTTTATAAAATAAACAAAGAGGCTACACATTGTTTTAAAATGCACTTGAGAGGGTGGGTATAGCTCAGTGGTAGGATGTGTGCTTGGCATACACAACATCCTGGGTTCAATTCCTGGTACTGCCACCGAATTAAATAAATAAATAAATAAATAAATAAATAAATAAATAAATAAATAAATAAATAAATAAATATATAAACAAACCTAATTACCTCTCCCTCAAAAAGAAGTAAAATAAAATAAATAAAACCTAAAATGCACTTGAAATACATTTTTATTATATGAGAAGTATCTGAATTTTTAGTTTGAAAAAGATTCCTTGAGAAATCACCTGCAAGCAGCATGACTTCAAATAACTTTTTGTCAACTTACTTCATACTGTTATTAACTTACGGAACTTCTCATGCTTATTAAATCAGTTTTGGTAGCTTGAATTTCCAGGATTCTGCATTAAGAAATACTTTAAGAAAAACTATTTCTGCAGGTTTTGATTTTTAACAAGTTGAATATATAGCCAATGAAAACATATCATCATGAATTCAGGTGAAAAAAAAAACTTTAAATGAAGTACAACATATATAAATATTAAATCACTGTGTTGTACACCTGAAACTAATACAATATTGTAAAATCAACTATATTTTAATAAAAAAAAATTCCACATTTCAAACAGGAAAAATACCACCAAAACAAGCTAAGTTAAAAACTAATCTAAAATATTGACTATAGTCAGGACAAAATGAGCTTTGATGGAAGTCTGAGATACAAGAAGGAATACTAAATAAAAATATTTGGTATATCTTCAACAAATGTTGTTGGGAAAAATATCTCTACATGCAAGAGAATGAAGCCATACACAAAAATTAACTTGACAATGAATTAAAGACCTAAGCTTAAGACTTAAAACTCTAAAATGCCTAGGAGAAAACATAGGGGAGAAGCTTCATTGGATATGGCAATGATTTCTTGGATAGTCCCTCAAAAGCAAAATTAAAAAAAGCAAAAAAATCACTAGATCATTAGTACTACATCAAAGTAAAGAACTTTTGTGAAGCAAGGGAAACAATCAGTGCTGTCAAAAGGGAACTACAGAGGAGATAATATCTGCCAACTTTATATCGCATGGGGGGTTAATAGCCAGAATATATAAAGATCTCCCATAACACAAAAAGAAAAAAATAAAGTAATCCAATTAAAAATGAGCAAAAACTTGAATAAACATTTCTCCAAAGATGGCGTACAGATAGCCAACAAACATATTTTTAAAATGATCAATATCACTAATCATCAGAGAAATGCAAATTAAAGCCATAAGGAGGTATCACTTCACACCCATTACAATGGTGACTATAAAAGATGTGGAGAAACTGGACCCCACGTGCATTGCTGGAAAGATTCTAGAATTGTGCAGCCAGTACAGAAAACAGTATGAAAGTTCCTCAAAAACTATAAATAAAATTGCCAAATGATCCAACAATCCCCAAGAATTTATGCATGCTACACCAAGGATAAGCCTTTAGGCCATTATACAAAGTAAGGTAAGCCACTTACATAAAGACAAACACTGTGTGACCCCACTTATATAAGGTAACTAAAGTAGTCAATTCATAAAAAAACAGAAGGTAAATGGTGCTTACTAGGAACTGAGGAAGAGGAAAATGGACAGTTGTTTAATGAATAGAGAGTTTCAGTTTTGCAAGATGAAAAAGTTCTAGAGATCTGTTTCACAAAGTGTGCATTTATTTAACACGACTGAATTGTGTATTTAAAAATGGTTAAGATAGCAATTTTGTATGTTTTTATCACAATAAAAATGTTACATAAATATCTGCATACAGTTAAGTGCAAAAAACAGTAATAACATCTCATTTGTCTCAGAGAGAAAACAAGCTCGAAAACAAAACAAAACAATACAAAACAATATCATATAAGATGAAGGCATGTGAATCATCTTTTTTTAGAATCTTTTTATGGTTTGGTAGGAGTGTAAAGATATTAATTATATATGACTCCATGCAGAGAGTAAGCTAGTAGAAAGAGGTACCAAAAAATAGAATACACACTTAAAATTTTCAAACCAGTAGAGGGAAAAAAATTAAATGAGGGAAAATAAAACATAATTCAATACATTAGAAGGCAAAACACAGAACAAAAGAAACCAAGCGGGACATATAGAATGTAAATAAGATGCAGTAATACATCAGTAATCAGATGTAACTCCAAAAAGCAATTTAGTTAAAGACAACACTAGCCATCATAAATCCAATAAAAAATAAAAGCAAAGTATTTGGTATCTAAAAGGGACACACATGAGACACAAAATCTCAAATGGCTGAATGTCTAAAGAAGATAAAGATATACAGGCAGAAATATTAATCAAAAAAGTATAATCTATTAATATCAGAAAAAAAATTTTAACGTAAACCATGACTAGAGATAGAGATACACTATAGAATGATAATAGTCTAATTTATTGGGAAAATGTAATATTATAAACATATATGTATACAATATATAATAATATAGTGTAAAACTATTTTAAAACTATGAAGAGCAATTAATCTACCAAACAGTGGCAAATAATATTTTAATGTTAATAACATATCTTTCTACTATTTGATAGATGAAGCAGTCAAAAACAATACTATAGAGAATATATAAACAGCACAATTAAAAAGACTAATGCATGTACAGAAAACTTTGAACCCAACCATTGCACGAGACACATTTAAAAGCAAGGATTATTTTTTTTAATGAATACTGGTCAATTCTAAGGTCATAGTGCCAGCCTCAAGTTATTTCAAAGACTGACATCATACAGACTATAGTCTCTGTCCAAAAAAGTGACTAAAGGAGAAATTAATAAAAAAGAAAGATTGGGAAAACAGTATATTTTTGGAAATAAAAATTATGTCACTGAAAAATATGTAGGCTTAGAAGAAATTATAAAAGATGAAGAAGATAATTAGAATTTAAAAATAACAAAAACACTACGTGTCAAGCTGGTGAAATTCAGATAGAGTAGTCCTTAGAAGAAAACTTACAGCCTTAAATGTTTGTATTGGAAAAGAAAAGATACTTGAAATTAATCAGTTAAACTTGCAAAAGAAGAAGTAAAAAAGACCTATTAAACCTACAGATTTAATGCAATCTCTATCAAAACATCCATGATATTTTTCACAGAACTAGAAAAAATAATCCTAAAATTATATAGAACCATAAAATACCTCAAATTGCCAAAGAAATCTGAGAAAAAAAGAAGAAAGGTGAAGATACCACACTTCCAGACTTCAGACTATACCACAAAGCTACAGTAATCCATAGTGGTATTGACACAGAAACAGACATGTAGAACAACGGAACAGAATGGAGGGCCCAGAAATAAACCCACACACTTACATTATGGACAATTAATCTAAAACAAAGGAGGTAAGAATATGCAATGGGGAAAAGATAGCCTTTTCAATAAATGTGCTGAGGAAACTGGACAGCTGCATGGAAAAGGATGCAATTACAACAGTTCCTCACACCATGTACAAAAATAAACTCAAAATATATTAAAGACATAAATGAAAGACCTGAAACTATAAAACTCCTCAAAGAGAACATAGGCAGAGCACTCTTTGACATAAATAGTAGCAATCTTTTTTTAGATATGTCTCCTAAGGCAAAAGAAATAAAAGCAAAAATAAACAAAAGGGATCTAATTAAACTTAAAAGACTTTGCACAGGAAAGGAAACCACTGACAAAACAAAAAGACAAGCTACTGAATTGGAGAATATGTTTGCACATGACATGGATGACAAGGAGTTAATATCAAAAATGTGTAAACAGCTCTTACAACTCAGTACTAAAAACATTCAATTGAAAAATGGGCAGAAGACTTTAACATTTTTCCAAAAAAAAGACATATAGATGGCTAACAGGCACATGAAAAGATGCTCAACATCACTAATTATTAGAGAAATACAAATAAAAAACATAATGAGATATCACCTCACACCTGTCAGAATGGCTATCATCAAAAAGTCTACAAATAACAAATGTTGGAGAGAATGTGGAGAAAAGGGAACCCTTGTACACTGTTGGTGGGAATGTAAATTGGCGCAGCCACTATGGAAGACAGTATGGAAGTTCCTTAAAACACTAAAAACAGGACTAACATATGATCCAATAACTTCATTCTTGGGTATATATCTGGGAAGAAATGAAAAAAAAAAAAACTAATTTTAAAGGATACATACACCCCAATGTTCATAGCAGCATTATTTACAATAGCCAAGATACGGAAGCAACCCAAGTTCCAATCAACAGATGAGTGGATAAAGAAGATGTGATACACACATACACACACACACACACACGGATATTACTCAGACATAAAAAAAGAATGAAATTCCATCATTTGCAGCAACATGGATGGACCTAGAAAATATTATGTTTATTGAAACGAAATCAGACAGAGAAAGACAAATACTGTATAAAATCAGTTACATGTGGAATCTAAAAAATAATACAAACAAATGTATACACAAAATTGAAGAAGATTCAGAGATATAGAAAACAAACTTGTGGTTACCAAAGGAGAAAGAGAAGGGGGAAGGGGCAAAATAGGATATGGGATTAAGAAATACAAACTCCTATGTAGAAAATAAATAATTAAAAAGATAAGATTGTACAGCACTTATTATTCTGCAATAGTTTTTAATGGAGAATAATCTGTAAAAATACTGAATCCTTATGCTGTATACCTGAAACTAATATAAAATTGTAAATCAACTATATGTCAATGAACTAAAAAAGAAGAGAAGATATTAAAGAAAGAAAATAATGAAAATATAAGAATGAAAAATCAGTTAATATTGTTGATTGGCCACCTACAGTAATACAATTTATTTGCTCCTCATTGTACACAGTTAAGAAATATGATAGAAAAGTTAAGGGATTTGTTTATTTCTTCCCTTTTGCAACACTTTAGAAAATATCATTTTATTAGTAATCCTACATACAAGAAAAGTGATGAACTTTGAATGCTAATGGCACGGGTACTGCAATTAGGTAACAGAAACTTTTTCATATATCATCTTGCTCTTACAAGCTGATTTAACTTGATTAATCATGTTCCAAAGCTTTCTATATTCTATAAGGCTTTATTTTCAAAAATTATGTATAGTTTTAAACTTTCTCTGAAGCTTTATCATCCTTTATATCTTTCTCTTCAGTACTTTTTTTTTTATGATTTTCATGTTATATTTTCAGGGGTTTGTTCAAAGAATCTAAATGGAAATTGATCAGCACCTGTAACTATTACAATGTAGACTCATAATTCTTAAACTAAAAATAACTATATAAAGAATTACATACGCATTAATGTATTATAAGCCAGTTGTCAATTTTTATGTGTGAAATCTATTGATACTACACAATAGTTTCATTTAGCTTTCATTGTAACTATTGCAACATCCTGGACAGCTCCATACCCACAGTAATAACAACAACACTCAATTATCAAGAGATCAAACTTTCTTTAGCTGCATTTGCATTCCCACCAAAACTCAAAGTGTATTTGAGTCATTCCAGATGAATTTGCCAAAGGTAAAAAATCAGTTTAACAATTAGTTAAAAGCCAAAGATTAACATCAAGACAATCTCAGTCCGGGGAGACTTTTAAAGTTAGCATTTACGACAGAATCCAGAAATTAATAAATTTGTTTCTTAATTTTAAATTCTATAACCAATCAAACAAACAATATAATAGAGGGAATTTTATGTCTTCCTTTTTAATCCTTATGTGTATAATCTCATTTTCTTGCCTTAAGGTGCTATTATTTCCACCAAAACATTATAAAAAAAAAAAAAAGGAAGGAGAGTGGTAGTTATACTTGGTTTTTTACCTATGTCAAATAAATAATTTAAGAATTTCCCCAATAATAATAATGGTATTTGTACTAATTCTTGATTCTTTTTATATAACTAAGAAAGTATTCTTCTATTCCTAGTTTGCTCAGGGTTTGTTGTTGTTACATCATTAATAGATTGTTTTCTTAATTTAGTTGAGATACATCTAATGGTGCATATATATATATACACATACATACATATACACACAAACACATAAATAATATATAATACATATATACACATCTTGATGCACTTATAGCTGTACTTGAAATATACATAATATGTTTTATGTATTATTTACATATTTATAGACAGATGCATACATACATATATATACCTGCATTTGGTTTGGTAATTTGGGAAGGATTTTACACATATATTCAATGGTGAGTCTGGGTTAAAATTTTCCTTTCTTATACTGTCCTTGTCATCAGGATGACTATCAAAGTTTTGCTATGTATGTAAATAAGCGAGTGTATCCTTTTTTAAAAATTTCCTGTAAGACTTTATATAAGATTATACTTATTTCTTATCTGGTTGTTGGATAGAAGTCACTGATTAAGCCATCTGAGCCTGAATATTCATTGTTGAAAAAACTGACTAATAATTCAATCAAATAGTAATTTGATTTCTTTAGTGCTTACAGAAGCATTCAGGCTTTTTATTACTTCTTAAGTAAAAATTTAGTAATATTTTGTAGTAATTTGCCATTTCATTTATATTTTTATAATGGCATAATGTTCAAAATATTCTTTATTCTTATTTTAGTGTCTAAAGCATCTATGGTTATAATAATCTTTTTATTCTAAATATTAGGTAATTGTGCTGTTCTTCTTTCTTAATCTCTTTTCATCCATTTCTCTTTTTTTCTAAGTTGTTTCAAAGTAGCAACTTTCTTCATATTTTGTGCCATGTTTCATGTTTTTAATGTTATCTTTTATTTATTACTTCCTCTTCTATGTACTTTTCTATTTATTTTATTGCTCTTTTCATAGCCTTGTTATGAGGATGTTTACCTCATTAGTTCTGGGTATTTCTTATTTCCTAATGTGAGCAGTTAAGGTTATAGATTTCCTTCTAAATACTGCTTTTAGGTGCATCTTACAGGCTTAGTAATCTCAGTATTTTTGTTATAACTGAAAATAATTTCTCATTTTCATTAGAACTTCTTCTTAACTGAATTGGATGTTTGATATATATTTTTAAATTTTAAAATGTGTGAGATTTTTCTAGTTATCTTTCTGAAACTGACTTTTAACTTAATTTCATTGTGTCTTAAAACATAATTTGTATTATTTCAACCCTTTTAGGCTATTTAACATTTCTTTTAAAATTACATCTTTCAAAAAACTGGAGTTTGAGTAACTTCCATTATAAACTTTCTGAGTTATTTAGTCTGTTATTTGATAAATCAAAGAAGAATTTTTTAAAGTAAATTATATTTGAAAAAATGATGAATCTTTGCTTATATGAAACTGAAAGAGAACTCTTGATGGGATAAACTATCTTCTCCCTGGGGTCGCTGAAACTCTTCAGATGCAGTGTGTATAAGAAGGGTAGCCATTTGGAAATGAGGAGAAAATGTTGCCATTGGATTCTTGTAGGGTTTCTCCACATGCTGAAAGAAAAAAACACACATTTTTGATTTTTTTAAACAGATGAAAAAGATTATTCTTTAATTTTTATGAAAGACATTGGTTTCATGAATAAAACCTTGAGTTTTATTAGATAGATAAGGTGTTAGAATATATATTTGTATTTTATAAAAGACTTTCCTTTCTAAGTAATTTCTTTCTATGTCTTTCTTACCAAAATTTCAGTATACTTAATGGGCTCACTAGCACTAACTATAAAACAAGATTATGAGATAAATAACCTGGCATTTATAAGGTTCTTCCTTTTGGAAACCTATGTCATTCATTCCCAAGAAGTCAGTAGCCTACTTATAAATCACCCATTATCAGATTCATGCCAGTGGATGCCTAGTTGATGTGTCTCTGAGGCCACATGTTATATTCCAGTAACATATTTGACGTAGAGTGAGGCTAATTTTAATAATGAATATACCATTTCAAAGTTGAAAAAAAGGAAATCTTAAATAATAACTAATAATCACTTATATTAGTGCCAAAATGTCATACACAATGAAATTTTTTCTCAAGATAAGCTGGAAAAAATTGAAAGATAAAAACATGGGAGACTAAAAGTTTCCAACAAGATATAGACATTTATTTACCCTCTGTTTTTTGTTGATCATAAGGAGAAATTGCTGGAAAAACAATTATATTTTTTTCCTCTTACTAAGCCTGTCTAATTTCTTGAAAATAATTACCAGTCATCTTAAATGGCAAATAATCAGCTGCTCAGCTTCAAGATCCATATAATTGATATCTCTAGGGCCATTTCTACAAAGTCAAAAGCAGAGGGTAATTAGCTTAGCTTCAGCTAAGGTTTGTAGCCAGAAGCATTCTGCAATGGATTTTCTTGTTGCTTTTTCAAGACATGGTGTGAGTCACATAAACCTAGACTGTTTTAGTGTCCTTAATTTAAGGATAATTCCTCTGCTGCAGCCAGCCATCTTTATAACCTTCATAAAACAATTTGAAAACACAGCTCCTTCCCTCTGAAGGAAACTGAAATAAAAACTTATACAGCACCGCATGATAGAGCCATAGCTACCAGCAGGCGAGCTCTTGTCTTATCAGATCAGTAAACTATAAATGGTTCTCCATTATCTTGAGTGAAATGAAGAAACAAAGATAGAAAAATGACTTTGAAAACATAAAGTAGAGCTATAAAAATAGTCAGATAAGATAAAAATATTTACATAGAATAACAGATAATATGTTTTCACAACAAATAAATTTAAAGTAAGCAATGCTTATTCTGATGAATAGGCATATAAAAGCAACATTAGAATGGAACAAAAATGCTCAAGGTAAAAAATATACAACCAGCACTTTCCATGAAACATCTAAGGGAACTTGATAAATGTGACCTTACAAGAACCCTTAGAAAAATGAAAGTTTGTCAAGATTTATTAATGCAAACAATGTGCTTCTAACTAGGATCAGTGTAGATGCTAAATAGTCATTTGGGAGTTGAGTGCATTTCAATTAAAAAATTCACAGCAGTTTAAAAATAAATTCGGTAGTGATTGAAAACTCCACTAAGCCACACAGAATATCTGGTACTGGATTTCCAAAAAGTGGAATTAAAACAATCAAATATATTTAATCCACAAATGCAAATAAATAACAGTGTTTGGATAAGAAGATGAAACAAAAGACTCTTTAAAATGAAAAAAAGCCCAAAATAATTCAAAAATTAAATCTATTATATAGCACCTACTTATAATGCAAGAAGTGCAAATACCTGTTCTCAAGTTGTGGTAATCCTTTGTACATTTTCCTCACTAAGTGTGGCTGTTCCAGGCTACTTGATCCCTATTACAGAAGATTTTCATCAATTTTTCCTGGCCATTTGTTGATTTATGCCTGTATATAAAAAGAAAACTTTATTATTAAACTTTATTATTAAAAGAACCAAAGAATCTTGCTAATTTTTATTAGCAAGGAAGAGATGGTACTATCAAGGTAAATGTATAGTCTGTCTGTTTACTCAGAAAGTGACGTGTGTGTGAAAATCAAAGTTTGAATCACGGCATCACTTCCTTGTTAATTATGTCATACAAGCAAGTCTCAAAGGTTTAACTTCAATTTTCTCCTCTGAAAAGTGGCTATCTTATTAACATGTATGTCATAAAGTTGCTTTGGAGGGTCAAGTACTGTGATGTCCTTAGCCCCCTTTTTAACCCTCAGATACCTCTTTACACAGGTAGAAAGGCTGTGGTCTTAACTGTTGGAATGTGTCTTTGGGCTACAAAACTCAGTCATATTTAAGAGAAAAAAGGCATTTTGTATACAAAGGCAAAGTATTATCATCACTCTACTAATCAAAATTGCTCTAAAAAACAACTCTGACATTAAACTTCTATCTCTCCAGGCAGACGGCATGATCTTATATGCACAAAATCATAAAAATTCCACACACACAAAAAAATACTGTTAGAAGTAATAAAAAATTCACTAAATTTTACAATGCAAAACCAACACACAAAAATCAGTTGCATATCTATAAACAACAAACAATATGAAAAGGAAATTAAGAAAACAATCCCACTTACAAGAACACAAAAAAGAATAAAATATTTAGGAATAAACTTAACTAATGAGGCAGAAGATATGTATACTGAAAACTACAAAATGTTGCTGAAAGAATTTAAAGAAAGACACAAACTAATATGTTCATAGATTGGAAAACTTAGTATTGTTAAAATGTTATCTGTACTACCCAAAGCAATCTACAGATTCAATGCAATCCTTAGCAAATTCCCAATGGCATTTTTTGCAGAAGTGGGGGAAAAAAGTCTTACAATACATACAGAACCACAAACCCTAAATAGGCAAAACAATCTTGAGAAAAAAAGCTGGAAGCCTCATACTTCTTCATATTACAAACTTATAGTAATCAAGAGTATGGTACTGACATAAGACAGACCTATAGACCAGTGGGACTGAATAAAGGCCCCAGAATAAACCCACACCTAAATGGTAAAATGCGATCTTCAACAAGGGGGCCAAGATGACACAGTGGGGAAAGGACAGTCTCTTCAACAAATGGTGTTGGGGAAACTAGATATATACTCACAAAAGAATAAAATTAGACTCATCTTTCACTATACACAAAAACCAACTCAAAGTGTATTAAAGGCTTAAAAGAAAGAACCAAAATTGTAAAATCCCTGGAAGAAAAAACAGGTGAAAAGCTTCACAACCGTAGTCTCGGCAGTGAGTTCTTGGATGTGACACCAAAAGCACAGGCAACAAGAGCAGAAACAGACAAGTGGGATGCCTACTTCTAAAGCTTCTGTGCAGCAAAGGGAACCATCAACAGAGTGAAAAGCAATCTTCAGAATAGAAGAAAACGTTTGCAAATCATACATCTCATAAAGGGTTAGTATCCGCAATATATAAGGAACTCCTATAACTCAATAGGAAACAAAAGCAAAAAATGAAACAAACAAAAACCCTGAATAACCAAATTTTAAAATGGGCAAAGGACTTGAATAGATATTTCTTCAAAGAAAATATACAAGTGGCCAGTAAATATATGGAAAAAATGCTCAGCATCACTAATTATCAGGGAAATGTAAATCAAAACCACAATGAGATTTCACTTCATACCTGTTAGGATGGCCATTATCAAACAAACAACCCAAAACACTGGAAGGAACAAGTGTCGGTGAGGATATGGAGAAATTAGAATCATTTGGCACTGTTGGTAGGAATGTAGAATGGTGCAGTCACTGTGGAAAACAGTGTGGCATTTCCTCAGAAATTATAAATATAACTACCAAATGATCCAGCAGTTTCACTTCTGACTATTGTTCCAAAAGAATTGAAAACAGAATCTTAAAGAAATCATTCACACTCATATTCACTGAAGCATTATTCAGAGTAGCCAAGAGACAGAAACAACCTAAGTGTCCATTATTGGATGAATGAATAAAGAAAATGTGGTACATACATACAATGGAGTATCATTCAGCCTTAAAACAGAAAGAAATCTGTCACTGCTACAACATGAATGAAGCTGGAGGGCACTATTCTAAGTGAAATAAGCCAGTCACACACACAAGGCCAAATACAACATGACTCCACTTACATAAGGTTTCTAAAGTCAAATTTATAAGCGAAAGTAAAATGGTGGCTGCCAAGGACTGGGAGGATTGGAGTGGGGAACCACCGTCCACTGGGGACAGAGTTTCAGTGTTAGTCATGCAAGATGAAAAATTTCTTAAAGATCTTCTGTATAAAATGTACATATAGCTAACAGTATTGTACTATGTGATTACAATTTTATTAATAGGAGAGATCATATGTTATGTGTTTCACCAAAATTTTAAAATACTTAATAATAAAAGAGTTAAACTTCTAAATACTTCATCATATGATTCATCTCACTTTTGCAACAGATAATTCTCATGTATCTTCCTTCTTACAAGATAGAAAAGCATGTTTGAATTATGTAAATTCTACTTGGATTGTGTATGGCTGAGCAATTATTTCAAATTCCTGTGTTTTTAATAATATGGTTAAATTTACAGCTGATTGTAGTTCTACCTACAAATATTTTCCCCAGAAAATGTCTACAACATTCAGCAAATATCAAAGGTTTTTATCCATATTCTATAAGAAGACACTTATAATTTTGCTAACTCTAAAGAAAACATACAATAACTTGTACTAAATAAATCTCTTCCCAAAGAACCTCAATAAACTCTAAAGTAGGGGTAAAATAAAACTACATATCATCAATTTAGCACAACCTAATTAACTTTTTCTTACTTCCATGGCTCTCTTAAACTTTTATATGTAATAAATAAAATATAGGTTGAAAGTGATTTTTAAAGGAAAGGATGCTAAAAGGAACCCTAAATGGTCTAAGCCATAAAGGTGAGATTAGTTACTGAAATATTTTAAAATATATTTCAATAGTAACTGCCTGGCCAAGTCTGAATCATCCTTTATGCTGAAGCACGAACACCAACTCCAAGGAGCCTCCCTCATCCCGGGTGCAGGTCACGTTAGGTCCCCGCTCAGAACTGCTTCAGTGTCCTTTACTGAAGACACTTACTTCCTCACTAAGTGACACTGTCTGTGTGATCCCGCAGGTGATTGCTATTTGTGTGTATGACCTGTGCTTCCTTCTCTGTGGCCACAGTACCTGGTGCAGGGCCTTTCACACATTAAAGTAACTACTTCATTCAGACAGCAACTACCTATCAAGCATCTAATTTATATCCAATTCAGAAAACCATGAGGAAAAAGCCCAACTCCAGTCCTAAAGAAACTTATACTCTAACGTGGGAACTGATAAATGACGTGATGATTATAGGAGTCAGACACAAAGGCCAGAACTGAACAAGGCATTTACCACCATGGGAGTCCTGGGAGTCCAGAGAGTTTTTAAGTTGGAGGTTACATAAGAGTCAAATCCTGAGTAGGAGTTAGGATTTAGCCAGGAGTCAGTTGTGAGTGCTTTGGCTGGAGGAAGAGGCAGAAGGCAAGAACACGGTGATGTCAGGGGCTGAATGAAGTAGGGGTGAGAAGCTGGCTGTCAGAGGGATACCCAGAGAAGAGGATGAGGGAAGAGATGGGGAGAGGGTGGTGGGGAATCTTGAAGGAGACATTGAAAAGGAAATTAACCTTTATCCCAAAATGAGCAGAGTAAGATTTCCATATTTAAAAAGTCACTTGAATAGGAATGTGGCCAGAGAACTAAAGAGATGTAAGTCTGGAGAGAAAGGCTAATGAGCAGGTATTGGAGCAGCCCACATCAAAGACCAGGGTCCCTGGACGAGGGGATTCATTTCCACAATGTGACACACCGAGAGAGACCGAGAAGGTAGCAGGCTGACTGGTTGCGGGAAGTGAGGCAGAGAGAGGATGAAGTGAGAATGCCCTCCACGGTTCTGCTTGGGCTCCCGGATGACCCGTGCGTGGTACCAGCAACTGAACTAAGTGATGTTCTATGGGAGGAATAAATAGGTCCATGAATAAATGGAGAAAATGGCTAAATTTTTTTGTGCAGATTGGCAATATATTTTAGCCAATAATTGTATGCAAGCACATATAGCAAGGATATTCTAGTTGGAGTCTCAGAGAATTATTGCAGGAACTAAGCAATTAATATTTTAGGTAACTAAAAAGAACCTTATATTAATTTAAAAAGTAACTTTAAGTGCTGAGAGTACAGAGTGTGTGCTCCAGGCTCGGAACACACATTTAGTATTTAAAAAACCAAAAAAAAACCCTAAAAAGTCTTTTAAAAAGTAACTTTAATGAAACAAGTGTTAAAAAGTTTCTGGTATCCAAACTCCATGCACACTGAAGCTGGCCTTCCATCCCTACATACTCCAGACAGATGTGCATCTGTGTACATGAGTGTTCTCTACAGGTACTGTGTGTTTAATGATGCTTTTAAATTTATGAACATAGATTGTGTGTGTGTTCGTCTATGAGCACATAAGCACTTATATATAATAGGGAAAATTCTAATCCTCAGAAGCCCCTTTATTTTTGGATGCCAATTTACTTTACATTTTTTAAAATTTTATTATATTACTTAACATTCAATTATAGATTTACTGAGAGAATATTTTGGTTGAAAGTTGGTATAAGTGTTAGGTTGTTATAAGCTAAAATGTCATGGGACTACAGAAAAACTATATTAAGAAAAAATGCAAATAAAGAGAAGAGACTTTATCAGAAGAGTTCAATTTAAGCAGTTGAGAAATAAAAAGGGAAAGCATTCCTAAAATTAGATCAAAGTAGAGGCACATACATTTAGAACATGAGGAAAAAAAAAAAGGTCCCCAAAAAAGAGAGAGAACAAGAGAGCACATGAATCATTCATGAAGAGAGGAAGGTGCACCACTGCTCACACACCTTGCAGAGGATCTCTTTCAACAGCAGACTCTTGATTACTGGGATAAAGGAAAGATGAAGACCATTCTCTGCCCCATGTGGACGTTTCATGTCCTGACAGAATGTGGGTGCAAGGAATTGTAATGCAAGACAAGTGGCATTAACAGGTGTCCTGTCAGATGCCTTTAATGCTAGAAAGCCTTGGAAGCCTTTGGAAGGACCTGGGACTGGCCTTTGGATAGCAGTGTCCAGACACCTAGTCAATCTCAGGGTTAAGCAGCCTTCCTGCCTTTCCCTTCCTGTTCCTTTTTGGGTGTGTGTGTCCTGGCAATGGATGACTGGGTCTTATGTCATTACAGTGTCAGGGCTGTAAAGGATCATATCTTTTCTTCACATCACAATGCATAGGGAGACTTCCCTTGCCTGCTTTTAAAAGTAAGAGCGAGAAATGGCAATGCAAACAATTCTAAACTGAAAGAAACTTATCCTCATTCCATGAGCTTAAAAGCACTTTCATTTCTGTGTGGGGCGTTTTCATGATGCATATACACTGACTGCACAATAAGTAACTGAGTTCTCACACACAAAGCCAATCTATATATTTGGCATATATAACTAGATAAATATAATGGGTTACAAGTTCTTTATCACCTACAAAATCCCACAAAGATAACTGTTTATATTGTTTTAAGAGAATTGAAAACAAACACATTTTTATTGTTGTTCATATTCCAGTTGATAAGCACACATTTCCTGTATCATCAAAAGAGAAGTGACAGTATTTGCAGTCTGCCTCCTATTTGTTACTTGCCTTTCAGAAACTTGCCCTTTGGGACTCAGGGTCCCACTTGACAAGCCACAACATTGTATACCTTAGTGTGAACTTGGTCAGCACTCCTTTCAAGATTAAGTTCTAAGGAATAGCTTTATAAAGGACAGATTAGATCTTAATAGAGCTTCAAGCATAAACCAATATGGAGAAAAATATTGGAGTAAAAAGTAACCGAGTACCTCTGGCTGGCTGTGTTCACCAGCAACTTCTAACAAAAGAAAATAAGCCAGACTCCAAAGGAGTATTCAGCAGCACAGCCCTCTCCTCTCTGCATTAAACCCAAAACACACCAGACCTTGGTTTGTAAACTCTGATTCTCTTTCTAGGTAATCCATCAATGACTGGACCAAAGGTCGATGAATCAGATGTCATCACCCATAATGAACTGTCAACTTCCTAATTATTTTCTGAGTTTATTCAACCAACTCACTTTTTTTATGCTTGCACTTGAGTGTTAATTTGCTCAACAAAAGTGTTTTATACTATATGTCAATGAGCAAATACTACGTCTTTGTTAATCAATTAGCTAGCCCTCTCCTGTACCCTACAAAGAAAGTTTCCTGAACTGATACCAATAATCCCAGTAAACTAAATATAACTTCCCAATAATTAAATGTATGGAAATATATTTTAAACATAAGAATCTATGTAAAATGGGGGGAGAATGTGGTAAAGCACATGCCCAGCATGCATGAGGTCCTGGGTTCAATTCCCAGTCCCTCCTCCAAATGTAAATAAATAAACCTAATTACTTCCCCCTCATAAAACAAACAAACAACAAAAAAAAAAGATGACCACTTGCAACCCCTGATGAGTTAATGAATATGAGCAATGATTATCCATGACTGCTAACTTTAAAAAGAAAAAAAAAAGAGTGGAAAAAAAAAGATGTAAAAAAAAACCCACTATGTTAAACTTCAATGATTAATATACCCATCATATCTCTGAATTAGAACTGCAGACAATTAAAATTTTATAGTTATTTTACCACTTGTGATCTTAGTACCTGGAACAACATTTCCAAAAGTGAATTCTTCAGGTTAAGTATCAGGCAAAAAGAGTTTTCCGTCAACAAAAAGAAAAATAGAGGACAAGTTGTGTTAAGCAAAGTTAAGCATGTATCTTTGATACAAGCTATTTCAAAGTATTTTGAGTATACAGGAGATGCACAGAGTATGCAGGATTTCCAATTTGGAAGCAGATGCTTTTCTTTCTTGGACTAGTACAGCATTAGTGTTCCCCAGAACATTGTTATTGAGACCTTCCTTTAATCTTTTTCCACAACTTTATCTGGTAGCAAACATACAGTAAATAGTTCACTACACTGTGGTTAGAACTAATTTTTTTGCAACAAAGTTATAAATTCCACCTAATAAAGTTTAAATTTATATACTATTAATGACAGTACTTGCGAGAAAAAATCATTCAGGACTCAATTCTGAAGTTGAAATAAAGGATATTTTTTTCTGCGTTGGCAAAGAAATACAATTAGACTATGAAGTCATGCAACTATTTAATAACAAGTATAAAATGACCATGCTTTTTGCTCTTTTATTCATTAAAGCAAAAAAAATAAGTAAAGCTTACTCTCCTTGTGCTTGAAATATGATTTCTAGCAATTTATTTTCAATTATCCCTATAGGTGTTCCAGAGTTCTCTCTTATTTCATTTTATGATTAGTTACTTTGAGCTGAATATGTCAGTCCCTTACCAGTGTGGAGACAAGTAGACAGCTGAGTAAACTGGGGCTTATTTGTCTGGAAGAGCACAGTCAGGCACAGCTCTGTTTCTGAGTTTGGATGGTGCAATACCTGGACATCTGCACAGCTTCCTTGCCTGTGCAGTATCTCCTTTGCTTAAACACGTTTGCTGGCCAATTGCTGGACATATGTCATTATCATCATGAGAGTGGAGAATGGCATCCAGAAACATCCCCTGGAAAAAATCAGAAGCAAGCCACATATAAGCCACCACATTGACACATATATTCCTTACAAATAGGTTATTTTTTCCAAACTCAAGTCAATCAAAGGAGAAATATATCAGAGTTGAGGTTTAAACAGTGTGCCAGACTTTCAAAACAGTTTCATCAAAGTAGAAAAATATTGCATGTTAAATGTGTATGCCTAGCATAAAGTCAGTGACAGCATTCACTTCTTTCTTAGAAATGTATATTATATGTTTTTTAAAAATCTAAAATTCTAGCTAGCCCCCCATCAAGTTTTTTGGTCTCTCAAGAGCTAAAAAATGTTACCTTACTAATTTGTAAAACAATTCTTCCTCATCGAGTTCTATTTTCTTAAGAACAGCTTATAATAAATATTTTCAAATTACTAAAATTGTTAAAGTCAAACAAAATATGTATATTGATATTTTAAAATTAAACTACTAATTTAACCTAAGTATTTTTAGAAGTTCACTTATTATAGTATTTGTTAAAAGAACAGGGAAAAACAAAGTGTCAAATTTTAGAATAGTTTAAAGCAAAATAATTTTGTGACACATATACACACTCAAACACACACATATACATACAATGTAAAAACTTCATGGTAAAATTGATCAGCAAAGAAAAAAAAAAAAAAAAAAACCAACTAAACAAGGCCCTAACAGTTCTAAGCTACAGATACTGAACTGTTTTGCACCCAAGGTTGTGATAGAAACTTGCTAATTTTCTTAATATACATGACTAAACATTCTGAACCTAGTCCACTAAAGATACAGTCTAATTTTGCAATAAATATCTACATTTACAACTCTAAAGAAAATACTGAGCTTAAAGTTAAATGGACTGGGAGACTATTCCAAATGGTGAGGATGGAGCATGTATATCAGAATTTTCCAAAAAAGAAATACCTTTTATAAAAGTGTTTTAAATTAAGAGATACAATTATTTAAAAATCTTTTTTTTTTAATTTTTAAATTGAGATGAATGACGACAGGTTTTTCCAAAAATTTATAAATGAATAAACTATACTTAAACTGCAGATTAAAAGAACAACATTTTAGTTCTACTTACTTCTTCCCTTAAGAAATATTTACTGAGCATTGTTATAGGCCTGGGTTTACAACAATAAATTAAAGACACAAAAATTACCCCCTTCTGGTTTTCACATTCTAACAGAGGGAGAAAGTCCTTAGACAAAAGACTGATAACTGAGAGAGTGACAGGTACTATCACAAAAAAGAGAAGATGGATATTGGTTATCCACTGATGGGACAGCCTGTAAATAGAGTGATGAAAGAAAAACTCACTTGGAAGCTGATATTTTAGCCAAACATGAAGAAAGTGAAGGTGAGGGAAATGTGGGTAACTGGGAGCAGAGAGTCACGGATAGAAAGGACTTTAACAAATACAACAGCCTGAGATGGGAGGACCTGTAAAGGGCTTGAGTGCCAGACAGAGAGTTTAACTTTCCTGAGGAAAACTCTTAATATGTGAAGGATGGTAAATAGAGGTGTGACATGATCTATGAGTGATTTATGACTAACCACCCTAGCTTCTAGATAAGGGTAGTGATCTTTATACAAAACCCAATAACTCAATTAGAGAATGGAATTCTTTAAAACCAAATCTAAGTCTCTACACAACTCCATATGTATACTAACTGCGATGAAGGGAGGGAGGGGGAACTAATGATTCATGAGAATTGACCATCAAACATGAGAACTTGCACACACTTAATAAGATGCCGCTCCTGCCAGGCCAACACAACTGAAGGGGAAGGTGAGCTACAGGGGAGCACTGAGAAAAGCCATCCTTCACCTCTGCTGCACAAATCAACAGGTACATTAAGTAGGAAAGTTCACATTAATGGAGTGTTACAACTTCTGCAGTAGTTCAATATTAATGAAGTGTTCACCATTTTCTATTTCTATTTCTAAAAAAATAATTGTAATCTTTGAAAAGTTTGGGTTTTTTTTTTCCAGTTTTCAAAAAAGATTCCATTTAAAAGGGTCAAGGACATCTTGAAGTAGATATATTCAAACTCAGACAATAGAATGATGAATTTTGGTTCATTCAGTCTACTGAGATAAACTGCCTTCCATTTGTATGGGGTCAATCACTCAATCTTTTGATCTTTCTTTATGGTCAAAAAGTTAAGAAGTCTCTCCCTCCACATCCAGGCCATTAAGCAATGTAGGCTCTTCCTGAACATTCTCTGAGAAAGACCATAGATGGGGTCACTTACTAACCTTCATTTGTTTTCCCTACAGTAGAAGAATGAATTAACTATGCTTTTTATGAAACTTCAAAAAATGTTAGAACTCTTTTATTAATTAGAAATGGGCAGTGCCAGTTTGCAAGCATCTGCATTACAAATTACCTACACATATAAAATGCCCCCTGTATCCAGTCCTGTTCTTCTCACAGTAAGTACCTAAATCTGCTCATGGTCAACACTGATGAAAACAACTAAAAGTTTTATATACTATTTTGGTTCAGAATAGAAGAAACTATAAAACTTCAAATACATTAACAGAATGAAGGACAAAAGCCACATGTTCATCTAATTGATGCAGAAAAAGCATCTGACAAAATTCAACATCCTTTCATGATAAAAGCACTCAACGAACTAGTAATAGAAGGAAACTACCTCATTATAAAAGGTCAGGCATGAAAAGCCTACAGTTAACATCAGAGTCAATGGTGAAAAAGTGAAAGCTTTTCATCTAAGTTAGGATAATTGCTCTCACTGTTTCTATTCAGTATAGTATTGAAAGTCCTAGTCAGCACAATTAGGCAAGAAAAGAATCAAAAGGCATCAAATCGAAAGGAAAGGAAAGTCATTTCTGTAGATGACATGATCTTATACGTAGAAAATCCTAGACAGTCCACTAAAAACCTGTCAGAACTAATAAAGGAATTCAGCAAAACTGCAGGATACAAAATCAGCACTCAAAAACCAGTCACATTTCTACACAGCAACAGTGAACCATCTGAAAAGGAAAGTAAGACAACGATTCCATTTAAAATAGAATCAAAAAGAATTAAATACTTGGGAATAAACCTAACCAAGGAGGCCAAAGACTTATACACTGAAAAGTACAAAGCATCACTGAAAGAAATTTAAAAAGACACAAATGAATGGAAAAACAATCTATATTTATGGACTGATTGACTTAATTTGCTAAGATATCCACACAAAATGATCAACACAATCCCTACCAAAACCCCAACAGCATCTACTGTGAAAATAGGGGGAAAATAAGTTCTAAAATTCATATGTAAAAAGTTCTAAAATTCATAGGACCTTGAATAGCCAAAAGTTTTTTTTTTTAAAAAAACCAAAGTTGGAGGACTTACACTCCCTGATTTCAAAATATATTACAAAACTAAAGTTACTAATACAGTGTGGTATTGGCATAAAGACAGATCTACAGACCAATGGACTAGAATAGGAATCCCAGAAATAAATCCTAGTGTATATAGCAAGAGACCTTTAACAAAAGGGTCAAGACTATTCAATGGGGAAAAGACAATCTTTCCAACAAATGATGTTGGGAAAACTGGATATCCATGTACAAAAGAACAAAGTTAGACCTTTATCAAAGCCATTCACAAAAAATAACTCAAAATAGATTAAAGACCTAAACATAAAATTCCCAAATCATAAAAATCTTAGAAGAAAACAAAGGGGAAAGCTTTGTGACATTGACTATGGCAATGATTTCTTGGGTATGACACCAAAAGCAGAGATAACAAAAGCAAAAATGGGTAAGGGGGACCACATCAAACTAAAAATCTTGTGCTGAGCAAAGGAAATAGTCAACAGAGTGAAAAAGAGGGAGAATATTTGCAAAATATATATCTGATGAAAGGCCAGAATATATAAAGATCTTACAACTCAACAGCAGAAAAATGGGTGGAAGATTTGAATAGGAATTTCTTTAAAGGTGATATACAAATGGCTAAGCATATAGGAAAAGATCACTAATCATCTCAGAGAAATGAAAATCAAAACCAAAACAAGACAACATGTCACACACATTAGAGAGGCTACTATCAAAAAAATAAAAAACAAAACAGAAAATAAGTCATGTTCGTGAAATATGGAGAAACTGAAACCTTTGGGTATTGCTGATGGGACTGTAAAATAGTGCAGCTCCTAAGAAAACATTATGGAGGCTCTTCAAAAAATTAAAACTAGAACTACCACCTAATCCAGCAATCCCACTGCTGTGTATATATTCAAAAAAAAAAAAAAAAAAAAAAAAGAAAGAAAAGGAAAAGAGGGTCTGGAAGAGACATTTGCAGACACATGTTCGTGACAGCACTATTCACAGTAGCCAAGAGGTGAGAGTGACTCAAATGTCTATCAATAAATGAACGAACAACAAAATACCGTACACATGTCCAATGGAATATTATTCAGCGTTAGAAAGGAAGGAAACTCTGTTACCTGCTGTGACATAGATGAGCCTTAAGGACGTTATGCTAGATGAAATAAGCCAGCCACAAAAAGATAAATACTGTCTCCAAAGTAGCCAAATTCATAGAAACAGAAAGTGGAACGTGGTTACCAGAGGCTGGGGGAGGGGAAAGTGGAGCGTTGCCGTGTAATGGGGGTAGAGTTTCAGTTTTGCAAGATGAAAGCCTTCTGGGGATCTGTTTCACAACAAGGCAAATGTACCTAATACTACTAAATTGTACACATAAAAATAGTTACTCTGGTAAATGTGATACTGAGGTTTCTTTACCACAATAAAAAAAAAAAAAAACAAAACTTCAAACACTTTAGAGGTGGGGGCTGAGAACTGTGCCAAATATTTCCTCTCCTAAAATTCATTTATTTAAACATATGAATGAACCGGTAAACATTTTCCTTAAAAAGCAGAACAAAAAATAATGTGAATTGGATCAATGCTTTTAACAGGTAGATATAATTACTTTCACTCTAGGAATATAAGTTTATTTGGGAAAAGTGAATAGGAACATTTTGAAAAAATAAGGAAAAAAGGCACTAGCAATACCAAAGTAGGTATAGGGAGCGATAAACTGCAAGATCCCCATGGTTTATAGAAAAGAAACAATTTAAACATATAAAAGGAGTACAGAATAAGGGACAATATATATTTCAAGCTTTCTTATAGGCTCACTGTCTATCAGGGAAAGAAAGAACTCATTACTTCTTCCGCTCTCCAGCACCTCCTCTGTTCCAAAAAATCAAAACTCACTTTATTTCTAATTAATATAATTCAACAGTATTTTTTAAAAAGCACTTTGGTTAAACTGGTACCAAATCCCCATTTTTTACATGTTTCTAAGGAAAACTCAGTTCCAAACACTGACCTAAAAACAAAGCTTTGCAACTCTTTAATTTCAGGCCAAATTTATGGATATATTTTTACTAAAACTTAAATTCAATTCCAGAGATAGTAAATATTTGGATAGTTATTATATTTGAACAAATATATATTATATGTTTCAGAAGAAAATGATTTTTCAAATACACTTACACTCAATTATTTTAATAATAAAGTTTGGCCTTTAAAAAAAGCATAATTTTAAAATGTATTCAAGTATTAAGAGTTTGTTTATATCCTTCTCTAGTTTTTACCAATAATTAAAAAAAAAAAAAAGACGGGAATTAATTTGTTTTTTTCAGTCTTCTTCCTAATCTTGCCTTTAGAAGCACACATTAATGAGTTGTGAATTGGACACAGTGATCAAAAAGAGTGAGTGGAATAGACATACAAGTATAAAATGGGCATAAAATGGGAACAAGAGATGACTTCAATGGTTTTAACAGCTCCAAATTACTTACCATGAACTACTTCCTGATAATCTCTTCTTTAGAGTGAAATAGATGAAACCCCAAATTTATCAGACTCTTGTTTTATTTTATTGAGTTACAGTCAGTTTACAATGTTGTGTCAATTTCCAGTGTAGAACACAATTTTTCAGTTATACATGAACATGCCTATATTCATTGTCACATTCTTTTTCACTGTGAGCTACCACGATGAAAGATATTAGATGTATTTTCCTGTGCTATACAGTATAATCTTGTTTACCTATTCTACATATGCCTGTCAGTATCTACAAATTTTGAACTCCCAGTCTGTCCCTTCCCACCCCCTCCCCACTGCAGACCCTTAAAAATAAACATCAGTCACTAATGAAATAAGTTGAAGGTTAACAAATGGCAAAATTCTAAATTCTAGGAAATAAAATAGCTTCCTATAACATTCTCTGAGAATTATTCTACTATAGCAATTTTTGAGTATAATTAGTACTTGAGCAACAGAAAATACATAGTAGAGAACATAAGTCACAAAAAGAGCATAACATTCTAACTCAGCAACCGAGCTCTCTGTTTGACTTGGAAGGCCTAAATTTCATTAAAAGTGCTTTGCCAGTTTAACATTCTGATTGGTTTGGTAATCATTTTCATTGAACTTTTTTATGATTTAGGAATATTAAATAATTTAAATAATTCATATCATTTTAACTTTTACTTTGAATCTATTTATTTGATATGAAATGTGAAAATGTGTTTTTCACATCTCAAAAGCCCAGTGTCGGTTATAAATGCCAATCAGTATTTTTTGTACTTTCTGGCAGCAATATTTGAAAATGGTTCTAGTTGTAAAGTTAAATCTAGTTTTGTGAGGGGCCACACAGAGGATAGGGATTAAAACTCAAAAGGTATAAGCTGAGAATCCAACCTTGAGAAGGTGTTCCTGGCATGATACTGACAAAGTGAGTTCTCCAAGTGAGTTCACTTCTCCAGGCTCCATCTTCAGAAAATTGTACTCTTGACCTAAGAATCAGGCGCAGGAAACTGTCCATAAGCCTGTTAACAGAGAAGAGAACAGAAGAGCCATTCCTGGCCTGTATCTGCTCTGTATCTGTATCTGATCACTGACCTTCATGTGGTTGTATTTACACACTAACATCCAGGCACATGCAAAAGGGCACATCCAGTGCCACTGTGTGCAAATGAGTATCATTCTGAAAGAGCAATATTGCATTTCATTAATAAGTTAATTTCAGCAAAATGGTAGATTGCCAAAGACATACTTTGGGTTTGTTTTCTTTGTATACTCTTTCACTTTTTCCTAATATGTTTCTTTAAAATTTTATATGTTGTTGGTTTTTTTTTTTACAGTACTATGACTGTAAAAAGTTACATTTTTATCTAATGAGTTTCTCACCTTTCTCTTCTGACTACATTTGCCAAGACCTAAAAAAGAAAAAAGAAAAAAAAATGCTTCCTATGAAACATTGGGAAAAACAAAACAACAGTATTTGTATGTATACACAACACTACAGGCGTTTGCTATGTGATTTTGTCACTAAAGATAAAATAACATCAATAAATATATATTAAATTTTTTTAAATTTTAAGTTAAAAAAGAAAATAAAAAAATTCACACATCCTTAGCACAGCAAAAAAAAGATAAAATAACGGCAACAAGTTCACTCAAAACAAACAAGATTCTCTTTGATGAAAAGGAGGCTCTACCTGGAGGACTTTTTTGATCAAGAAGAATATGCTTCAGAACTTAATAATTTTTCTTTTTTTCACTTTTCACAACTGTTATTTTAGCTTCTGGATATCACTGTATCAATAGATTTCTCAACTGCCTATTAGTGTTTGGATTGTAATATTATTTCTTGAAATTTGAAAATAACATAGTTAAGTACATAGATCTACATCTGTGGTTCAGAAGCAAGAGTGTTTCCTGAGGTTTAGTTTAGGTTTCAGTGATTCATGTTTCACAAGTTCAGCAGCCAAAGATGGCCACTTTTATAGCTCATTTTGAAACATCAGAATGTAAAGGTGAGCTATTAGAATTTCAAATTCAAGATTTGAGTTAAGAAAAAACAGAACTATTACAACACTTATCTATTTTAATTTTATTCCAACTGCCACATTACTACCAAATGTAAAAATATCACATCAAGGAAAAAGTTTTCCAAAAAGGCAATAAAGAAACTGAGTGATGCCACAGAGTATAATCTTTCCTACATGTGATAAGGAAATCTGATACACTCACTTAGAGCATTAAGGATGAAACAATCAGCCTGAAGTTACAGAACCCAAGTCCCAGAGTTAAGTGTGTTAGTCCACCTTATAATGAATTCACACAATAAACAGTTTTCAGTGAACTAAGACCATATGATGAAACCTATGTTCCACAAGTCTCTGGTTTGTCTGTCTGTATCACAACTTTTCTCAGAAAATACCCTACATTATCTCAACCTCTGACAGAAGCAACTGTTAAAACTCTTCTTCTTAAAAAATGGTCAGTATATTTTAGCATATGCAATTCTAAGGTGAGGTTTTCATAAAGGTATGGAGCTGACTTTATAACTATTAATCTATAGCCCACTAGAGAGTTCAACATGAGTCGCCTCTTATTAGCTACTTACTTATTTAAGCTTCTAAGAGGTTTCCCTGACTGCATGTTCATCCTCCCCACCCCATGTCCCCATTCTCAGTTAATGATCCCTACAGCTGAATTCTTTTCTGCTTTTTAAAATCTGAACTCACTCTGCTTT
Organism: Camelus ferus; assembly: GCF_009834535.1. Classification (NCBI taxonomy): domain Eukaryota; kingdom Metazoa; phylum Chordata; class Mammalia; order Artiodactyla; family Camelidae; genus Camelus; species Camelus ferus. The sequence continues at coordinate 574,249 of NC_045724.1, read as the reverse complement.
CAATCCTTTGATTACTCTCCAGTAGTTAGAGAATAAAATCTAAATTCCTAGCCTCATATGGAAGATCCCGATGACCTAATCTCACTTGGTAACTACCAACTAATATCACACTTGTAACTTACCATGCAGCCATATGGGCAAATAAAAATGATCCAATTAAATGTAATTGTAAATTTGATCATCATGCCTTTTTTTCAATCAATCCTTTATTTAGGTAACAAGTTGGCTATGTTCATTGCATTGTATGAAACATCACGATCTCATATTGGAAAGGTACTATCAGTACAGGGTTGGATCAGAGTGGACAGTTTGAACAATAAGCCATTTTGCATTCTTCATTCCCTATCCTGTAACAAACTGCCAAACCCAGTCAAGGGACAAATAGATTTTAACATCATCATGTAATGCACTTTTAACTTACAGGGCTAAAATCTAAAGAATAAATAAAATATGTGGTGGCAATAATTTCTTTTAGACCAAAAATCAGGTGCACAATAAATCAAATGATCAAGAAAGGTGTATTCAAATGTGTGGCTCACCAGAAACAGCCTCAGGAAAATGGTACAGAAAATACCATGAATTCTATTTCACACAGGATCAGATGATGGCTCATTTTAACTACACACAAGGGCAACATCCTGCTGAAACACAATTTAGACAGGAAAGTGTTTACAGAGCATCCACCACATGTAAACCATGTACAAATGGATGCATTCATTGCTTCTCCTATTCCAATAGCTTCTTTTAGATAAATATTTCACTCTTCATGCTCAGCATAGTTGGATACATGCAAAACTCAAAAGAATTCAAAGATTCGATGTTACTGTAAAAATAGAACTAAACTAACAGTCTTCAAGAACCTTATGTGACAGCTTCTCTGTACTGTGCCCAGTGCTATAAAATGAAAGGTTACTGAACCTATGAAAATATCTCTGTAATATTGCCTTAGATCTAAAATATATAATTTTAAATGTATTTATAGTCACTTCAGTGTGATATTCTGAGCTTTTAAAATAATGTAAACAATTTAAAATTATATTGAGTTACACAAAACTTATTTTATCTTAAAAGCTGAAAAATTAAAACTATAGAAACCCATCTGTAAAAAAATAATCACAATTTACATTATAAAGGCAAATCTCATCATTTAAAAAAATTTGCAGCAGTGAGAGGTCAAAACAAATTATAAATAGTTATAAATTAATCCATTTGGTTTCAAGAGATTTTTCTAGTTAGAGTTGAAGGATGTAGCAGATACATGCATAAAATTTGTAAAGGTTTAGAATATTATTGCCAAATACACTTTACCTTGAAGCAGGCAACATTACAATTTGGACATTATTGGAGAACCCAGTTTGATAATACAGGTAAAATTGGAAAAAAATTAAATAACAATAATAAATATAAATCCTATAGTAAATTGCTCAAATGAAATTTTAAGCCACAGAGCTACAAAAGGCTTCCAACTTGGCAAATTGTAAAAAGGAACATCTCATATAATTCTTTACCCTTATATGCTTATATGTTGTGTGTCTTGTTTTAAAAAAAAAAAATGTATCTTCAGAGTACAGCTAACTATATTCCCACGCACCCCAGGCATGTGTTATTTGTGTGAAATAATTCCATTGGTTTCTAGGGCTAAAAGTTCAATACAGATGTAAGCAGTATGCCTGAGGCTGGCAAAAAACACTCTAGTACAGGCAATGCTACAAGTGGCAATCATCAGAAAACACAAATATGAGCAAATGATGGGAAATGCTAGTGATTTTCTGCTCATGTCACAAAACACTGGGGATCCACAAGAATATTTTTCCCTTGTATTGAAGAAAATTGTGATTAAAAGTCCGCCCCCCCATCAATTTTCAGAATCAAAAGCATTTTAGAGGGTTTATAAAGCTACCACGGGTCTTCTAAGATTTCCACTTTCTCTATGTGGATTCAGCCTACTATAAACAGCTTCAGTAACACTGCCGCTTGCCAGCAAGACCTCCCCCAGGAAATTTGGGATATTTTCTGCAGACAAGATGATCATGACAAGGGCAAGATCAGGCATTCCTTCCTCATCGGGCTTCTCCATAACTTCTTCTAGCAGTGATTCCAAATATTTATCCAACTCTGAACCTTTTCTCACTGCTTCATCTGAAACCTTGGGGGCATTTGAAAAGTAAACTAGCACAATACTCACGTTATCTGGACTTCCCTGTATATTAAAGAAAGAAAAAGAAAAACGGGAGAGGGAGGGAGGCGAGGTCTGGGGCGTCCGCTTGCGCCCGCCACAGAGCCCCCCGCTGCACTCAGCCCGGGCTTCCAACGGAGGCGCGACCCCGCCTCAGCCCCGCTTCCCCTTCGGGGTCCCGGCTGCGGCCTCCGCCGCCTCCAGGGCTGTTCACGCCGTTGGGCTCCGCAAGTCGCCGCCTGCTGCAGCTGTCGCCTTCGCTCCACCCTAGAGCCCTGCCGATTTGGCCGCCGCCATCTCCTCCACCGCAGCCTCGTCCCTTTGGAGCATCTTCCAGCCACCCAACCCTGAGACAGAGACTCCTGCCGCGCCTGCGGGAAACTCCCCCGCAGCTGCTGGGGGACCAGGCGTCGGAGCACCGGCGGCTTTTCCGCCTTTGAGCAGCAGCCGCCTGACTCCTTCTGGGGCCCCCTCCCAGCTCCCTCCATCATGCCTTATTTTCAGCTTAGAAATTCCATCACTCTTCTGTGCACTTGCAACCCCTTCAATTCTGAATTTCAGTTCCTTCGTGACACCTTCCTTGACTCACCAAGGCACATTCTGTCTCACTCACTTGCAATCATTTGTGTCTATGAACTTAACCCAGCCCTAAACTTTGTAATTTCATTGACAGTCTCTCCAATATCTAATGACGTCTCAATAAATAATTAGCAACAAATATGTTATGAGCAAATAAAGAGATCGATACTGTTAATCACAGGAAAATTCTGAGGAATTCAATGTTTATAACTTAAAGCTGGCCATAAATATGGAAATAAGGACACATTTCTACTTTGCGTATTCTTGAAATACGCACAACCTTACAGGATTTTCCTTTTGGTAATGAAATGTACTGATCTTTATGAAATTTTGAGAAGTAAAGCAAATAAGAAGCTTCAAATGAGGTGATTATCACACATCAACTGTCAGAGAAAATTAAATTTTAATTATATATTTACTGAACTACTGAAACAAATGAAAACATTCTTACAAACTTTTCTTTTTTTATTTTTCTTATAAACTTGTTTTTATGGTAGTAAAGTTGAAGGAGAAATCTCGAGAAAATATTTGGATTATCATGGAAATGACTCACACACTCACTCATGGAATTTTCTCCAGAATTGTTCCTGGTATAATATAGATTCCTATGGAGGGAGCACATTTTGTGGCAAACCCTGGACCCTTTCTAAATTCCTACAATATGAATTATAGAACTAAGTATAGAAAATACTTTTTAAAATTTAATAATATTAATTTATGGTTCAATAACCTACATCTATTCTTGGAAAGCACAGAAACTTAGATATAAAACAGCTAAATCTTAAGAAAAAAAGGAAGTCTAAAAAATGTATAAGATTATTTGATCTGCAGGAAAAAATTAAAAGTTAACACCATAGTGGGCACTTTTTAACTAAGCAAAATGTTGATCTACAATATCAACAAAATCAAGGGGAGGGTATAGCTTAAGTGGTAGAGTGCATGCCTGGCATGCATGATGTTCTGGGTTCAATTCCCAGTACCTCCTCTAAAAATAAATAAACCTAACTACCTCCCCGCTTCTGCCAAAACAAAATAATTAAATAATATGCAATATCAACAAAATCAGATTATATTTTTAAAGAAGAAGTTAAATGATAAATAGTGCAATTCTATTAAAAGATATTCAGTCAACCTTAAACCCAACACATTCTGAAGTCTCTCACCTGGCCGGATGTTTTCTCTTATGATAGTTACATGGTTATCCTGATCTGGCCGTGTGTGTTCATGCCAAAAAGCCTATCACATGGTCCAATTCATGAACAACAATTCCTAATTTATCACAGTTCTTACCAGTAGAGATCGCCTGAGGCCCATTTCCCTGCTGACCTACAAAGGAGCAGCATCTGGAATAAAGCAGAAAGTGCACATAGTGGAGGACAAGAAGATGCCAAGTGAATTACAATAGGGTGAAACTTTAATAAATAATTCTGATGAACTATAAAGTCCAACACATTCAGAGGCAGAACAGTTTTTCATGAATAAATAGAGCTGATTTCTAGTAATCCTGGTAAATTTATGTACAATAAGAATCTCTGAATGATCAATTGAAGTACTTTTGTATTAATTGTATATTAGAAGATGTGCCTTAAATCATTTTTAGGAGTATTCAGAATATAAATCAGAAAATAATATACTTACGATAATTAATGTCTACTATACATATGGTTAAACTCAAGACATCAACTAACATTTATTTCTAATATAGTTTTTATTCTCACAACCCATGTAAATAATTTAGGTAACTATTTGTCAGTATGGTTACCTGGCAGTAATCCATTATTTCAGTATTAAATATAAGCACAAACTTTATTTTTCCTCTTTGAGAAAACCAGAATCAAATTTGTAAAAGGTGTTGTTAACTTAATTAAAAGTGGAATTACTTTTCCTGCTCATGGAAGAATTTCCTTAAAGAAAACTTTTTAAAGAAGTCAAGCAAGGAAAGTTAGTTTCAAAAGGTGAATTAACTAGGGTTAATGGTTGGTGGAGAAAAATCAACAACTGGTAGAATTATGAGACTTATGAGACTGTGTCAAATCATCAGGCAAATGTGATAGTGTGACAGTCCATTTCACCTTCTGCAAGAATCTCTTGGGCTGTCAGAATGTGAAACATCCAGAGTGTCTTCCTGCAAATTTTCCTCCACTTATTGATACTTATATTTACTCAGTGATGTCTTTCTATGCACAGTACAGAAGTTCCATTTACTCATTTTGTGTCTGTGTGCATGTGTGCACATGTGTCAGTGCACAAGAGTGTGCACACATGTCAAGGGTGGACACATGGGGACACTCACTCTAAAATAAGTTTTAAATGGTATAATAATATAGTAATTACAATCACAATTATAAATAAAATTAGGCCTAAAACTTCAATAATTAGGGTTTACCTTAAAATAGCTTATCTAAAAGCCACCCCTGTAGACAGCAATAGAGGGCAGTAAATAACTGGTCCCTGAATAGATGGGAATCATCATGGCATTAGCCACCAAACACCTCTTCTAATGCACTAAGTTGGAAGAGAAAATTGCCCAAAATGAATTGCCCAAATGATTAAAGTGAATTTCACTGATTTCATTTTTCAGAGCAAGCACATTTGGGTAGTCCTGCAAATTGTTCACAAATACAAATATTTGTCATTCCAGTTATTTCCTTAGGCTTTAAATGCCTAAGCATTTTAACCTATACCATGCCAATTTGAAAAAGTAATTTGATTTATTATTTATGAATCTATTATAATGGTTAATTAAACTTAATAAATCAATAATAGAAAGAAAACTGAGGTAACTGGTAGGGAAAAATAGGGGATTATACTTTTGCTCCCAGGTAGATTTTTTAATAGCACATTTTAATGTATACATACATGGTTACTGATTACATACTGAAATAGTAAAGTATTAGATGCAGCAAAACCCCACATTTGCAAACTTTGGAGAGATTTAATTGGAAATATTTCCTACCATAAAGCAATAGTAATAAAACTGAAATACCTGATTATATGGCAACTGAATGACCCACACTGAGTCATTCTTGATGCTTATATGCAAAAAAGAAAGTACTTTGTAAAATTCAGGAGATAGTCAAGCAATATGGGTGGTTCATTTAACCTAAAACATCTTTCATTAGCATTTTACCCATAGCAATTTCCAATGACGGGGTTTCATAATGGAAAGCAAAAATACATCTCACACTGACTTTTACAATGGTCCTGTGAAAAAAGAAAAATGTGGTGGTTTGAGTTCTGATATACTTCAGGTCTAGGGACAGACAAATTCTAGATGCTCAAATGACTACAAAACTAAATACACGTACATACAATTACATCTGGAGTGACAGGGCAGTACACACAACTTAGAAAAACATGGCTTAAGCATGTCTAGGTATTATCTTGGTTTCTTTCTAATGTCATCCAGTTTGATGCTGTTTTCGTGTATATGGCTTTTGATTTTTTGTTTCTAATTTGAGTATTGCTTTGAAAGCTTGGCCATTATAAGATCAATCTGCCCTCTCAAGAAAAACTTTCACCATCTTTAGAGAAGCCTCACTTCTCCCTAAGCCACAGAGAGTAATTGAGTAATCCATAACCTGTCATTCCCTACTTTGGCCTCGGATTGGTGGATCAAAGCCTGTAAACATAAAGAAAGTTGCCTATAAGCATAAAGCTGCCCTCCCCACAGCAGTCTTTTCTCAGCACAGAGATAATTTCTAAATTGTAAAGTCAGGTGATGCCACTTCTGTGCTCAATATTCTCTGATGAGTGTGTGGTAAACTGTGTCTTTGTTCAAAAATATTCATCACCACTCTCTAGGAGACAATTATATCTCCCTTCCCTACTAGGTTTGGTCATGTGACTTGCCCTGGACAATGCAGTGTGAGCACAAACTGTGTCATTTCTGGAGGGAATCTGTAAGAGCAAATATGGTTGGGCATATTGTCTCTCTTCTGTCTGCTACAACTGCAATGTTTCAGATAGAGGCTACTCCATCAGATTGGATACCAGAGTGATGACTGTGGAGTGAGCTACAGCCAACAAGTGACAGATATGCAGTAAGAGTAAGGAGTGTTTGCTGCTCGAGCCACTAAGATTTGGGAGTTGTTTGTTACCACAGCATAAATCACCAAAGCAGACTGATACAGGCTATTTTGCTCAGAGGAAAATCTAAAGTATCTATAGAATAACTATTCAGATCTTACACAATCCTCACATACAAATTTATCTCACCATATAGCTCTCATCTCTTATTATCATCCCAGCCAAGAAGTTTCCTTGCTGTGCTCTGAACACGCAGACATACTCTTGCCTCAGATACTGCCTACTTCCTCTGGTAGGAACTCCGTTTCTCAGATATCCAGATGGCTTGTTCCTGCTTTCAAGTTTTGTGCAAATGCCCTTCCATCCCACTTACATGATCTTCCTTTTTGCCCTAGACTTTATTGTCTATTAATACATTTTATATTTCAATATTTCTGTGGGGGGGGTTGCCCCCCCCCAGAATATAGGCTTTTTGTATGCAGAAAAATTACCTGTTTTGCTCACTGCTATAACTCTAGCTCCTAGAGGATAGCCTGGCACGTAACACAGCTCCTTAGATACACAGAACAGATTACTTGTTGCCAGAGGCAAGGGCTAGGGGTGGGTGACATGGGCAAAGGTGGTCAAAAGGTACAGACTTCTAGTTATACAATAAGTAATTTCTGAGGATGTAATGTGTAAGTTAACAATACCATATCACACATTTGAAAGTTGCTAAGAGAGCAGATCTTATAAGTTCTCATCAAAGAAAATAAAAATGTGTAACCACATATGGTGATGGATGCTAACTAAGCTTATTGTGGTGATCATTTCACAATATATACAAATCTCAAATCATCATGTTATACACCTAAAACAGTACAATGTTATATGTCAATTGTATCTAAGTAAAACTGGGAAAGAATTTAAAAAATAAAAAGTCCAAAAAATTCAGTAAGTAAGTATTTATTGAAAGAACAGAACTCCTTGACTCAAGGTTTGGTGTATCTTCACACTGCAGAGTGATTTCCTATTGCAAATGATTGGAACACACTCTGGCATCCTAATATTCCTGTGCTGATGGGATCTTCTGTTGTTCAATGTGTCTAAAGCAATAAAATCAGCTTGTAAGCTTTGCCTCCAAAAGAAAGAAAAGGAGAGAAAGGAAAGAAAGAAAGAGAGAGAGAAAGAAAGAGAGAGAGAAAGAGAGAGAGAAAGAAAGAAAGAAAGAAAGAGAGAAAGAAAGAGAGAAAGAAAGAGAGAGAAAGAGAAAGAAAGAAAGAAGGAAAGATAGAAGGAAAGAAAGAAAGAAGGAAAGAAAGAAAGAAAGGAGTTCCTAAGTGTAGGACACAGCTAAGACTCCAGTAACTAGTGGCAAGCATCCAAAGAAGCGGTGGAAATGCTTGTGGTGAGGGGTTCAATAGGTTCTTGCTGAGATTCCTCCTTTAGCCTGGCTCTCCACTTTTTCTATTAGTGTAATTCTATAAATTCCTTCCAAAAGTCTATTTTTTTCTGCTTAAGTTAGCTGTCCCTGTTGTTTGAGAACAAGAACGCTGGCTAGCACATTTCCTCTGCCTAACTATAACCCCCTTGCAGAGAAAAAACAACTCACATTCAACTTTATTGTCCCTAAAGTTAGTGCATTTAAGTGGCACAAAATGAAAATTCAATAGGAAGGGATGAATAAGTGACTATTGTCATAATCTGAATAATCAAACTGACCAAAATTAAATATAATTAAAGCACACGAAATCAAGAAAATAAGTTAACTCCAAGTTTATTTGTTTGGCAATCGTTAAAAATGAGCATATAATAGATGAAGGTAGAAGATTCAGTTACATAACTCTCTGACTTATAAAGAATAAAGTCAAACAACTCCTATTGTAAAATGGTCTCACATCTTGTTTAATTATAATTAATAATCTTGTAAAATAAATAAATGCCACTGAAGATAATATATAGTCATTAAAAATAGTTATAGCTCAGTTAAAACCTTTTGCCAATATAAAGGGTTAAAGCCTATGTCTCATTATGGATGGATCAAAGATATATATATATATATACACACCTAGAAATATGCATGTGAATATATATATACACATATACACAAACATAATGTACAGTTATAATGTGGCTTAAAACAGGAAATATAGTGGAACTAAATGGCCAAAAGTTCTGAATTCTACTTTTTGCATTTTAAAATTTTATTATTTTCCCACCTATCAAAAACCTGCTATGGAATTAAATACCCAATATATATATTGAATAAAAATTGTAGCAAAATAAGGTGGGAAATGTAATGCTCTGAATAATAGAAATGATTCTATATTTAATAATTCCTCCCATAAGTATGGAGATTATTTTAGCTTTTACTTAAAAAAAAAAAAAAAAACGGCAAGAGCTACAAGTTGTCTGACTTAGTGGGTAAGCTCAGTGCAACTGACGATAGTGAGAGGAAGTGGTAAAAGCATTTTTCCTCCAGGTCAAAGCTAGAAACAGAACTGATAAATATCACCATCCGTATCAATGGCACCATCTTACCGCTTCTCCACATTCAGTGGAGAGATACACTAGGTGTTGTTAAATGTGATTCGTTATATGCCACAGCTCTTATAAGAAAAAGACTGAATACTAATTCCAATAGAGTGTTAAGTGGCTTAAAATCTCTTATTCTTTTTTCTTTCTTTTTTTTTTTAAGAGCTCAGCTTTTTATTGGATGTGTTCCTACAGAGGTTTAGTCAAAAAGAACAAAGCTCATGTCGTCATCAGACTCCTCGGACTCTTCTTTCTTCCACTTTTTTCTCCTCAGCTGGGGCGGCGGCGGCGGCGGCGGCTCCTCCTCCTGCCGGGACAGCCCCGGCGGCGGGGGCGGGCCCACCGGCCCCCACGTTGTAGATGAGGCTCCCGATGCTGACGTTGGCCAGAGCCTTTGCAAACAAGCCCGGCCTGAAAGGCTCGAAGTTCACTCGGCTGCTTTAATGAGGGCGTTGATCTAGTCCTCCGTGACGGTCGCCTCTTCATCATGCAGGATGAGGGCCAGCAGATGCAGGCGAGCTCGGAGACCGGGGCCATGGCGCGGGAGAGCTCCAGGCGGGCGCTGCAGGGCGCGGTGCTGGTCGCCGGATGAAGTGAGGGCCTCACCCCAACGCGGCCTTAGCTCCCTCGGAAGAACCGAGCACCTTGGCGGCAGCTGAGGAAAGAGAAAATCTATCTTATTCTAGATGGCCCTCAGTATTTTGTGCAATATCAACACTCAAAACCTTTAATAATTTAAATTAATTTTAATGAGGTGTAAATACAGCATTATTATAGCAAAAAGATGAAATAATTGTTTCATGAAATTGTAGCCAATAATGGTAATTTCAAATTAAATTTAGAAATCATGAGATGATAGGAATGATTAGTGAGCCAAAGGTCAATTCCTATAAAAAGCATAATCCTTCTTATCATTGAAAAATATAACACAGGGCAAATCTGACGTGAAAAGTGAGCACCAAAACAAATCAAAATGCAACATTATTACTATAACAGTCACAAATGTACATACAAATACTCAAAAAGTCTAATTTCAGGAATGCAACTACAGATTTCAGTATCTTTGGGCAAGTTCTAACTTCAGTTTTCACATCTCTAAAGTCGTGAAGTACATGTTCTTCAAACCCCCTTTAAATTCTTACATTATTTTATCTTAGGATTACACACAATATACATTAGCTGACGTGTAAGTTGTCAATTCCTTCCTGATCACCTACTTATAAAGCAGTATGCTGAATGTCACAAGGGACACAGAGGAAGGCTCCCTGCCCTCATCAATGGCGAAGGCAGACATTTGAACTGACAGTGAAATGGAGCTATTACAGCTGTCACAGAGCAAAGTCCCACTGTGGGAAGCTCAGAAATGGATGAGAATAAAATATGTGATAGAATTCCACTGATGAGAAAGGAAAGACTTTCAAGCAGCGAAAATGTCACAAAAACAAACATGAAGATATGACAGTAAATGGAGAAAGCTAGTTTAGCAGGATAAAACAAGTGAAATGTAAAACTTTGAAAAGACCCAAATTAATAAAAGAATATGAGTATACATATGAATTTGTTACAAACAGAATTTGGGCAATGAAATAATAAGTGGCCGGGACTTTGGGTGTATTTGTTTTACAAAATTGAAGGGTGGGAAAGAGAAAAGATGTATTGATCTGAATACATTATATATTTAGAAATATGTAAGACGATCTATATCCACTCCTACTAGATAACCAGAGGAAGGAAGGACAGTCTAGATTTGGCCTTTTAAATACTAAATATACATAAAGAACTAGGAGGGACTTCAAATGTAACCAAAATTTGTCAAGCTAAAATTAGAGTAATTCAGAAGGAAACATTGCTTAAATAAGTAATAGCTAAAAAATTATGGCACAATCCAAAAATATATAGAAAAATAATAATCTATAATTTTCCTTAATGTCACTTAGGGCCAAAATTAAAACCCATCTTTTAAAATTGAAGTTTAGTTGATTTACAATGTTGTGTTAGTTTCAGGTATATCGCATAGTGATTCAATTATACATATATATTCTTTTTCTTTTTATTATAGGCTGTTACAAGGTACTGAATATAGTCCCCTGTGCTATACAGTAGGACTCTGTTATCTACTTTATATATAATAGTATCTGCAAATCCCAAACTCCTAATTTATTAAAAAATATGGAATTTGCATGTCATCTTTGTGCAGGGACCATGCTAATTATCTGCATCTTTCCAATTTTATATATGTGCCTCTGAAGGAAGCACAAAAGCCATTACTTTTTAAGTTAAGTTAAATGTTCTGGGAAAAGGTGGTAGAAACAAAGCCAGATGTTGTAATTCTCCCAACACCTAGTGAAATATATATTTCTCCCACCACCAAAATGTGTGTCACTAGGGCAAGAACTATTTCCTCCAAAGGAATTAAGCAGTTATTTTTACTTCCCTATATGAACTATAATAGAAGGTATTCAAATATCTATAGCTGATTAGAGAAAATTTCTCTTTATAGAAGAATTTCAGCTAATAAGTGTAGAAGGAATAAAAGAAAAGAACAACATTAGAAAATCATGACTTTGCAATGAGGAGAACTTGTACAATGCAGGGACCTGGCTGTCACCACCTGAATCCACTGATCATAACAGCATCACTAAAGTGGTAGGTCCAGGCACTTGTACCCCTTGATGTAATGCAGGGTAAAGTAGACAGCACACCCTATGTTCTTAGCAAACTAAACAAAAATGGAAGCTAAATTTAAATATTCAAATGTTTAAATATGAGTTTCAATTAACTGGAAATACAGAGAGAAAAGCATGAAAATTTTCACAATGAAAAATCTTTTAAAGTATCCATCATTGTTTGGAGAACTGCTGTTACTGTAACTTGGCTAGATTATGGGATTTGTGGAGACATGTGGGAGCAGAAGTGGCAGGTGGAAGCTGTGGTAAGCTCATGGCATTCCTTAAATGTTATATCAAAGAATCTGGATTTTATTCTCAGGCTAGCCTTTCGCAAAATGTGTTCTGGGATGTTGATATACATTCTTCACTATTAAAAGGGTGAGATGAGTGTTTCATTTTTTAAAATAAGTTTAGGGAACATTGTATTCTATATTCCTTTCAGTTGGCTGAATACCAGTATTTTGTATTCTGTATTATGTATTCTGCCTTATTAGATCACTAAGAAATTCACCACCAGAATAAAACAGACATTTTTTTAAAGTCCTTTGATGTTCAAAACTCTTCTTACTCCTGCTAAATCCCTAATTCTTTAAATCAGAATTGATACTCTCTAGCACAGCCTAAAATTGTGAATATTACACTGTAGAGACAGTAAATGAAATAAGGATAAGATAGAAATGGTCTCAGATTCTGAGACCAGTTTCCTTAGGATTCACATGCAGCCAACAGCATTGTTTAGAGCTCAGCACAGAAAGTCAACAGGCCAACACAAAATGCAATCCATTCTGGAGCAGGTTCAGGTCTGTAGTCACTAACTTTTCTTGGTTGCATTTCATAACTTTTATTATTACTGTTTTATTTTTCCTAAATTTGCATGATCATTTTTTCTTATTTATATATGACTGTTGATACAAATACCTTACAACTTGCATACACTTCAGACAACAAATATCGAGTGTATGTCCCCTATGTATGTGTCCCTAACATCTCTATCTTCTTAATATCCTGGAGTAAAGCATCTTTGCTTTGGAAAATTAATTCTTGAAAGTAGGAATTTTTAAGTATTTTATTAATAATCAATGCAAGGGAATTAGAACTTTGAACTGAAGACTTTAAAAAGAAACTCTAAAATATACAAACAGTGATTAGTAAATTCAATACTTTAAATATTAACTAATCATGAAGCCGGAAGGCAATTCCTCTGAATGTTTTCTTATATATATCTTTGGAAGGGTCAAAAATATTTTCAACTATTTTTAATCTAATTAAATAGTTTGCCAATAAGTGGATTTTATTTCAAAACAAACAGCCATGATGTTTTCATTTGATTAAAATTTATGTAGCTCCATGCTTGATAAAATCACTGTGTGATACCAATGTACTGGAAATAAATGTCAACAATAAAGTAAACACCTAATATAATTTTTTAAAAAGGAGAATCTGAAAATAAGTTGAAATATTTCAAATGTTCCAAATTACATTCTAAAAAACTTACATTGAAAAGCAACTAACAAAATAAAAATGAATAAAGGACTTTCAGAATATATCCTTTCCATGCTGTGCATCTTAACGGCAAACTGAACTGCTGTAATATTCACTATGCACCAAGTCAAGTGTCTGCAGGGCAGGGAGGGTATAGCTCAAGCAGTAGAGTGTGTGCTTAGAATATGGGAGGTCCTGGGTTCAATCCTCAGTACCTCCTCTAAAAATAAATAAACTTAATTACCTCCCTCACCCCCACCAAATTGAAATAATTAAATAATACAATTTTTTAAAAAAGTCAAGTATCTGCAACTTTAATCACTGATATACTGGAGCCAAATCTTCTCATCCTCTTTATAAGTTGATAGATGGCCCCTTGTTTCTTTGACATGCCATGATCTCCAAATTCACCTTAAAGAATAAAGGAAATGGACACGTGATCAATACCTACAATTGAGGTTTCCTCCTTGGGAGGCAGCAGCCTGTCAGCATGGCCCAAGCATTTGTGAACAGCAAGAGCCAGCCTGGGAAGGTGGTCATGTTCATCAAGCCCACCTGCCCCTACTGCAGAAGGACTCAGGATCTCCTCAGCCAATTGCCCTTCAAAGAAGGGCTTTTGGAATTTGTCAATATCACAGCCAGCGGTGACACCAACGAGATTCAAGACTATTTGCAACAGCTTACAGGAGCCAGAATGGTACCTCAGGTTTTTATCGGTAAACAGTGAATAGGTGGATGCAATGATTAATGAATATGCATGAGAGAGGGGAACTGCTGACATGGGTAAAGCAAATTGGAGCTCTACAGTAATTGTAGAGCAGACCCCAGCCTGATATGCCCTTGAGAGCTGAACAGCATTGCAGATAATGACAACACTTGGCTGGTGTATGGATCTGGGGCTGCCTTTACCCAGCTACAGCAGCTGTTTAATTAAAATTCTGAAACATGTTAACCAAAAAAAGGGAGTGGGTTTTGGTGGGGCAAAAACAGCCTATTCTTCTTTTGACTCAGTATTTAAAGTGGACCAGCTTGCCCCAAACCATAGGTCTGAGAAGTTTGATGGATGTCTTGGGACTCTTGTGCATTGGCCCTTTGGGTTTGAAAAGACCATAAACTTTGGTTTAGGATTTACTGGCTGATCCAAAAGATGTTCCTTCTCTTTGGTGCATGTTTCTTTCTAACTATTCTCCATATGCTGGGAATCTGCATCTTTGCCAGTGTTTCTCAACCAAGTTTATCCTAGACTCCGTACCTAAGATGAATCTATAGGTGGTTTTCTGTCCCTGCCCGAAAATGATTTTGTTGAGTTTGACTTTATACAGTTTGTATTATGAAATCAATAGGTATTTTGAATGTGCTCTCTCGAACTTCGTGTGCTTCCCCAGTCACCATCCCCACCCACCCCATCCTACCCTGAGAGTCACTGCTGTGAACTAGCGTTTTTAATCTTGACCACTCACAGATGTCATAGGAAATATTCAACAGTTCATGAAGGGTCTGAGCACCCAATTTGAGAGACATCACATGAGAAGTGAAGCATGTTGGTCCTCACTTGGTGCTACAAGGATCAGAGGTACAAGTGGAGATGCTGTGATCAAGTGGCAACACTGTTATGTAAGACGGTTGTCCAGGGCATCCTGAACAAGTGTGTATTAATTTGTTTACATTATGAACAAAAGTAAAACAGAAAATTTTAAACATTATCATGGAAGCCCCCTTCCCAAATTACCTATATTCAAGCTAAATTTGGGAAACACTGTTCTAAATGATTTTCTTTCTCTCCTTTCCCACCCCCACCCCATTCTACTAAAATTTAAGAATCCCTTATTATGAAGTCTGTCCTAGAATTGCAAGATTAATTTCCTTCTGTAGTCTCTACTGTGAATGGTTAATTTCTTTTCTAATAGAAGTACCCATGAATCACACAGTCAAAAAAAAAGAATAAAGGACATGGTTAAGTTAAACTCACTGTAAATTAAATTTCTTTTAAATAAGCCATAGGAATAGGCTACAGTGATCTCTCTGGAGATCTCTTTTTATGTGGTCTTATGAATATCCATAAATATTGGAAGAGGGAAAAATTCTACAATAACAAATTTTAGCAACAAAAACTAAGTGGGTAGGAGAGACCCAGAGAGCAATCCAATTGACTTTTATTTGAACATCATGGCAACTGAGTCATCTATTGATAATTGAAACATTTTTCTTCACTGTGACCTTGACATCGCATAGTATTGTATAGGATGACAGCACATTGTTCTGCCCTGTGGAGTGCATTCCAGCTACTTTCCCAGTGCAAACTAAAACTTTTCAGATGCCAAGTCAGCAAATGGGAATAAAGACATTAGAAGAGCATGATGTATGTCAATTATTTTTCAATGAAACTGGAAAATAAAAAGAGCAAGTGTATAGTGCAAGTTTTGCTCCAAAGCTTAGATTTCTAAAAGCATATGATATTTTATAAGATAATCAAATAAATTTTGAAAATTAGTTTCTATGATTTATAAAAACCAATAATATATAATTAGAATAAAGTCACAAGGTGAGATTCCAAAAGGATGTCCACCTGCAAAATACATTCTGTATGTTATGCAATTTGCAAAAATTATTTTAAAAGACGTAAAGAATTTTATAGCTCAAAAGGTAGAGGAAAGAGTGGGGATAAGGAAATATGTCTTCTTGTAATTTTAAGAACAAAGTCATAATTAGAAAGCAGATCATTTGATGAAAACCCAATTCTTTTAATTCTCATTCCAGGGCTTTAATAAAATACCTCAAATTTTATCCCCTGTTTTGCCTTCTCCTTGAATTTTCGATTGACAAATAATAAAACATATCATTGAGCAAACAACTAATATGATCAGTAATGATATCAGAACAAGGGGTTCATGAGCATGTGGACACAATGAAAGAGGACAAGAAATTCATGGAAACAACAAACTCTTCTGCACTTTGAACTGTTTCCTTCCAATGCCCTTTCCCCCTTTAAGACTGAAATTTAATTACCTATATTCAAGCTAATGAAAAACAAAAACAATATCAAAAATTGTTCTGTATAAGCCTCATAGGAAAATCAATTAAATCCTTAGAATGCAAATAAGTCAGAGTGCTTGTTCCCTGACTAACAATCTGCTTAATTATGTGCATCACATAGTCACATTTTCGCTGTGCCCTTTGAGAAAAATTTCTGAAATTTTTTAATTGAACATTGTAGAAAGATGAGGTAATACTTAAATGTATTCATTCCTAAGCAGTTACAAGAAACTTTTTTAAAGGATGGTAAAAATGTATTTGAAATGACCATTGTGTAAAAATTATATTGCAAATTAGGCTCAAAACACACATAAATAGCTATAGAATGAGGCTAATCCTGAGGGAAAAAGAAATATCTTAGTTACTATTAAGGTGATTATAAGGATAAGAGTAATTATAGACTAGGGGAAAACATTTTAAAGCTATCAAAGGCAATAATGTTTTAAATATTTTTGTAATTTTGAATAATTTTTATAGCAATTGAGATAAAATTCTGTGTAGGTAGTTCACTGAAATAGAAAAAAAAGAAAATTCGTAAGTGATTATTTCTCACATATTCTAAAAATTCTAAAATGAAAAATATACAAACCAAATAAATATTTATGGGAGAGACAACACATTTTGAAATAAAAAATATAGTTCAGCACAAACTAAGAAGGAAGGGAAAAGATAGAGTAGGGAAAAGCTAAAATACAGACTATTTCCACAATGTTTGGAATCCAACTGAACAGTGCAAATTACTTTGAAATTCATAACATTCACATATATATTTTGAATATATGTTTTTAATGATTGATAGTGTAATCTTATTTTATGCTGTTTATCTAAAATAATGGTATTTTCTTCCAAATATGCTTTCAGAGTTTAACTATAAGTGAAATTGATGCAGGTAAACAGATGTGGGCATGAGGAGGGCCATGTTCCAGGTCTTGGTTGAGACCCTGTGGGTCCTTGGCTTCATGCAGAAAAGAATTCAAGAGCGAGCCACAGTTGAATGAAGGTAGATTTATTCAGAGAGATACACTGAAAGGCAAAAGAAAGGCCATGAAGTGTGGGGGTTGGGTGCTCAGGTTAAAAGTAGGTACACACTCCATAGACAGAGTGTGGGCCAGTCTCCAAAGAGGGAGGGAGAGAGAGGGGTGGCCTCGAGGTGCATGTTGCTGGTTTTTATGGGCTTGGTGGCTTCATATGCTACTAAGTGGAAGGACCAGCCTAAGGGGAAGGGGCTGGGATTCCCAGGGAGTTGGCCATTTCCCCCCACTTTGACCTTTTGTGGCTAGCCTTGGGACTGCCATGGTGCCTCGGGGCATGTTATTCACCATGTTACTATTACAATGGGTGTATAATGAAGCTCAAGATCTGCTAGAAGTTAAATCTCCCATCATCCTGAGCATCAAGGCCTACTGGGGGTTGAATCTTTCACCATTTTGATGTAATTGATGTAGCATTCCTTGAATGGCTGTGCCCTGCCCCCTTCCATCCCATCTCAAAATGACAAAATTATATAGTACTAAAATATTCTAAATCACAGAAAATAAATGCCCCAGTCCAAAGAGAGGAAAATGAGTTAAAGAAATTACTTGAATAGATCTTGACTCTGACAAGTTTTAATAAAGACTGAAAATGGAACGTGGTAAGTCTAAGCTTTTGTTGAGTTGTATCATTGCTCTGTTATCTCAAATCCATTGTCTCTGTGTCAGTGTTAAGTGTGAGACAGCAGATGAAGAGTCTGTCGATAAACACATCCTACAGGAATGCACTGTCTGTGATTACACTGCAAAGCAGCTTTCCTCCTATATTTGGTCTCTGTTTTAGAAAAGCCTTTCACAGCTCATACTTTTCACTATAACTAAGGCTAAAGCATATTATTTTTAAGCAATGTATTATTTTAAATAATTTTCTCAAGTTTTATTATCTTAAATTTCTTACACATAATAATTGTATTTCAAGTATATACAATAATGTCTTTATTCTTAAAAACTGCATGCTAACCTATTTAACATTAAAAAGCTATGTTGTCATTATAAATCAATAAAAAATGTTAAAAAAAGCTATGTTGTCTACAATTAACCTCAAAATATTTTATACCTCCTTCTGCATGTATGCATGCACACACACACACAAAGCAAACAAAGCAAACTTAACAACTGTTGAATCTTAGAGGTGCATGGGTATTGCTTGCATTATCCTATCAACGTTTCCATGCTTTTGAAACTTATAACAAAAAGTTGTAAAAAAAAAAGTAAATTAGGCAAAGAGATGTTAATTCACAATAAAAAGTCTTAAGTCTAAAGTGTACTTGTCTGCTCAGATACCACAAAGTGATGATGTATCTTATTTTCCATAGAATACAAGAAGAAAATAAAATTGGCATTGGACATGAGGAGAGATTCAATAAAACCAAAAAGCATGACATTGAATAAATGTTTTAGCTATAACAACAAAAAGAAGTTTTACATCTTTAACCTTGCGATTTTCCTCTAAAATAAAATACAGAATTAAAAAATTATATCAAAATAACCTAATTTTTAAAATTTTAATTAAAATATTTTAAAATGAGAACCCAAATAATTTTTTAAATATTACAAATCTCATATAAGCATAATTCAAACATGTTTGAACAGTTAAATTGAAATTGTCTTCTGGGTTTTCATAAAAATTATAAAGATAGATAAGTTTTTCTAAATAAGCTTGTGCATAATTACTCTAAGAATAATTTACATTTTGCAACTCAGCATCCAAATAGGAGGCAACTGAATATAATGCTCAAGAGGATGAAATTTGGTCTTTCTCAGAATTGAGTTTTGGTCCTCACTCAGCCTTCTCCTGGCTACATGAAAATAAGAAAACTACATAACCTTGTAATTCTCTGCACTTGAAAATCACAATAATATTAGCAGCTACCTTCATGGGGTCATTATGAGGAAACAAAGAGTTAACACTTGCAAAGTACTTAAATCAGGCCTGGTATGAGGTAAATGCTTTGTTATATACATTAATAAAATTAAAACTATGAACAAAACCTGTTTCATATAGGCTTATCTATATCAAGGGAATCAAGAGTTGATGAGTAGACATTAAAAATGCTCCAAAGAGCATTTAAACACTTGTAGATGAATGCAAACTGAATCAAATAATCAACCACACCTGTGGTGTGTCCAAATTTTCCAAAGGGTTCCTGTGTGAGGTCAATTGTCCTATCAGTTTGAAAGATATTTAAATCTTCATCATGTAAGGCAATGTCACCCCAAAACACAGCTAAAAAGAGAAAAGTTTAATTAAAATGTAAATTATTTAAGAACAAAAATCAGTGCAAACAAAGCTAATAAGAGAAGTATTGCAAAAATAAGGAAATGTAGTCCTTATAGACGGGTTTCAGAAAGTAAGGGTAACCGAACATACTGAACCTGTTACAATGTAATATGAGCCACCTGTGAAAGGATGTGATTCACTTTGTTTACTTTGATGTTTGAGGGGAGAAGGAAAAAGTCATTTCTCTGAATGGAATGGTCTCTGATTTATAGAGGATCCTAAGGAAAGAGAATTCAGCAATCATGGCTCATTTGCAAATAAATGAAAATCTGATAGGAATGCCTGAATTCACAGTGCATGCCCGTGATCAGAAGCAGGTCAGGAAAGAGAAGTAGAATTAACCTCTGAACCATGTGCTATTATAATTTTATAAAGTGAAGTGCAATTAAGACAAAAGACTATTATGCTGTTACAGCAAGTCATTCATCACATTTTTATGAGTTGTAATATACTTTCTCTAAAGACCACATTGACTCAGAATCTCTATAAAATGAACAAAAAACTACCAAAAGTAATATTCATATCAACTTTTTTTTAGGTAATGTCTAGGTGCTGGCGTTTGATCTTTAATGACAAATAAAACATTGTCCCTATTTTCAGGAGCATCAAAATCATTACCCTGATCCTGGAAACACTTTGACTCTATCTTTTATAATCAGGAGTTTATGCTACTTAAAGCAAAGCTCTATGAACCACTGTGAATTTGTTTAAAACCAGTATGTAAATTCTCTGCTAAGGTCAGAAATGTACATTTGGTAACAAAAAATGGTTTCCTTGTTTATTTGAATCTAAAAGTAGATTAATCAATCACTGTGTACTGCCAGATGTCAAAATATAATAACTTTAGGAAACATAACAAACTTAAAAGAGTAAATTAATCATGAAGTAGTAGAGCATTGACGAATGCCTTGGAAATTCTGGGATACTTGTTTCTTAATACAGGTTACAAATTTTCTTTTTAAAGATTTTCTTCAGATTTTTCTCTTGTAAAACTGAAAAGGCCAGGAGGAATTTATATTAAAAATTTAGACTGGAAATTGACACAACATTGTAAACTAACTATAACTCAATAAAACAAAAATTTTTTTAAATTTAGAAAATGACAAAACCCATGCTTTTCAAATCACTGTCTTTTACTAAATTCAAATCTTAATATGTATGAATTTTAGCTATAAAAAACTAATTAATAGTTAATTTATAAAAATTTAAACTTCAATCCTGAAAGCTATACAATGCTTTAGAATTTGAGCAAAGGTTTATCGTATAAAATTGTATGCTTAGTTTAGTTCACTTTTACAAAACTGATATGAAAAAATACTCATTAGAATCCTCACATCAACCCCTCCCTTCTGCCCCACCCTCAGTGAAAGGGTGGTCTGCAGAAGGAGAGCGATGCTTACCATCTTTCACTAGCACAGAGCCTGGGTGAGAGGCGTCCATAGGGCAGCTCACATCGCTGGCTGAGTGGTCCTGATGCCTGATACTGAATCCAGATTCTAACTATCTTCATATACACGCAGCAGAACCTCTGAGTCTCCACCTGCCCTACAGCCAGACGCCCTAAGAAGTAGATGGCCTACCCAAATAAAATGCTTTGCAATTATATAAAAGGCTTGTTAGTTTTTATACAAATAAATTTTACACTATCTTTTTTATTCAATATTTTTCACTATGCTAAGGAAAATCAAAGTTTACTAGTTATTTAAGTCTTCCATTATGTGTATTTACTATGCAAATCATTGTGAGAGCTGACTGGCAGTGACTCAGTCTGGCTCTTCCTTCCCTAGTGCTGGGGGACAATTAGGGACACTGAATAAGTGCTTATCTAACACTTATTTGCCCAGAAATCACAGTGAATCTTGTTAAAATGCACACTCTGATTTAGAAGGCTTGGGGAGATGCCTCAGATCTCCATTTTTAACAAGCTTTCAATATTACAAACAATTATCATTAGCATTACCTTTATTAGTATTTTTTTAGTATTTTTTTCTGCAAGAATAAATTTTACTCCTCTCTGAATCAGCTAGTTGATTTAAAAGCTTTAGCACTCAACCAAATAAAATATAGTTTTCAGTACTACGTTTATATAATAAAAGTAGTAGTAAGATGAAATTCAAATATGTTTTAGATTTTTATCTTCTTGTAGTGGAAAACCATGCAATAGGATTCATGCCTTGATGGATTATTTCAAACAAAGGTCAGCAGTCCAAGTTGATAAAACACTTCACAGAAGAAAAACACTACTCCTGGGAGAAGAGGCACAAGGCCTGAGGACTCTCAAAAGGAGACAAAACTGCTCCGGAGCACATGTGCCCATTTTTTATTTTGTTTTTGTATTTTCCTGAACTAATAGCTTCAGTAGCAGCTTTGCAGTTCTGAATACACTATGAATTGCTTCAACACAAAACAAACATTTCTTTGAGAACACGCACAGTGAATGACTAGGCCAATTCATTTATGTGCAGACAGCTGTATTCCTACTATACTGTAGGCCTTACATATCGTTAAATCTTGATACTATCAACACAAAAATGGACATCTTAGAATTTTCAACCTATGAGATAGTTTAAAATGTACAATTTTTTCCCCTCCACACTTAAAAGTTTCCTTAACTCATCTTCTACTTAAGTCTAAATGTTTTATTTCTGCATACTATAAGTTTTACTTACGCATTAGCATAGCAAGCTGGACAATGACAATTTATATTAATATGAATTTAGTATTTGCTTTATAATCAAACATAGGTTTTATTACATAGGCTCCAAGATATTTATACTTCTCAAGTCCACTTTGGAGCTTTTTGTTTTTCTTTTTGTATAGTATTTTTTAATTTATATTACACCCGAAAAACAAAAATTAAAGAGAAACAGTTTTAAAAGTATGAGCCGCAGGATTTTCTCCCTTGCCCCCTTTGGCTTGGCCTGGGGGCGGCCTCTGCTGCCCCAATTTCACTGACCCCACATCTCCAGAGCAGTCGGCTCCCGGGAGGTGGGCTCCGTGCGGTGGGGTGGGAGGAGGGGCGCGGCGGCGGCGGCGGCGGCGGCGGCGGCGGCGGCGGCGGCGGCGGCGGCGGCGGCGGCGGCGGCGGCGGCGGCGGCGGCGGCGGCGGCGGCGTGGGGAGGGAGGTGCTCCTGGTGAGCCGGCGGATTTTCTCCCATGTCTCCTTGGGCCTGGCCTCTGCTCCCCCGACTTTCGCCAGACGCACGTCTTTACGTCCGCCTGCTCCGGGGAGTGGGCTTGGTGCACTCAGGGGGTGGGTGGCAGCTGTGGCTGCAGCAGCGGCGCTGAGGGTAGGGGGGCTGCCCCAGAGAGGTGGTCATTTTGCTTCCAAATCCACAACGACCTGGCCTCCAGGCAGCCTCTTTTGCCCCAAGTTCACCGGAGGCACGTCTCCAGGTCAGTCGGCTCCCGGGAGGCAAGCACAGTGAGGTCAGGGGGTGGGGGTGGCTGCCCAGGTGAGTTGTGGATTTTCTCCCATGTCCCCCTGGGCCTGGCCTGGGGGCGGCCTCCGCTGCCCCAGGTTGGCGGGCGCAACTCCTAGGTCAGCCGGCTTCTGGGAGGCCTGCGCAGTGTGGTCGGGTATGTGGGCGGGGAGGCAGAGTTGGCAGCGGGGCAAGGACTCACTGAGGAGTGGGATCTAGCCTGGGGTGGTCATTTCTCCTTCTCTCTCCTCCCTTCTCCCTCAGGCGGTGGCAGGAGCGCGGGTGTCGGAGACCCACCCCTCCCCCGCGGCAGCCCGCCCCTGCGCGCGAGAGAGCGCGGGAGCCCAAGACGGGGCCCGCGAGCGCTGGAGACGGCAGAGGCGCTGGCCTCCCAGGCCCTGCTCTCTTCGCTCTGAGTGGAACTGGACCCAGAGTTCAAGCCCCAGTGCCAAGCGTGCTCCTGTAGGTGGTCACTGGTGAGGCCAGATCTCCATGGGAACCGGGCCAAGACCTTGGGGATGTCGCCACTGACCCCCTGATCCGGGAGGAGTAGGACCAGGAGGACAGCGGTGGTCGGGAAGGCTGGGCCATGGCGATCCACTGCGGCAGGGCCGGAGCACTGGACTCTGGATTGCTTTTTGAGGACTCAGCCTGGCCAGGCTGCTGGCTCGTGGAGGGCAGGACCCCAGACCCGGACCAGCCACTGCAGCAGGTGCACTGAGCACGGGGAACACAGCTGCCTCATTCCAGCAAGAAAATGTTGGGTAGCTGGTTCTTCCCTGTAAGACCCACCTGGCGCTCTCGGCCCTCTAAGCAGGAGATGGAGTTGCTGCGGATCACTGCTTGCCCCTAGATACTCCTGTTTCAGAACTTTCCAGGGGTAAGCTATTTATTTATTTTTCTTATTGAGATACAATGGATATATATATTTCATTCATTTTAGGTATAATGATTTGGTATATGTATAGTTTACAAAATGATTACCACAGTAAGTTTCATTAATATCCATCGTCATGGATGCAGTTCTTTTAAGCCGTTCACTTTAACAGACTGCTGATAAAAGCTAGGTGTGTTCCCTGGGAGGATCAGCTTAACACAAATTGGTGCTCCAGAGATAGAAGCCTTTAAAAGCTTATTTCCTTGTACATAAGGATCATATAGTATGTGACCTTTTGGGATTGGCTTTTTCCATTCAGTCTCGTTCCCTGGAGAGTCATCCAAGTTGATACACCTGTCAGTAGTTTGTTGCTATTTCCTTGCTTAATAGTATTCCATTGTATGGCTCTATAACATTTTATTTAAAGATGTATTGGTTGATTGGATATTTGGGTGATTTCCAGTTTTGTGCTATTTTGAATAAAGCTGCTATGAACAATTGTGTAGATATTTTTGTGTGAACATAAGTTTTCATTTTTCTGGGATAAATGCCCAATGACTTCATTTTAATGGTGGCCTTATATTTCATTGTATGACACTGTTTTTCATTGTATGAAGTAAGTATGTGGTTTACTTAGATGGTTATTTACAGATGGATTGTTGAGCTGGTACCTCCCCCGTAACCCCCCACATCGTTTTCCTGCTGTTATGAACATCAGTGATGAGAATCTTATAGACAAGTCTTAAGGCACATCCTTCTGTTTCTAGAAGTAGAACTGAAGCTTCAGAATATGCATAGTTTAAAGCTTTGCCTTTTCCCCGGTTATCTTTCTGTTTTTCTTTCATAAAAACCTGCTGGACTCCTACAGCCATGACTGCTTCTCATGCCCTTACCAGCACAGAGCATCTTTGTAGATGTCTGCCTCAGCCCTGGTGGCAGCACACACTCAGAGCCCCACTGCTGGTTGTCCAGCCCCACTTGCCTGAGAAGAGATCTCTCAGAGTAACAGATTCCAGCAAGATCTTATTTTGTGTGAGGTTTGTGACCCTGCTCTAGTGGTTCTGTAAAGCTTCAGAGGATTTGGTATGAGGTGGGCACAGAGAATTATAGGAAATTATAGGAAATCACTCTGAGTCTGGCTTTTCCTATGCGTTGTCTCCTATTTGTACCTTATATTCATCCAGAAGAACTGGACAAGGCCCTAAAAAAAGAAAAACCTTTGAGATGTGAGTCACTTTTTATAAAAGCTGATTAATATAAACAATATAGGGGTGTGTGTGTGTCTGTGTTCCATGCCCATTTGAAGCTCTTAGAAATGAGATTTAAGTATAGTCTTCTAATGAAACTGTTAAGTATAAAGACTGGTAAGATGCTTTTCTTCTTATGCCAAAGTGTTGCAATATTTCTGTGTGACTAGGCAGTAATTTTCAAGGAATAAGATAGGATTAACAATATATATCTTCTAAAATTTAGGCAATGCATTTGTGTTTTTCTGAGATAAATGAAATCTTTGGTTTGAAAATTACTTTCTGGTTGGAATGTGGCAAACTGACATTTCTTCCAAAGTAAGACTTTTTTCTTTCTTCTTGTGTTTCAAGATTTATAGTTACTTATTTTTTTCTTATTTACCTGTGATACTGTATGTAAGATGAATCAGGCTGATTCCAGTAAAAATTGTTTTACTGTTAGAATGGCAAATCACCCTTCCGGAAGATTGGATGATTTCAAGAAGAGATTGTGCTCACTAAAGTTTTAATGTCTTGTGACAAAGATCTCCTTCTTACACATAAATGGGTAAAGGAGGTTAGCAGAATCTGGCATTTCTCTTTTTAAAGTTATAAGAAATTCTTACTCAGTCATTTAAATACCTTCTATAAATTCATAGCTGAAGACTAATAATGAGTGTAACAAAATGAGTAAAGCATGTAAAGCATCTTCTGTGGAAATTGTTCACTTTCTCAGAGATGATAAAGAAAGCCATCTCTTTTCTTGTCGTTTTTTCTAATTATCATTATTCCTACAGGATTGGTGATGTTAACATGAAGTATCTAGACCTAGTATGTTGAAATGCATTTTGGCCTAGGAAAGACAGTATAGTATTGAACATCAAGTTGGTCGTTTTTTTTTTTTTTAAATCTGTAGAATGTTTATTATGTAAATCCAGTATTTGACTTACAAGTAACTACCTGGTAGATGTTATACGATTCACTCTCTTTACTTGTAGATTTTAAAAATTGAAGTATAGTTGATTTACAGTGTTTCATGTATACAGTTAAGTAATTAGGTTATATATATTATGTTATATATTCTTTTTCAGATTCTTTTCCATTATAGGTTAAGAGATACTGAATATAGTTCCCTGTGCTATGTAGTAGGTCCTTGTTGTTTATCTGTTCTATATATAGTAGTATGTATCTGTTAATCCCAAATTTCTATTTTATCCCTCTCCCCAACTTTCCCCTTTGAAAAATATGTTTGTTTTCTATGCCTGTGAGTCTGTTTCTGTTTTGTAAATAAGTTCATTTGTATCATGGTTTTAGATTCCCCATATAAGTGGTATTATATGATACTTGCTTTTCTCTGTCAGCCTTCACTTATTATGATAATCTCTAGGTCCATCCATATTGCTGCAAATGTCATTTCATTCTGTTTTATGGCTGAGTAGTATTCCATTGTATAAATACATTACATCTTTATGCAGTCATCTATCAGTAGAGATTTAGGTTGTTTCCGTGTCTTGACTATTGTGAATAGTTCTGCTGTGAACATTGGGATTGGTCATTCTTATCTCCAGGTATTATAAATAATCTGAGCATGCAGGAAGGGGGCTCTGCTTAGTGGGGGAGAGAGGAGTGATCCCTAGGGGAATTTTTGGTAGAGCATTATCTTTGAACTCAGCCAGTCCAGCCTTTTTCAAACATAGTAAATATCCTTATTTTCCTTCAGGGCATTAGAAACGTCCTGGAATATGTCATCTTGATTGAAGCCCAGAGTTTAGTTTTAGTTTTGAAATAAAAATTTCTCTACAAGGCATGTTATAGACAACTTTTTAATTAAAAAAGAAGTACTTTTGTAATGATCATGGAAATACCTGCAGGCCCGAGAACTCCTAAAAAAATCTTTGACTATGAACTTGACTAGACATGGGGACCTAAGATGCCCTGAGAGAGTATGGTTTGCATTTGATTAAATGCAAACAGTAACATCAGACATGCAGACCATTTTGACTAAAATGATGATGTTTGATTCTAATCTGAGTGGTTGTTTGGAAACAAGTCAGCACCATGATTGTTAGTTTATTGAGGAGGTCAGAAGGTACTGGAGGAGAGAAAAAGTTACATTTTAAATAAATAAGATTTATTATATAGATATTTAAAGAAAGATTTGCTTATGAAAATCTAGAGTGATGGTGGGTGTAATAAATAAAGAGGAACTGAAAGACAGCAGTGCATTTCTTGGTGCATAAATGGGGCAAAAGTCATTGGGTTCCTTTGCCTTCTTTAGTGACAGGTTGAGTTTTGGTGGATTATTATATCTTTGGGTGACTATGTGGAAGAACTTCCTGATATATTTTGTGTACTTTTTGAATTTGGATAATGTTTAACAGTGACCATGCCTTTGCCTGCAGTGAGTGGATAGTCTTGTTCTAAAACTGGATTGGAGTCTGGTGGTTTCACACAATTTATTAGTTCATAATGTCTGGCATTGACTTGTTTGTGAACATGGAATAGTCCCCATTCATTGCTCATTATTGTGTTTGAACAACAAATACATGTGAGAGTTTTAGGGTCCGTGCTAGCACTGAAGTTGAACAACGGTCTGTGGATCCAGCCAGAGAAAACAGCCAGCCTGGATGTTGCAGGTTTCCTCAAGTTTTGGAAGGTTGAATTTTTTGTGTTGCTGCTTTTTAAAATTTTTTTTGTAACTTTTTTATTTAAGTGTAGTTGATTTACAATGTTAGTTTTGGGTGTACAGCAAAGTGATTCAGTTATACATATACATACATAAACACATTTTCTTTTCAGATTCTTTTCCATTATATGTTAGTACAAGAAACTGAATATAGTTCCTTGTCCTATACAGTAGGTCTTTATTTTTTTTTTTTGTTTTTCAGTTTTATTAGGTAGATGTTATAATTTGACTGCACATATACAAGAAATTTGCATGGAAATCCATATACACAATATACTGCACATATTTTTAAAAATTTACATATATGTACTGTTCATTGTTTATAAGAATGTTTAGAGCTTTAGCTTTTTAAACTTACATAGGCGGGTATGGGGCCTGACTGTATTGCAAGCGCACCCCTCCTGCTGTCCTCCTGTGGCTCCCTGTTTCCAGTTGAAGCAGATCTTTTCTGCTAGGCTCCAGTCTTTTTTCTCGATGGCTTTTTAGCAGTCAGTTGTGATTTTGTTGTAGGCGTGAGGAGGGGTGAGCTCATGGTCCTGCTACTCCACCATCTTGACCAGAAATGAACTTTTCTATATTGATGAACTTTTACAAAGTGAACACAATTATGTAACCATAACCTAAATCCAAACCTTCCTATCAAGTACTCTGAAGCTTCCCTGTGTCCTGTCCCAGTCAAATAATCTATTCACCCCAGAGTTAACTACTGTTCTGACTTTGTGATCAGAGGTTAGTTTGTCTTGTTTTTGAATTTAATGGAAACAGGATTATGTATCTGCTCTCCCATCCCCCCGGTGCTTTCATACAGCATTGTGTTTGTGAGATGTATACTATTTTGTGTGTGGCATTAGCTTTCTCATTTTCACTGAAGTTTAAGATACTATCATAAGAATATACTGCAGTTTATTTCTCTGTTCTACTGCTGATGGACATTTGAGTTATGTGCAGTTTGGGGCTCTTTAAATAGTGCTGCTATGGTAAATCTTGTACATAGCATTCCCTGCACATAGCACACATTTCTTTCTGTTAATTGTATACCTCCAAGTGGAGTTACTTAGCTATTGGGTAAGTGTGTTTTCACCTTTTATTAAAGGTGAAAATAGATACTTTCATCTCCTAGGGTGAGTTCTTTGGTCACAAGAGAAATGGACTTTGTGAAAATGTTCCAGCTCCAGTAGCTTTTAATGGAAGCTTGTGGGGCCTTGCTGTCATTCACCAGCACAGAGTAGCATGACATAATAACCTTGTCATAAGACAAGTGTCACATCCATTTTCTTAGGAGATCCTTATAATAAGTAGGTCAGGCATCTTTATCCTCATCATTCAAGTCATGAAACTGAGGTGAACCAACTTAGTGGCAGGGCTCTCACAAGAACCAGATGATGACAGCTAACATGTTTACCACCTGCTTACTGTGGGCTTGATATTGTGCAAGGTTCTTTACATATTAGATTTCATTTACTCTTACAGCAGCCCCATGAGGTATATTCTCCATTATCACCCCCATTTCATAGATAAGAAACCTAGGCTTAAAGAGGTTAAATAAATTGTTCAAGATCACATGGCTATAACCCAGCAATGCACTTGGATTGTCAGGTCTTTGATCTCCATGAAATATTTCTGTGAAAAGCCTGTCATCCATTCTTGTATTATTTGTTCATTTGTGTTTTCAACAGACAAGTTTTTGAGCCCCTCCTTGGACTCCATGCTCATCATGAAATCCACCTGCAGTGATTTCCTGGACTTGTTTGTACTGCGTGTGCTTGTTGAGAGAAAGTGATGTGCTGTGGCTTTCCGTAAACCCCGTCTACCTGACCGCTAAGTCTAGCATTCTCCCCTGGTCTGTGGTGCTGGTTAGTGTTTTTACAGGGTTAATTGGGCTCCCTTATCACTGCTGTTTGAGGCTACACTTGGGTCACTGAAGGGACTTTTCTACACATCTTATGTCTTTGGTGGCATAGCTGACACCATTTTAGTAATGTGAGTTCTAAATAGAGATGTTTACATTGGTGCTTAAAAGCTGAAAACAAGTATACTTTCATTAAAGGCGTAACAATAATTATAGGAGTGTCAGTAATAGAAAGCTGAGTACACATATCCAAAAATCCTTTAGTAAACCATAGGATAAGTAATCCTAGCTGCTGCAACAAATAATCCTTGAAATTTCAGTAGTTTAATATCATCAGCAATTTCTGTCTTGCTTACATCCTAATTCCACGTGTCTCAGTGGAGTTGGGGGTGGAACTCTGCTCCACATAGTCATTTAGGGACCCAGATGGCTTTCTGTCATCAACACATGGTTTTGAGGTCCTCCTGGCCTTATCAGTCAATAAGGAAAGGAAATAGATGGTTAACATGCTTCCTTTTAACTGCCCAATCACAGGAGTGTTACCTCCCTTCAGCCCACATTGTGTTGGTAAGAACCAGCACATCCAGCTAAACTAGGTCCAAGAGGGCTAGGAAGTGTGATTTGCTTATGTGCCCAGAAAGAAAAGTAAATGCATTTGGTAGGTGTCTAGCCAGTCTCTACCAGAATCTCCCCTTCTAACAGCCAAATATCCTATCCACTCTTCCTCAAAGACCTACTCAGCCCCTCCCCAGAGCAAACAGCCCAGAGTCCCATGCAGAATGGTATCCACCTGACAGGCCAGGGTTTCCAGGTGAAGCACGATTCTCTTTGACAGGTTTCAGTGTAGCTCCTCATTGTGTACTAATCAGTGAGTTGAAAGCCAAGTCACTTCCTCACCTCACCCAATACGACGGTGAATCTGTAAGAACACTCCTATCCAGAAAGCAGAGTGAGGAAGCTATGGCAATCAGTAACACAGCTTTGAGAGCCACTGAAAGACCTTATGAAGACCCTCTACCTTCAAGTTGGGCATTTTCCTTAATTAGGCCATTATTCTGCTCTTAAGGAGGAACTGCTTTATAAATATGTAGTTCCATGGAGCTCCTGGTTCCAGTGGTCTTGTGTCCCTTCACCACTGGCTTCAACTGATGTGGGTTTCAGGGGGAGGGGACGCCCAATGAGAATGCACTCTTCTCCACCTGCTTTCTGCCTGCAGGTACGTGGTTCTAAGGCTGCCAGACAAGTCTCTAGCTTTTTTTTTTTTAAGTAGAGTTGTGGTTTCTTTGTCATCTTTGTCATTACAGCCCCTTCAAAAAGTTTTTAGGCTTCTGATCTGTTTGGTTCCACTCAGCCCCATGTGCCAGTAACTACAATAACAGAACATTAGTTTTTGTTGGGTTTTTTTCTCAGGTTAATTGCATCTGTCTGGTTATTATGAGGAGCAATAATCTTAAGTTTGAAGATGACACCGCTAATGTGATATTTGCCAAGGAACTGAGTCACTCTTCAACCAGGAATTCTCATGAAATCTTGCTTTTTCTTAGCATTTGAGTCCAGATGCAGAGAGAGAACCTAAGAGGCCCTGAGTTTCTAGACTCTGTTCCCTTGGATTCCTTCTTTAAAGACCAGCCCATTCTGTCTTGAGCTTATCTTTCTCCCGTGGTATCTTGTCAGCAGTAGCCAGTAGTAGCTGGCACTTCACTCCCTGTCCTCTCCTGCCATTCTCAGACTCTGCCGAGGACCCCAGGCCCAGGCGCCAGTGGTCGGCCTTGTAAACCACTGTAGGTGACAGCTTAGCAAATGTTTTGTCACTTTTCATAAAATGTGAGTTTGCCCCTCTCCAGCCTCTAGTATCAGTTTCCTTGCCACCCAGAACCCAACCACTAAGCTCATGACACGAATTTTAACTTCTGGTCACCGTCGCCTCACATTCTAAAGGCCAGAACTGGTGATGGTCCCGTGTAGACTGGAGGCAGAGCAGAGTGCGGTTCAGCTGGCGTGCAGCATGCATGGGGAGCAGTGAGCGGCCGGCCGGGTTCTGCCGCCACGAAGAAGGAAGGATGCTTAGGTTTTCTGAGCATCCCAGCTACTTCTCACAGTTATTTCTAGAAATTGTTGAGAAGCCAATCTACCTCATTGAATCGGTAGCCTCTTAAACTTTTCTTTAATCTTATTTTATAAATTACAAAATGAAGTGACCTCAATGACCATGATTAAGGTGATTTGAAAATGACAATATCTGTATTTTTGGAGCTCCCATAATATGCTGATGTTCACCCACATTTATAACATCTCCTTAAGGGGTATTTCTCATATTTTAAAAATGTAATGTTCTGAAATGTTACATTGC
The DNA here is from genome assembly GCF_009834535.1 of Camelus ferus. Classification (NCBI taxonomy): domain Eukaryota; kingdom Metazoa; phylum Chordata; class Mammalia; order Artiodactyla; family Camelidae; genus Camelus; species Camelus ferus. The sequence goes on along the minus strand of NC_045724.1, from coordinate 542,045 downwards.
ATTTAAGTGTTTTAGGCCACAGGAATGATTTCATTTAAAAATCCTAGTGATTTTGTTTTAAGATTTTCCTACACTGTGATGAAATTCATGCATTTTAATATTTATATTTTATGCTTCATTGATATAAATTATGGTTGCTTCTTTAGTTTCTACTCGAAATGTATGAAATGTTTTTCCTGCCTCAAATGTATGTTGACTTTATAATATGGATAAAAGATATATTACAAAAGAACCATTTAGATTCATTTTTTATTTTTCTGAAACAAAAGCAATCTCAGTCTTATTTGGTTTATCTTTCCTTTGAAGCAGATCTTTGAGTCAACCATGAAATCCCTAATATTATACTGTATTGAAATTATTATCTGAAATTTAAAAAATTATGTGACACTATGTGAGTATACTCTGTTAACCAGAACTGTAAGTAATATATTTAACATTAATGACCTAATTTGACAGTTATAGGTATTAAATATATTTAATAGTATTATATATGTTAATAATTTAATGTGTTTTCTTGTATATCATGTGTCTACATATATGTTAATTTTGAGGAGTCATACAGGGTTCATCCTCTGTGTCCTGTTTTGTTTTATAGCTATAAGAAACTGGCTGAGAATAAAGAAACTGAATTTGTTAACCCTTTACCCCTTAAGATGAATCCAAATGTTATGTCTCAAGAAACAAAAAATGTGAACTAATTTTTGGACAAAAATGAAGAGCATACAGTTTTACAATAGTCAACAAATGAAGGCACAGAAAATAACTGTTCAAGAGTAAATACTGTGGAAGAACAAATAGATTAAATGTACTTTGATATTTTGAAGAAAAAAAATCTCTTGGTCCTTGATTATTACCCCAGGATGACAAAATACATAAGGTAAGTGTTTATAGTTTATATTGATTTGACATAGTGATAAATGAAGTTACATGAATACTGTTGACAGGTATGTACTTCGTGAACCAGTGGGACTGATGACAGAGTAACGTCTACATGGATCCTGGGTATCTGTGAGCAGTAGCGGTTACAACACCCTGTCGTCCCCAGGTTTAAAAATGCCACTATAGCATTAACTTTCTTTTAGAAGCCATTCTTTACATTTTTTATTTTTTAAATAAACATAGTCCAGAATTTGAGTAGCATAAGAAAATTAAGTTTATTCTAGTGCTTTTTATTCAATCTTACCAGTATGTGTTCTGCAAAAGGTGAGTTGGCATTTTGTATAAATGCTGTTAGCGACTGTTGAGAAACTTATACATCACTGTTCCTTGTTTCTGTATTCTTGATTTATTCTGATTTATAGTCTCTGTGACCCCAGTATTCCATTTTTATTTTATGGTTTTATGTGTTTACCATAAACTAACCATAAACTATCTCCAGTTCCTTAAGGAATAAGGCAGGGTTTATTTAATATATATTTAATATATATAATCAGTTTTTACCTTGAGAAAGCTGAAGAAAAAATACAAGACTTTAAGTCATTTCAACTGTGTTCTTCCCCACTCTCCTCCATGTTCATTCTTGTAATTACATGTCTTGCTCTCTGGCAAACCTATTTTGTTTTATTATTTTGTTTTTTTTTTTTTTACTCCTGACTTTGAAAATGTGCTTCAGAATACTCAAATTCTGATGAATTAGGCTTGGAGAACTTGAATGTCATTACTTGCCTTCTACAAACCATGTTCTTCAGTAATCACTATGGTTTTGCCATCTGTTAAATCGTATTTACAACTGTCACTGATGTTTGTTTAAGTACTGAAGAGTTTGTACTTCTGCACAGACTTCTAGATCTCGACTGAGTTCTGGAGAAGCAGGGGCTGGGACTGGTACACAGCCATCACATGGGAAGGCCAGAAGTGCCCCTCCTTTGTTTAAAAGAACACCCCAGAGTGGATTCTATGCATCAGTGAGGAGCTCAGGCTATGGTGAAACCCAGTTAACCATTCAAGACATTTTCTACTCTTGAAAAGAGAACTTCAAAGAACATTATGAAAAGCAAAAACTAGAGATCCATCCCTGCCTCAAATCTAGCTGGGAAAAAAGGTAATTATATGCACTTTTCATAATAAAATTTAGTACATATAATGTATTATTTCATTTTCCTTATTCTCTATTTTCCCTGTTTCCTTCTCTCCTTCTGAGAACTTTCCTTATTTGTAGAAAAAAATTAATCTTAAGGTGCTACATTCCACCTCTGAAAGATAGATTCAGTTCAGTTCAGTTCAGGGTTTTTTTTTTTTTGTTTTGTTTTTTTTATCATTAGTTCTAGGTTTTCCTGAATGAGACCCAGAAAGTATGGGAGGTGAATATAAGATTGGAGAGTCAAACCCCTCCTCATCTTGTTGGCTTTATAATATCCAAAATGTTTACCAGAAAAGAGCTATAAATTCAGAATGCAAAGGGCAACATACAAATGAAGGTGGATACAGAGAGAAATATCTGGATGTGAGTTTGATCTAGTGTTGGGGAGTCCGGATGTTTTATCAATCACCTGTGTGCGTTTATACATCCCAGTGCCTCTCTCAGTTATTTCCTGGTGGAGTCATCCATTTTGGAGGGAGGAAAGGGTGGTTTCCTACGTAGAAGCCCACGGCACTATTAATAGGAATAGAAATGCTCAAGTCAGACCAGTGCTCCTGCTGCCTTTAGACTCTGGTGGGGCGGGAGGGCAGTAGAGCCAGAAGCACTTTGTGTTTTCCTTTGTGGTTCAGCTGAATAGGCGGCCAAGCCCATCGCTGCTGCCTGCTGTGATGGAGGAGAGCTAGCCTCACTGGGAAACTCACTTCCAACTTAAAGTGCCTCCCCTGCCTTTCCCTGCAGCAATCCATCCCAGGACCACTTGGACTGTATTAGAATTCTTTCAGCAGTGAAGTCTCTCCTCTTCTGTCTGTGTGGCTGTGCATCCGCTGCAGCAGCCTGTGCGTGTCAGATGTAGGGCTCCTCTCTGTCCGTGTGCAGGAGAGCAGCAGGGGTGGTGGCTGTTCTGTGTGCACAGGAATCAGATTCTGCTGGCTTGATGCAGCATCCTTTCCTCCTGTTCTTAACATGGGGACCTCGGATCCCTTCCCCTAACAGGCACCTTGTGTTCTCTTCCTCTTCCTTTTCTGTGGAGCGTCTGCTTGTGCGGCTGTCATCTAGTCACTGATGTTAGTAACTAACCCTCCACTGGATCTAGTGCTTAATGTTAAGAAAAACACTCAGACCATTTCCCAAATTTTAGAATCATCAAGAAGAGTGTGGAGGTTTTTTCATTAATGTTTTAGGAGTATTTGTCCTGTCTGTACCTTTGAGAGCAAGAGAATGAAATTTTGTTTTTGATATTATTTACTCTATTTATTTTAGATAAACTAACTCCCAACATTTCTGAAGTTTACTTTATCCAAATTGATTCATATGTGTTTTTGGGCACCGACCTGGGTCTAAGCACTGTTGGACGCCCTCCAGGTACGTTGGTAAACAAGGCAATGCCACCTCCCCTCCCCCATCTCATGGAGCTGTCATCTGATGAGGAGGGACAGACACTTAACAACGAGCATACAAATCAGTAAATGATGTTACATGCTAAGGAGAAATAGAAAGCAGAGCAAGAGTGTCAGTGGAGTCCAGCAGGTCACCACTTGGAATAAGATAGGGTTGGCCTCGGTGAGAGAGCCCTTTGAATGAAGACTTGTAGGAGGAATTGGGATTGGCTGTGTGGGTGTGTGTGGAAGCATATTCCAGAAAAATGAAACAGTCAGTGCAAAAGTCCCAAAGAGGGAGGAATGCCTGGCATTTTGGGGGTCAACATAGAAGCCCACATGGCTGGGGCAGAGTGAGCAGAAAGGAGAGGGGGAGGGGAGATCGGGCATCACAGGGACAGGCATGGTCGGCTTTTCTAGGGCATTAAGCAGCCTTGGGCTTTCACTCAGTGTGGAAAGGTGAGCGCCTGGGAAGTTGTGAGCATGGCAGTGACTTCACCTGATGCATCCTTTAGACAGATTCCTCAGGCTGATGCCATTGACCATATGCTCACAAATATAGACCCACACCATAGGGGCACAGGAAGAAGCACAGAGACCAGTTAAAAGGGAATTTGAGGAATCCAGGCTGGGAGTGATGGGGCCCGATCCAGGGTGGTGGCAGTGGTGGTAATGAGAAGCAGTTGGATGGGGATGTATTTAGAAGATAGAGTCAAAAGTCTAAAAGAGTTCTTTGGCGTTGTGAGAGAGGCGTCATGAGTGATGGCAGGGTATGTGGCTTGAGCAGCTGGAAGAATGCGGTTCCTCTCCAGCTGGGATGGAGCGGGAGGCAGAGTGGGCTTGGGGGTGGAGAGAGGACCAGGAGTTGAGCTGCTGAGATGCTAACTTTGAGATGCCTATTCTGTGTGCAAGTGGAGATGGCAAGGAGGTGGTTAGATGGGAGTCTAGGGTTGAGAGGGAGGTGTGGACTGTAGGTATCAAATGTTGTTAAAAATGAATATTTTTGAAGCCATGGGATTTTTTTTAATTGCAATGTAATGGATTTACAGTATTGGGTTAGTTTCAGGAGTACAGCAAAATGAATCAGTTTTTTTGCAGATTATATTCCGTTACAGGTTATTACAAGACATTGGGTAGAGTTCCCTGTGCTGTACAGTAAGTCCTTGTCGCTTAACTATTTTATGTACAGTAGTTTGTGTCCATTAATCCTGTACCTTTAATTTGTCCTCCCCCCACCTCCCCTTGTTAACCACAAGTTTCTTTTCTGTCTGTGAGTCTTTCTGTTTTCATATATGTTCATTTGTATTATTTTTGAGACTCCTCAAGCAAGTGATCTATAGTATTTGTTTTTCTCCATCTGACTTACTTCATTAGATGTAATATTCTCTGAGACTTGACAAAGATTATCAAGGGAGTGGGGAGGGTATATCTCATATGGTACAGTGTATGCTTAGCATGCACGAGATCCTGGGTTCAATCCCCAGTATCTCCATTTAAAAAAAAAAAAAAAGAAGAAGAAGTTAAGTAAGTAAATATATCTAATTATCTCCCTACCCTCCCAAAACAAACTAAAAAAAAAAAAAAAAAAAAAAAAGATTATCAAGGGAGCATATCTGGAGAGAAAAAGCAAACCCAAGGCCTGAGCCTGGGGCATGCTGACCTAAAGAGGGAGAGGAGTAACCTGCAAGGACAGAGCAAGGTTGAGGCAACCTGAGCATGTGCATTCCTGAAGACACGTGGAGAGAGTATATAGAGGAGAGTAGATCTGTGTCTGCTGCTGCTGAGAGAGAATGAGGACTGACAGCTGACCTTGGAGTTTAGCAGGAAGGAGGCTGTCTGCATTGGACACGCAGTTTCCATGGGCAACTGTGGCTGTGAAAGGCAAACTGAGTGGGAACAGGAGAAGTGGAATTGGCTACTTCAAGGTGGACCTCTGGAGGAAAGGGTGTAAAAGGTGGGGGGGGCAGTAGCTGGCAGGAGGGTGGAGTTGGGAAGCTTTTTCATTTGCCTTGTTTTGAATTTAATGAGAGAAATCGTGGTATGAATGAACAATAGAATGTGCTTTTTGGAAAGATGCAGTAGCTGGGAAGAAGTGCATGATGAGAGGAGTCGTAGAGCAGAGTCCTCGAGTAGAGGGGCTGTAATTGGGTCCAGGGCACAGTGGGAGGGTTGGCTTCAGGTGGGAACATGGACAGTTCATCTGTGGAAAGGCAGAAAGGAGGAGGGGAGGGGTGGGTGTGGGTACTGGTAGGGGTAGAAGTGGTGAGAGATGGGGATGATTTCCTCTGGTTGCCTCCACTTCCTCTGAGAAGTAAAATGTGCTGTGATGAGGCAGCAGTGAGGATGGGGCCAGGGTGCTGGAGGGGAGCAGGTGTGGGGGGGCTCTCCTGGAGGGCTGGGCTCCCAGCAGCAGGAAGTCTGCAACAGGTTGGTGACCGTGAATGTGAGCTGGGAGCAGGCAGGCAGAGGTGTGTGTGTATCTATGAGTGTACAGCCACTTTCTCCCACACGACTGCAGGTGTTGATAGTTGTGTAGTTGGATTTACCAAGAGAAGTGGTTTTTGCCCAATGAGTGCAGTGGACTGAGAGAGGAGCAGGAAGGAGCTGCCCATGTGTCTGGGATGTAAGCGGGGTCGTGAAGGAAGAAGAGACATCAGGGGTGTGGACAGTATGAGACACACAGGATCAACAGAGTGAGTCCCGGGGGCCCAAGCGCTGTGGGCATCCAGGTGCCAGAGGGCACGCCTGGTGGGGGTAGGACTGCCAGAGGGTAAATGCCTAAGACTGAGATGTGGGCACGGTTGTGTTACTGGCAACAGAAAAAGACCTGGAAAGCCCGTGGGAGAGAGCAGCTGGGGCAGAGAGATGTGCACAAGGAGGGAGTTGAAGGGTCTCTGGTGTGCAGTTGGAAATTACTAAGAGTGAAGCCAGACGTCAGGTCACAGTCGATGGAAATGAGGGGGATGGCATAGAGGTTGATAGGTGAAGGCAACAATATTTTTATGAACATTTTCCCTGATTTCAAAATTTCATAGTGTTTGCTACTGCCAAAATAAATAAAAACACATCACTAAAATTCATATTTATTTGAGTACAATGGCAAACTGTGATTTTCTGTTTTTGTACTGATCTACTTTTTCTCATTAGAGTCTCTGTTAAGTATGATTTTTTAAAAAATCTCTCTTTTTGTTGGAAAATTGCCAGAGTGATTTTAGTTTTATTACAAAGAACTGGAATTCCTTGGGGGTGGTTGTTACTTGTCACAGGTTGGGTGCCAGAGAAGCAGCCTCTGAGCCAGAGGCGCATGTACCAAAAGTCTAGAGACTGCTTGGCATCAGCCCTGGTTCCCAGGGAGCAGCCCCTCATTACTGGGGCTGACACAGTTCGAAGGCTTCTCTTTTTCACATAACCAGGAAGCCTGGGCCAGCTTATTCAGAGCTGGTGCAACTGTGCCAGGAACCAGACCCCTTCTTTCCTGCTGCAAAATCCCTAGTCTGTGACTTCAGTCTTCTTTGTCACAAGATGGCTGCACAACCTCCAGCCCTGTCATGAGGAAGAGGGCGAAGGGTAAAAGGTGCACACCCGTTAACTCAGCAGCTTAATCAGAGAAGTAGTCGCTGTCCTGGAAGCCCCATGTTGGAAATTTTTGCTTTCATCTTACTGGTCAGAACTTTGATCCTGTGCCCCTGCCCCCCACCCAACCCCAGGTGCATGGAGTCCAGGGAGAGGGGTGTTTTTAACTGGCACATTGCCAGCTAAAGGGGTGTTTTAACTGGGCAAAATTTTAGTGGGGAGGAAGGGGAGGTTGGCAGCTAGCAGTGTCTGCCATGTGGTGATTTTCCTTTTTATTCTAAATTAATTTTCTTTGACTGTCGACTCGTGTTTTTATTTTTAGATTAGTATGTTTATTGTCACAAAAGGAATATTTGCTCATTATTTAAATTCAAAAATACAGAAAAGTAAAAAGGAAGCAATAATTTAGCCAGAAACAGCTGGTGTCACAGTGGGTGAGCCTCATTCTATGCCTCTCATGTGTGTGTCCTGCAGATGGAAGGAAGCGGGGATGAGAGCTGGAAGGGAGGAGACAGGCAGGCACGTGGACAAATAAAAATGGAAGAAGCATTTTATAAGAACAGATCACACTTTATCAGTTCTTTTCATTAAAACATTAGGTTTCATTTTACTTAAATCTGTAAGAAGAAAAAGAAACTTCATCCTGAGAAATGTTACATCCCAAAAGGTCCCTTCACGAACATAGATTATGAAAACGTGTGAAAGACTGCCAAAGCTGTATTGTTATTTTTAACTGCTTTTTCCAGTTTTATACACGATCAATTTTCCCTTCTATTAAATATGTAGTAAAACTCTTACATCCCCTACTTGCATGACTCCTACCCATTTTTGTTGGTTTTATTTTTTAATAAGTATATTATTTATAACTTTATTTTATATACTATATATAATGTATGTGTCATATATCATTATATATATTTACATATGGTTATATTATTTATAATTAATATATTTATTATATTCTCTCCAGCAGCTGTAATTCCCTTAAGCGTTTGAAAGTGGATCTTGGTTCTGGTTATTACAGAGCCAGAACGCTTCTCACCAGTCCATTAGCCATTGCTCCTCCATTCTGGAATTATTTTGATTGCCTTATAATTTGACTGAATTTTTTTAATCCATTGTTTTTTTAAGAAGGGCTCAGAAGTCCCAAATTCTGCAGTGTTTTCATGTTTGAATTTCATATCTAAGCAACTTTTCTTTTCTGTATAAAAGGAAAAGATACTGTCCATGTATTATTACTGAAAAATAACAACTTATCGAGAAATCAAAATGAAGAACTCAGGAAGGGAGAATTCTGGTGTAAAAGCACTGGCTGACTGCAGCTGGAGCAAGAACCACCCGCCACACTCCCGCCGCCCCGTCCTGGGGAGAATCACAGTGCTGGCGGGTCTGACCCCTTCACTGGCCACGTTACTGGTCCTCCAGTGACTTGGAGGGATTAATGGCCTGATTTTACAATGACTCAAACAAATCCTTTATGAATGCTTTAAGAGGTTTCTACAGAAAACCTTCTACATCAAACTGTCCAATTAAATGTGATTACTACTCTATAAGGAAAAAACCTGGAAAAGATTTGAAGGAAATCTTGGGATGAGGTACTTTTGGGGACTTGTTTCTTCTTTTGACTTTTCTGTAGTTTCCAAATCTTTAAGAACCACTTATTTCACTTTTAATGAAAGAAGTAAACTTTGCATTTAAAAAGTTAACACCCTAAAGAAATTATATTAAAAATATAAAATTTTAATTCTTCACTTACCTCAAAGGCAGTCAGGGAAACGTTCCCTAGGAGTCAGTTCAGGACCTGCAGGGTTTGAGTACAGGCCTCCGAATCTCTTCTAGGGAGTTCCCTGAAACTTTATTTTTGTATTATTAACTGAATAATTATTGGTCTTAGAAATATTTCTGCTGTTTGGGGATTTATGAGGTACCTTAAAAGCCAAAAATTTGACCAAAATATACATGAATAACATTTTTTCTAATGTGATGTATGATATCACAGTATTAGAGCAGGATTATCATTTATTTCTTTAATCAAACTTAAACTAGTTGTTACTTTCCATGCAATTTATATTATTCCAGTGATATTATACCTTGATATACTTTATATAGAAAAATGTTCTTTAAAGCCCACTTAATCTGAACTAAAATGCTTCATAGAGTTATCAGCTGCTCTTTGATTCCTCTTTTAGATATTTTTAGTTATTTCTGTGAACATTTAAAAGAGTAATTTATTTAAAAGTGACAAAACCTGAAATTATCCCGATCCACATTCTCCTCGCATGTATTTAGCTCCATGTGTCATTGGACATGAGCCTTGGGTCAGTCGGCCTCCACGTCAGATGGATTAGAGGCCGATTCCGGGCAGGGGTCCCGCGTGCAGGGCCCTGCGTGCAGGGGGACGGCTGTGTGAGGGCGCTTGTTATGCACCTGCCTGCTGTGAGATCCTCACTTGTCTCAGCGCTCCCGTTGCATTAGTGCTTCTTGTTACATAATTGCCAAATGCACATTCAGCATAGTTTGTATTTGTGGTGCTTTTATCCATTGTTTATGACATTTAGGAATATCTGGAGTGGGAGTCACCAAGCCCGCAGCTCCAGCTTCCCACGGGGAAAGCTGCATGTCTCCCTGAGAAGTCTGAGGGCCCCTCAGAAACTGATGCCTGTGTTAGGTTTCTGAATCTAGATGTTGAATTTCACAGTAATATTCATAATGGTTGTATGGTCTATAATTATATGTTAAAATTAAATTATAAATAATGAAATTTCTTCTGCACTGAGTGATACTGCACTCACTCACTCTTACTGAACATTTATGGATTTTCTTGTGTAGTAGAACATTGTTAACCATGTCATTTTCATTTGTGTTTTTTTTTTCCCCTAACCACTGTGTTCAAATCTAATATATAACTCTCCACACCAAAGTAATGCTTTTCCTTAAAAGGATTCTTCAGGATACAGTGGTGGGAACAAGGAAGCAAAACTGACTATGTTTGAAAGAGTTCAGGAAGCAGAGGGAAAATGCAGAGGGGCACAGGCCCTCGGGGAGTGGATTACAGTCACATTCTCAGAAAAAGAGCGAGAGCTTTGGAAGATAAGATGGAGGAACTACAGAGACAGCAGGAGGAGGAACTATTCCAACTGAGTCAAGACAATTATATCCTTCGAGCCAAGGTACTAGACACATTGTCCTACTCTTCCTTTTATTTATGGGAAAAGAGCTAGTACTCCCTGCTAAATGCATTGTCACCCTCTGTCCCTGTGGCTCTTTGACTTGGTGCATTTGCTGCCAGTGACTTGGTTCCCGAGAGTGCCTCCCAACAGAAGAGCCTAAATCAAACCCCTGGGGAAAAATCAGAATTTAAACTGGCTCATATTGATCCTTCTCTTGTTAGCAGTCCTTTTTGAAAATAAATCCCTTAGTTCACGGTGGTGACCTTCAAGGAAGACAGAGTTTCAGAAAGATTGCTGTAGAAGGGCTAAGTTCAGAGAATGACACTGTGTAGCATTTCTGAGTTAATTCCATCCTCAGAACCATCAGCACAAAACATCCTGTAATGAATTAACTGTCGCTGGTGTTAAACTAATTCCAGTGTGATTACAAGACAGTTCTAGGTCTGTACACCTTGTGTTTTCTTTTATATTTCCTCACTTCATCATTTCCTTTCCCAAATAAAATAATTTCTGCATTTTCTTAGTGAAGTAGCTTTGAAGAGTCAAACAAGAAACAAAGGTAGGTTGCCTTTTGAGGAAACATCGGCTTCTGCCACTGAGGAAAAATTAAAGCAAATCAAAAAAAAAGAAATAGGAACAAGAGACACTTGTTCAGGGATGTCAACAGGTAGGGTTCTTCAGCACATAATGAGTTTGCTATGAGATCCTTTGGTTTTCAGAATAAGGCGTTTAAAAATATTTGTGTCCATGTAACAGGTAATGGGAATTCTGGCCGACTCCTGGGACCGAGGCTCCTGGCCTGGGAGAGGGGGCAGCCATCAGATGTCTGGAGTGTGAGTGTGTGTGCATGTCCGTGTGTGGGAGCCTGCCTGAGATTGGGCGAGCACATGGAGATGCTCAGGCGGTTCAAGGTGATGCTGAGGGTCCCGGAAGACTGACCATTGCCATCCTCTCCCTGGACCCTTTTTGGGGCCCGGGTGTTCATAAAATATTAACAGCCCATTTGTGAAAGGGGTGGACCCCAAGTGGGTGGGCAGAGGTATGTAAGACAATCATCCAGTGTGGGTCGGGTGCATCTTGGGCTGGCAAATAACCTGCCACGGAGCAAAATAAGGGAAACCCTGGCAGAGGAGCTCCCCAACCCAGGAGAAGTGGGGGTGTGGGGTGGGGGGAAGGGCAACCGGCCTAGAGCCAGACCCAGACCCTGTCTTCTCACGCATGTTTCCAGAGCCTGGATGAACTAAGGCAGGTGCTCTGTGGGAGAGGGATTGAGGTTGGGCTCTGAAAATTCGGGGATCTGTTGTGCAGACAAGAGAGAGGAGGTGGGAAGAGGACATTCTAGCCTGAAGGAACAGGAGCAAAAGCCAAGAGACGAGGGTAGTAGGGTCACCCCTAAGTGGCAAGAGTGTGGGGTCCACGGAGGGGTGGACAGTTGGTTGGGGTCAGTGTGTGTGGGGCTCTGTCCATGAGACCCAGTGTCTGGGCTTAATTTGTGGGCACCAGGGAGCAGCTGTGCTGTTTGAGGGTTGCAGTGGCCAGAGGAGTGTTTCAGGCCAGTGGGGCCCCCTCTCCTGCCTTGTGCGGGAGGCTGGATGCCATGTGGTGCTAAGATTCTGGAGTCTGCATCTCTTTGAGTCTGCCCATTGCTATTTTAAGTTCAAAGACTTGCCTGATTGGGACCCCTCCCTCCAGAGGCATCCTGAGATCCGTTTCTGTGAGAGGCAAGACCTCGCTCAGCTTCCTCTCCTCAACTCCAGTCCTGGAGGACACGTTCCCATCAGAGAGTCTCGGGGGACAGCGCCCCCTTGGAGCTGAGGGAGGACCTGGGTCCTTCATCTACAGCCACGTTTTCCAAAAGAAACCACATGAGAGCTCACGAAGGCACAGTAGAAAAAGTAAAAAGAAAGGTGAAATGAATTCTAAGGCTATATTGTGTTTAACTCAATGTATCTAAAATGTTCTTTTGTCATGTAATCCATATAAAAATATTGATATTTTCCTTTTTGAACACTAAGTCTTCAATAGCCAGTGTGTATTTCACACTACATGCCGCAATTCCGATGAGACACATTTAAGTGCCCGATAGTCACACATGACTGGAGGCTGCTGTGCTGGGCAGCAGAGATCTGGAGCTCAGAGCTGGGCGGCAGAGGTGGGGGAAGCTTTGGGCTTCCCAGAGGGTGGGGAACCTACAGGGACGGGCAGAGAGGAGCACAGAGAGGCCTTGCAAAGTGTGGAACAAGCACGGCAGTGCCCTTTTCAGGTGTAATTTGAAACCTCTGGTTGGAGCTAGCTGCGGGCACAGCACGCTCAGGCTCGCACACAAGACGCACAAGCACCTCTAGGCTGACACTGGAAGTCAGTGTACTAGGAAATCACACACAGAGGGGGTTTCAAGGGCAGAAAAGTGAGCACAGTATTCCCTCCCCTGCCAAAACTCCCGTCTCCTCCTCCTGAATTCAACCAGGCCCGGCCTGGTCACCCTTCCACTCTCCCCTGTTCGGAAGTTTTTTGGGGATGTCATGGAGATGGAGAGGGGGTAAAGCTGTGGCCGATGGCTGGCTGGGAGGGAGAACTGCATGCATGGGTACCACTCACCAGTGTGGCTGTTGGTCCCAGTCCAAAGCCATGATGCTCATTTAGCAGGGATACACGTCAGGCCCTTGGGTTATGGTAAAAATCCCCTCATGTCAGTGATGGCCTAGGGAGGCAGCTCATGTGTGAGATACCTCAGGGTTTCAGGTGACTCTGAGCTCCGAACAAATCAACTGGGTCACACACCTGCTGTGGAAGAGCGGCTACTAACTGAGGCAACGGGGGGAGGGTAGGGATGTCCAGTGCCCAGGAGGAGGGGGCTCTGAGACAGGCAGGGTTATGCAGAGGAGGTTCCTTGGAGATGTTAGGTCCAGTTTAGGATGGAGAATGGTGTGTGTGTGTGTGTGTGTGTGTGTGTGTGTGTGTGAGTGAGTGACAGAGCTGCCTGCCTTCCCCTGGCTGTGGGGCTGTCACCTGTAGGATAAGGATGCTGATAAGAGCGGGCACCCCTCACACCATTGTGAAGTAGGTCCTGTGATTGTTGCAGGCAAGAAAACATGGCTCAGAGAGGCTAGGCAACTTCCCCAGGATCACACAATTAGTAAGTGGCAGAACTGGGACTTGAACTCAAGCCTCTCCACTCAAATCCATGCACTTGGCACCAGATTAGCATTTGCTGTGTACCTTCCTGGGGCAGAACCCAGATGGATGAGTTTCCAAGCATGGTGTTCAACCATAAAACGGAAGTAATGAGCACCTAGCCTGGCATCTTCTTCCCAGCCCCCGCCCTCTGGGCTGCGCTTGGATGCTCAGCTAACCTCTGTCTCTTTTTCTTTGTCTGTGTCTGTCTGTCTCCCTCTCTCTCTGCCTCTCTTTGAGGAAGGAGGCTCCCCCCCTTCTCTTTCATCCTCTGGATGTGTGCCCCTATGACGCTGGCCTTCGCCTCCTCTCTGTCTCTCTTTTCTCTTCGTGCCTCTGCCTCCCTCCCCATGCCTACCCTGGTCTCTCTGCAGGACCCTCTGGTGGACATGGTGGGGGGCTCTGGGGCCGGCCTTGCTGCTCACCTCACTCCTCGATGCCTGGGCAGGGCTGGGCCCCGGGCAGGGCGAGCAGGCTGTGATGGTGGCCATGGTGTTCGGCAGCTCAGGGCCATTGCAGGCCCAGGCCCATACCCGCCTCATCCCCCAGAGCTTCCTGGACCTGCTCCTAGAGATCCAACCACTCACCGTGGGGGTCAACACCACCAACCCCAGCAGTCTTCTCACCCAGATCTGCGGGCTGCTGGGCGCTGCCCGCGTCCAAGGCATCGTCTCTGAGGGCAACGTCGGCACTGAGGCCGTGGCCCAGATCCTGGATGTCATCTCCTCCCAGCCCCTCGTGCCTATCCTCAGCATCAGTGGGGGCTCTGCCGTGGTCCTCACCCCTAAAGTGCCTGTTCAGAATCATGTCCCCTCATCCCTGGAGCCTGGAGCCAGGCTAGGGCTGGGGGAGTGGGGCTGAGTCTGGGCCAGGGAGACACTCAGGTCCTGGGAAGCTGGGATTGGGTGGGATCAGCAAGGAGGTGGGGGCTCAGGGAGACACGGGTGAGGGAGGAGAAGGCTGTGGGGATGACGTTCCCATGCTCTAGAGGAGAAACTTCCTGGGCTGCTTTGAAATTCATGTCTGGATGAGGGCTGGGCAGGTGGCAAACCCACCTTTGGTTCTGGGGGCAACCCTGGCCCACCTTCTCCCTGTTTCTCTGGCCTTCCTTGGTCAGGCTCCAGATCCAGGGCAAAGGGCCAGGCTGGGACCTGACGTAGATGACTGGCAGGGGAGGGCATTCCGGGACAGGCACTGCCTGAGGCCTGGGGGCGGCAGGCCCTCGCAGAGCTGGCCGTCCTGTGGGGAGAAAGTTCCAAACACATTCCTGCCCTCACAGCTGGGATAAGCCTCCTGAAGGAAGAACACAGGATGCCGTGCCACAAGGGAGTCTAATGGGGCCCCCTGTGGGTTGGTGGTTGATAAAAGTGCCTTAAGAAATATGTCTAAGCTGAGACCTGGGGGGTGAGGGAGGGTTGATAAGGTGTGTTGATAGGTGGTGGGGGGGCTCCAGGTAGAGGGGGCAGGTGGCAGGTGGTGCGAATGCCCAGCGGTGGGAAGGAGCTTGGGGTTTCTGAGGGACAGAGAGAAGCCTGCAGAAGGTGGTGGGGTCCCAACCACACAGGAAAATATTTGGATTTTACCCTAAGTAACTGCGGAGCTGAGGAAGCTTTTGAGGGGAGAGACTGATCTGATTTGCATTTCTTTTATGATTATTTTTTATTGTAGGGAATTTTGAGCAGACACAAAAGTAGACAATTATAATAATCCCATGTGCCCCTGGCTAAGCACGCCTCACCCTTACCCCCACCCACTTCCCCTCATCTGTATTATTTTGAAGCAAAGCCCAGACATATTTATATCATCCATAAATACTTCAGTACACATATCTAGATGATAGGGCTTTAAAAATAAAACCACCATACATCATCACATTTAAAAAATAATAAAAATTCCTTATCCTCATTTACAAAAAGGATGTTTTTTACATTTTTGAAAGGGTGTTCAAAATAAAGAAATCAAAGAATATACCTGAAAAGCCACTGATAGGGATCAAAGAATACATCCATAAGTTAAAATTACATATTTTAATATAACAAAAATTGTGTCAATTACCTGCTCATAGTTTAAATGTTGAATTTCTGGCATTTCTTTTGGCTTTGTATCAAGCATGTAATCTCCTGTAAAGAGAAATTGTAAAATTGCCTTTTAGAAATGTTTTCTTTCTAATTACGAAGGTAATATATTTTAATGATAAATTATAGCAACATGCGACATACAAAAGTGACTCCTCAATTCCATTCAGAGAAAATCAATGTTAACTGTTAGTCACAGTCTCACATAAATTTTTCCAGTGTACATCCTACAATGCTTTGGAATTTTTTCTTACCCTTTACAATATATTTGAGCATCTTGCCATGTCACTACAATAAAGCTCTAAAAGGTTTAACCAAGTTTCATCAACAAGTATAACTATTACCTCCACACTTTTCCAAGAACAAGCGTTACCACTCTTCTAAATGTCTGCCATTCTTAGACATAAACAAACTTCTCCTTACATTAAAAAAACTGATATCTTAGCGATTACCTGTGGAGAGAGGGAAGGGGGAGGGGCAACACAGGGGTACTGGAACTGAAAGATACAAACAATGATATACTGTATAGCACTTGGAATTATAACCATTATCTTGTAATAATTTTTAACAGAATAATCTATAAAAATACTGAATCACTATACTGTATATCTAAAACTAATATAATATTGTAAAGCAACTATACTTCAAAAAGCTTAATAGTTTTTATACATGTACGTTTATTGGTATCACCTTTTAATTAATTAATTAATTAATTTTATTTAAGTATAGTCAGTTTACACTGTGTCAATTTCTGGTGTATAGCATAATGTGCCAGTCATACATATACATACATATATTAATTTTCATATTTTTTTCATTATAGATTACTACAAGATATTGAATATAGTTCCCTGTGCTGTACAGAAGAAACCTGTTATCTATTTTATATATAGTAGTTAATACTTCCAAAGCACAAACTCCCAATTTATCCCTTCCCACCTCCTATCCCCCAGTAACCATAAGTTTGTCATCTATGTCTGTAAGTCTGTTTCTGTTTTGTAAATAAGTTCATTTGTGTCTTTTTTCTTTTTCTAGATTCCACATATGAGTGATATCATATGGTATTTTTCTTTCTTTTTCTGGCTTACTTCACTTAGAATAACGACCTCCAGGTCCACTGATACTGCAAATTGCATTATTTTATTATTTTTATGGCTGAGTAGTATTCCATTGTACAAATACATCACAGCTTCTTTTTCTAGTCATCTGTTGATGGACATTTAAGTTGTTTCCATGTCTTAGCTATTGTATATAGTGCTGCTATGAACATTGGAGTGCACATATCTTTTAAAATCAGAGTTCCCTCTGGATATATGCTGAGTGGGATTGCTGGATCATAGGGTAAGTCTATGTTTAGTTTTTTGAGGAATCTCCATACTGTTTTCCATAATGGCAGCAGCAAACTACATTCCCACCAACAGTGTAGGAGGGTTCCCTTTTCTCCACATTCTCTCTAGCATTTATCATTTGTGGATCACATTTTTAATACATATATGACTTTTAGTGTATGTGGCACCTTTTAAACATATGTAGCACTATTTTAATATATGCAGTACCTTTTTAATCTATGTTTTGCCTTTTTAACTATGTATTAACTATATACACTTTTTTCTTTGAATCACTTGCCTATACAAGTTTTACTCTTTTCTTATTGAATTATAAAAGTTATTTTTCTATTAGACGAATTAGAACATTTCCTGTTATATGTGTGGTAAATATTTATTTTCCCCATTTTTTGCCTATTTTCACCATTCAGAAATAATTAGTTTTAATACAGTCAGTTCTCCTATAATGGCTTCTGGGTTGGATGTCATGTTTAGAAAGATATTCACCTTTTCAGAGTCTACAAACATTTCCAAATGCATTCTTCATGTAATTTTATGTTTGCTTTTTTTAATGTTTAAATCTTTAACTTACCTGGAATTTATTTTGATATAAACAGTAACATATGGAACCAACTTCTCATCCAGCCTCCCAAGTCACTAACATGTTGATGAAACTGTTAATATAATCTTTATTTTCTAATTTAATATAAACTTCTAAAGACTGCATCAAGTATTCTCTTAATCTTTCCAACTCTGATAATGAAAGAATTCCTATGAGCATCAATATATTATTATTTATGCTTTTAATTAGAACTTTAAGATAGCAAAATCTAGTAGTAATTTTATTCCACCATAGGCACAGGAACTCTAAAAGCACTAAATTAATTGATTCACAGAGATATATAGCCCTAACAGCATTAAATTAACTGATTCATAGAATTATATAGCCCTAAAAGCATTAAACTAATTGATTCATAGAAATATATATGATATACATACACACACACACACACACACTTAACAAATATGTTTGTGTCCTTATCATACATGGCACATTATATATGTATATGTTGAGGTTTTAATACATTTAACTGAAAATTATGTTTTGAGTAAGTTTTATACATTATTTATTCAAATGATTGAGAGCATATTTGCTATACTTGTATCCTGTATTTCATTAAAGTTCTGTATTGATCCTGATAACAGACTGTAGTATATGCTTTCCTAACACTTTAGAAGGGTCAGGATGCAGAACACTATATAATTCAATATTAAAATGACTCTAGAAAGGCTATCATTGATTAAAAACTTAAGTGCTAAGAATAGAATAATTTTGGAAAAAAATCCAGTTAAGAACTCCTCTTTTTCTGATGTCAGAAAACCTCTATGGACAAGAGAATAGCCTAGTTGAGAGGGGCAGCCTCTTCAATAGACCTCAATCATCCCCATCTCCTGACACTCATACCTTTTTATAACCCCTTTCCCTTGAGTGTGGATTGGACTCCCTTCTAGTGAATAAAATGACAGAATTAATGAGATACCACTTCCAAAATAAGAATACAAACTATTGTGGCTTTGGGCACAGTGCTCCCTCATTTGCTCCCTCTGAGGAATGCCAGCTGCCATATTCTGAGCTGTCCTGGAGAGACCTGCATGGAAAGGAGCTGAAGGAGGCCTCTGGGCACAGTGAGGAACTGAGGACCTCAATCCAACAACCTGTGAGGAGCTGAATCCTGCCAATAACCACGTAAGCTTGAAAGCAGATCCTCCTGAGTTGGGCTGGAGACGAGACTGCATCCTAGCTGACACATTTAATGCAACTTCATGAGAGAGAGAGACCTTAAGCCAGAATCACTCACCTGCACCCAGCTTCCTGACCTACATGAGATAACAAAGGTTCATTATTTTAAGCAACCAAATTTTCAGCTGATATGTTATGCAGCAATAGATATCTATATTTTTAGGAAAACTTATAATAGTTAGATTTTTTACAAGACTGAGTTTGAGTTTCTAAGGGAGCAGCTTTCAGCTTCAGATATCTAAGTAAATCATTGCTTACAGATGCTGCTTTATCTCGCTTATCTAACCTTTCTATCAAAATTGGTCAACAACACTATTTCAATCAAAAATATTGAGAATCTATTCTGTGTTTAGTAACAGGTTAAAGCAAATAACTTGTTTGGAAATGCCTGTTCCCTTAAAGAAGCTAATAATCCAGTTGGGCAAAAAACATACAGGAAACAGAGATTAAGATAATGATAAAATATAATATAGTGTAAAATGTAATAAATGCCTTAAGCACCAAATGAGTTTGAAAAGAGATGTTGATAAAGCCTGTAGCACTTAGAAATATCCTTTGGAGAGGATCGTATCTAAACCAGATTCAGAAAAATGGACAGAACTTGCCAAGGTAGTGAGAGAAGCAGCATTCTCTGAGGGAGAACAAGTGATGGAAAAAACACACATAAGAAACATCGTGCCATATGGACAGATTATAAGAAGGTTTATACATAAGATTATGTTGTAGAGTGGTGGGAAATATGGCTTGATGGGCAAACTTGATCAGATTATAGAAAATCATAAATAATACATTAATAAGTTTGACTGTGAAAAATCATAAGGGATCTTTATGCTTTTAATAAAGCAGACAAGTGAAGGATGAAATTGGTGCTTAGGAAGGTAACAATGGTACATAAGCTAATTTGGAGAGGAGAGGAAACAAAAGAGTCTGCAGTAAACCCTGCTG